>NW_010972853.1:9363822-9501953 GCF_000737465.1 Haliaeetus leucocephalus
TACAGAGAAATTGTCTGAGCAGCCAGGGATCACGTTAGAAAAGCTAAAGCCCTGATAGAATTAAATCTGGCCAGGGACTTTGAGGGCAACAATGAAAGCTTGTATAGGTACGTCGGTGATAAAAGGAAGACTAGGGAAAATGTGGGCTCTCTCCAGAAGGAAACAGGAGACCTGGTTGCCCAGGATATGGAGAAAGCTGTGGTACTCAGTGACTTTTTTGCCTCAGTCTTCATCGGCAAGTGCTCCAGTCATACCACCCAAGATGTAGAAGGCAAAAGTAGGGACAGGGAGAATGAAGAACTGCCCACTGTAGAAGAAGATCACGTTTGAGACCACCTAAGGAACTGGAAGTCCATGGGACCTGATGAAATGCATCTGTGGGTCCTGAGGAAACTGGCAGTTGAAGTTGCTAAGCCACTATCCGTCACATCTGAGAAGCTGTGGCAGTCCGTGGAAGTCCCACTGACTGAAAAAGGGGAAACATAACCCCCATTTTCAAAAAGCGAAAAAGCAAGACCTGGGGAACTACAGGCCAGTCAGTCTCACCTTTGTGCCCGGCAAGATCATGGAGCAGATCCTCCTGGAAACTATGCTAAGGCACATGGAAGCTAAGGATGTGATTGGTGACAGCCAACATGGCTTCACCAAGGGCAAATCATGCCTGACAAATTTGGTGGCCTTCTATGACAGGGTTACAGCGTTATGGATAAGGGAAGAGCAACTGACGTCATCTACTTGGACTTGTGCAAAACATTTGACACTGTCCCGCACAACATCCTAGTCTCTAAATTGGAGAGACGTGGATTTGTCAGAGGGACCACTCAGTGGATAAGGAATTGGCTTGAGGGTCTCACTCAAAGACTTGCAGTCAACACCTTGATGTCCAACTGGAGACCAGTGACAAGTGATGTTCTGCAGTGGTCGGTATTGGGGCTAGCACTCTTTAACATCTTGGTCAGTGACATGGACAGTGGGATTGAGTGCACCCTCAGCAAGTTTGCCAATGACACCAAGCTGTGTGGTGCTGTCGACACACTAGAGGGAAGGGATGCCACCCAGAGGGACCTTGACAGGCTTGAGAGGTGGGCCCATGCGAACCTCATGAAGTTCAACAAGGCCAAGTACAAGGTCCTGCACATGGGTGGGGGCAATCCTAAGCACAAATACAGGCTGGGCAATGAGTGGAGTGAGAACAGCCCTGAGGAGAAGGACTTGGGGGTGTTCGTTGACAAGAAGCTCAACATGACCCTGCAATGTGCATTTGCGGCCCAGAAAGCCGACCATGTCCTGGGCTACATCAAAAGAAGTGTGACCAACAGGTCAAGGGACGTGATTCTGCCCCTCTGCTCTGCTCTGGTGAGACCCCACCTGGAGTACTGCATCCAGCTCTGGGCCCCCCAACATAAGAAGAACATGGACCTGTTGGAGTGAGTCCAGAGGAGGGCCACAAAGATGATCAGAGGGCTGGAGCACCTCTCCTGTGAGGAAAGCCTGAGAGAGTTGGGGTTGTTCAGCCTGGAGAAGAGAAGGCTCCAGGGACACCCTACAGCAACCTTCCAGTACCTAAAGGGGGCCTACAAGAAAGCTGGAGAAGGACTTTTTACAAGGGCATGTAGTGGTAGGACAAGGGGTAGTGGCTTTAAACTGAAAGAGGGTAGATTTAGATTAGATGTAAGGAAGAAATTCTTCACTGTGAGGGTGGTGAGGCACTAGAACAAGTTGCCCAGAGAGGCTGTGGATGCCCCATCCCTGGAAGTGTTCAAGGCCAGGTTGGATGTGACTTTGAGCAACCTGGTCTAGTGGAAGATATCCCTGCCCATGGTAGGAGGGTTGGATCTAGGTGATCTTTAAGGTCCCTTCCAACTCAAACCATTCTATGATTCTATAATCCCATGATTCTTGCATACTTTCTTTTTTTTGGACTTTTCAAGTATTCCTATATTGCAAAAATCCACATGTATAACTGATTTCTATTCCTTTATATCTAGATATAATAAAGTATATATTCTTACTAACTAGAAGATTAATTTGTGCAGAGAATATTAAGTAACTTAATCAAACCATACAATAAACCAATTTATTTGGTGGAAATATCCAGGAGGCATGTGAGATCCAGATTTTGTTTTAATCAAAAGCTGATAATTATCTTCTTGTCTGGGAAATGCACATTTAGAACTGAAAGACTTAAGTAGAAGCACAAACTCTGCATAGCTTTGTAATTTTCAAGGTACTGAGATAACCAGCTATGTATTAACTAACCTTGGATTAAAAAAATGATAAATTATTCCCTTTGCTGGCAGCCAGTAGTTCTATAAATTTATCATCTAATATTCATATGAAAACATATTCTGAGTTATTAGGTTTTGATAGTCCAAAGATTACTAAAGAAAAGTCACTTACAGTATAAGTCAGTCATCTGCCTGTTTTGCAGTATTAGAGTTTAGCTTCACTTGATGGCCAGACAATATCTGGGTCTGCTCTTTGACCTTGGCTTGTACCTCCTATGCATGTACCTGCGTTGAACTGACATTTTGCTACCTACATCATACATAACATAGAGCTTTTATTTCAAGGTAAATCAGAGATGTGGATCTACCCCATGTAGGATCAAACACACAAAATTACATGTATTGTTTGAAAAACCAGTTCTATAGGTCACTGTTAGGATTTGGCTGCTTGATTTGGCTAAGGTAGACAACACTAGAATTAACATTTAACTGATCCTCTTGGATGAATGCTTTCTGATATAGTCTGTAATTATAATGCTCATCTATTATTTGCTCCCCTTAAAATGCCTGCATGGGAAGGATCTGTGATTAATAAGTGAAAACAAAAAGGGCAGGAGAAGATTTCCATAGTATCCATCACTCCTCTGTGGCAGAAGTTGACAGCATGCAGCAAGTGAGTACAGGAAGGTTTTTAAAAAGTTCATCGTTTAGGCCATTGAGTTCAGAATGGTTCTTGCCTGTGTTTCTGCCTCTACTACAGAGCTTCTGTGTGATGTTGGCCAACTTACTTAAGCTAAACTTTTGTCACATCAATACTTGTTTCCTTGTTTTCCTTGGTCCTGACTTGAAACCCTGGGAACTGGCTTGCCGAGTGCTCACAGCTGAAACTGAAATCAACAGCAGCTGTGCTTTGAATAGAAAACATGCTATAAAAAGCCATGTGCTCTTGAAAAGTCAAATCTTAGATCAGACACACAAAATAAGTCATACTTTTATTTTTAATCTTTGTGTGCCTTTGTTTATCTTCCTTAAAGCAGGGTTAAAATCTCTTCCATTATAGGGATTTTGTGAGCATGAAGGAGCTTGGTTTTGTGAAGCTTTCAGGTACTCCAGTGAGGAGTAACAGAAAAGTTCACAAGGAAATTTAATCATTCTGCCTTTTGAATTCATGCAATGAATGACAGCCTATGGCTGTCCATTAATTGAGAATTAGGATGGAGGAGCAGCATGCTAAATAAAGTTGACCTACCTTGTATAGGGAATGAGACGGCATCCTCTAGATTACCAAAAACATGGTCTGAGTTGAACAAATGCATCTCTGTTTGTATACCTTAGTGGGGGATGGACAAGTATTTCACAACACCCACAAAAAAAGTAAACCCAATATAAGCGCAATATGGAAAGAAGGACCCAGAGGATAGGGAAATGTATGCTCTGATCAATTGGAGATATAAGCAGCACAGGTGATGGGGGAGGACAAGCACATAAGAGGACCAGTACACACAAGCATTACGTAACCGCACTGAAGTAAGCGTCAGGCTGTCTCCTGTCATCACCAGTCCTGATCCAGCATCAAGCACTCTGAGGTATGAACCTTTCCCCACCAAGCCCAGAAAAAATATGTCAGAGAAATATGCAGTTTGGAGAGAGAGGTGAAACAATCTATCAACTTACTTCTAAAGGTGGGGGTGGCACAGACTCAACAGTTTACCCTCAGCCAGTCAATTTATTTTACTAATTTAGCAGGAAATAAACCCAGCAAAAATTGGATCATTTTCTGCTGAACTAGTGAGTTAAATGGGCTGATGAAATTATCTGACAAGTTTCATTAGTGTGAGGGAAGGGGTGGAACTGCATTGCTGGAAAGTTAAGAATGGACTAGGAAGGAAGGATTAAGATTCGTCTTTTTTTGGTGGAAAGTGAACTGGATCAACTCAGCTACATTTGACAAATTTTATATGGAAAATTGTGGAATCCAGTCTTGCAATATTAAGATCCCTTTTCCATTTACCATCCAAAGCACAGATGCCTATTCCTTCCCAGTGGTGGGCAAAGGCCAGATTAGACACCTATAGGGGCTATGAAGACATGGGGCAGTGTCAGCCCCGCTATACCAACGACTGTGGAGGCTCAGCCACACCAAGTGAGAACATGGTCTTCAGAGACTGTGGCTAGTAACATCTGAAAAGTTCTACCAACGTATGTGAATTGTGGTTTTGAGAGATTTCAAAGACCAAGAGTACATGGAGGAGAGGTTGAGTGATACAGGTAATTTGTTAGTGAGGACACAAGCAAAGGAGAGGGGTGGTGAGATGGCCTGTGGCATAGGGAGAGCCTGGAGGAGGAGAAGGGGAGGGGAGAAGATGTGGCTTTGTTGTAGGACTGGAAGGGGAAGAGGCAATAACACAGACCCAGCTCAGGTCTACTAGGACTTATTAGATTAGATTCTGTGCTGTGTGAATGCAGCTGTACTGTCTTCAGGGAGAAGCCAGATTTTGAGGCTCTGCAGTCTCTTTAATGCAAAGTTAATAATGTTGGTTCAGAGCCAGCTGTTCCTGGAGCTGTGAACAGTGAAGGTGCATTGCAGGAACCCCACAGGGTCAGGCTGGTCTCATAGCCCTGCCTCAGTGGCCGTGCCCACCCAAGCCAGCCCTGCCTCTCAGTGAGAGCAGAGCAGCAGAGCAAAACAGCTGGTGCTGGGAGCCTAGCATCTACACCAGAAGCACTGCAGGAGGTTTCACTGCGGACTAGACCATGTCTAGTTCCCAGGACTAAATCCTTCTTAGCTGTTGGAGTGCATTGGGTGCACTCATGGAGTTCATCTTCTGGTTTAGCTTTGTGAGAAAGGAATGCAGTTCACGTCCTCAGAGACTGCTCAGTGATTTGAATGCAAGTACAATAAATATGGATGATTAGGAGAATTGCTTTAAAAACACAGTCCTGCTTTGAACCAGAAAGCTAATTTAAGCACGCACATAAGGATCAGCAAATCTGTATCTAGTTTGTCTTCTGAAAAGCACCTGGGTGGCTTGACATGGCCTTGGCCTCTTTTCTGGGTCTGGGGGGGACCACTGCATTCCAATGTGTCACAGGGACAATGCTACCTCTCAGTGTTTTGGCCCTGGTTGTCTCAGGGGACCACAGTGCCATAGCAGGACTGAGCGTCGGTGTTGAACACCGCTGGCACACCCGGCCCTGGGCCTTCCCTGAGAGACAGCAGGTACGCTGTGCCCAGATTTTCAGATTTCAACCCTGTTTGACTCCGATTTCAGTCCCACAGTTTGTTTTGCAAACATGTTCATTGGCCAACTGGCCATAAGAAAAGGCAGATAAAACTGCTCTGTGCCGAGGTTTGAGGTAAGTTGTTTTGCGTTGTCCTATGAACATGCCTAACTCCCTAACTCTTTAAAGAAAACATGTTGAAAAATCAGAGGGCCATTCAGTCCCTACGCCCTGACAAGGCTTTGGCCTTTTCTTCTCAATCTCCCAACAACTTCACCACTTCGAAGGAAATTCTGGTAAAGCACAAGTAAAGCCCAGCCAGAGTATTGCCTGTAGGTCACAAAACCCATCCTGTGCAAGCAGCTGCAGCCCCTCTCTAGCAGGAAATCTACTCAACCTGTACTCCAGGGTCAAACTTTAGATTTTGGGGCCTTGAAGAAATTGCTAGAGCTGCAAAAAGCTTTTTTTCCCCCAGTACTGTGGTGATGAGCAGATTTAGCACCTGCCAGGCCGGGATCCCCCACACAAGGGGTGGAAGCTGAGGAGAGGGGCGGGCAGGGGAGGCTCCACAGGTGGGATCAATAGGCCCTGATGGGCCCAGGTTTCGGCCATTTTAGCGCGTGGTAGATGGGAGAAGGTGTACTTGTGGTGACAGGTTAGTAAGAGGGCTTTGTCTTTGGTGTACTGAGGGCAGGGGAGGGGGGGATAGCTGTTGATAATTTTGCTTTTTCTGCTGGTAGAAAAAACTGTTTCTGTCCTGTGGTTTGTTGGGTGGTTTTTGTTTTTTTTTTTTCCTTTTCTCAGAACAGACACTGAGTTCATGTAGGCAGGCAAAGGAGAGGCAGGTTTGGGGCTCAGGTGTGCTGTTTCTGTCTAGAGAACTCATTTACAGAGCAGTGCTATCTGCAGTATGCCCGGATTTGTTGGGGTGTTAAATCTATGCAGTGCTTTGGTCTGGGTGGCAATGTTACACTTGCTCAACTCTTTTTGTTGTCTTTAAAGCCCCAACATTTGTATAGACTGTAACTGTAGCCAGAGCCATCTCTTGGATGTAGAGAGGCAGTGATAGAAATAGTACCTCAACTCTGATGGGCAAAGGATATTCGTCCAAGGCCCAAAAGATAGTTAATGCCCATTCTGATTTAAGCATGTTGGTAGTATAAAATTTAATTTAAAAGTAATAGAATTAATAAATAGTGACTATATTTTCAATATATGAAATAAAGTATTTAAAGATATACATGCATGCCCACGTGGTAAGGATTCTGAATAAACAAGTTGGTAACGAGATATTCTAGCCATAATAGTAAAGTAACTAAGTGTATTTGTCCTTGGATAGTAAATGTAAGCAGTTATTGTTTATAGCACAGAGTGAGTAAACTTGCGAAATTTGGTGAGGTCGCTTCTATAGCGTGTATGTACGCTGCTAGCAAGGCCTTGCACAGACCTCCCAAAGAGCTGTAGCTGTGTGTCCTGAGAATGGTATGTACAGCTCTACTTCAGACGTAGGCATCTAGCTTGCATCCCATTTGCTTGTTAGTGAATGACATTGGTTGTTTTTTGGTACCAATGGCCAAGGTGAAAAAAAAAAAAAAGCAACCACAGCTTTTTGAAAAATTTTTGTTAATTTTTCTTTAAAGATAATGGTTTGCCTTCTTGCGTAAAAATAAACAGATTTACTGTCTCCCAGCATCTGGGCCATTTCAGCAAATGGGTCAATGACTGGAACGTGAGATTTTTCTATTCTGCTTATAAAAGTGCCTGCTACACAAACTAGTTAATATGAGGTGGTAATATGCCAAGTAGGGGCTTGTAATGTGCTGATGGACCTATTTTGCATTTTATTTTCTAAAGTTGTCTTTCTACAGGGCTATCAAACTGGTATATAACATTAATTTGTTAAAAATATAATGATTTGTTTTCTGCCAGTGCTAATTACTTCTGCTATATAGTGGGTTTTGGTACCTTGCAGCAACCTTTAATCACCAGAAGTTATCTGATATTTTTTGCTGTGTTCTTCCTGCTGTGGTTTTTCTTTTACCCATAGCTCTGTATTTCATTATACTAGTATCCAGGGTTTTTTGCCATCCTACTGTGTTTAAATACTAATTTGGACTCTACTGATTATTGAACTATGTTTTTAAAAAGAAAATATGAAAAATTAAAGCGGCCTTGCTGTAAACAGATGCTCTTAAAAGCATTTGCCCTATTAAGATAAGAACAATTTTTTTTTGGTTTTTTTTTTTTTGTTGTTTTTGTTAAATGACTGTTGCCTTCAGATTCTAAAAATAGATTCCTGCTTTAACTAGCATGGAGAACCACGCTGTGTTTCAGCCTCTGTGGGTATACATATAGTAGGCGACTTAGGCTAAACTTTTAGTTTAGTTTAAAGTTAATAGTGGAATGCCTGAACTGACTTTAAACTATCCAGTTTCAGAGCAAATAGCTGTAAATCCAGCAGCTTGAAGCCAAAATGATTAGTCAGCTTTTCCCACAGATTTTTCAGTCTCTTGTATGTACTATGTTTATGCCATTAGCCTGTTGTTCCTAAAATACAATACAGAAAGTGAATATGTGAAACAAGTGGGGAGGAGCATCACAGGTTGACTGGAGGGGGCTGAGGTGGAGGAAAGAAAATAGGATGTTTTAGAACATGTTGGCCAATTATAGTATAGAAGTCAGTCAGTGATGGTAGTCAGCTTGTTGTTTTCCTATTTGTTTACAAATAGGGTTAGAGCTGTGCAAAACAATGTGAGAATTTTAATGAAGATTATTCCTGACTTTTTTTTTTTAATAGGGATTTTTCTTGTTGGCAGGAGGGAATGGAAAAGGAAGTGCTTATAGTAGGAATAGGCTGGAAAGTTACTGGCAGAGCAAAGTGTAGTCAATTCTGTAGAGGCAGGAAGATAAAACTATGCAGAGTTTTCCAGAATGTTTGAAGTGAAAATAGAAAAGATTTAATTATAGAAGATTTAATGCTCAGGGATTTAAAGCTCACTGTAAGATGAGCCAGAAAGATGAACTGATTGGTAATACCCTGAGTAGAAAGGGGTGAAATTGATCTTTGGTGGCCGGAGAGGAGGATTTTGCAGTTTTCAAGACATGAAGTGATCAGGTCTCAGCCTTGAATCAGACCAGTATAAGCGGAGAGGAAACATGAGAAACAAGTTCAGAAAATGTGGTAAGGTGCACACAGTGAGGTATGTTAGTGGACAGATATGGCTGTAACAGAAGCAAAACCAAGACTGTGACCTCTGGTGCAGTCTATTAGGGTAAACGATGGAGTAAGCAGAAAAGTTCAGAGGCAAGATTTACAACTTAATTTGGGAAAGCTTAAGTTTTATTACTAAAAGTGACTGGTCCTTATATTGCAGATAGATTGTATTTAATAGCATAAGGAGAAAATCTCAAGCTAATTTTAGTTGGTTTTTTTCATATAAATGTTATTTTAATAAGCTGAAGAGCTTCTAGGGTATTTTCTTATTGTGTTAGTAATATACTTCTTGGGTGGTTGAAAGCATGAGACCAAAGGAAAACAAATACACTGATATCACAATATTATATGCCCTGGAGTGTTCTAACAATGTAGTATTTGGTCCAGAGCTAGATCAAAACACCTGGAGTTCATGTGTTTCTCCATCTGAGGACCTCAGCTCATTAGTGGCTAGCAGAAGTGTCCTATTACTCATGTCCCTGCTGTAATCTTTCGCTGTGTCGGGAGTGAGGATGCTGCCTTGCTTCTGACAGAATACATGGAGTTGTGACTAAATAAGGTTTATGCTGGAATGGAAAGATTTTATTCTACCATATGCATGTAGAAAAGGGGTAACTGAAATTTTTCAGGTTGTAGAGTTACTGCTGTCTTTGTTTCTTATCTGTTCTTGACTTTTTTTATAATTTGTGAAGCTATTTCTGAACAGAATGAGTATTGGACGTTTGCACTAGATGCATTCATCTTATAGGGAAAGAAGAAACAAATGCACTATCAGTTACAAAGTTACTAATCTTCAAAAAGATGAAGCAAGGCAGTCCCACTTAGGGAAACTGAGTTTTCAGCCTTTTAATCTCATGGCCTCTCCCGAGACCCACATGCAAATAGGAAACCGGTGACCCAGTTGTTCTTCAGGCTGTAGTAACAAGTGTGAATGTGTTCATCGTGTAAACAGGGACTTCTCTGTGTAGTGATTTAGTATGAATGAGGGGCTCCAAACTTAAAGGAAACTGGTGTATGTTTCTGGCCAGCATGTTTGAGTTGTGTAGTTGTGGGAGCACTGCTACTTTTTCTACTTCATACAAGGGTGCAACTTTGTACCAGAACAGCAGTTCCCACTCCTGGCCTCCCTTAATGTAGGAACAGAGGCTCAGATGACCTTGATGACAGAGTGGAAAATATCCCCTACCTACAATGTAGGGAGGCATAGATGTTCAATGATTTTAGTCAAGGCAGACTATGTATATCTCTGACCTCTGCAATGCAACATTCAGTTGATGGATTCAATAAGACCTTGATTTATATTCCTTTCCTTTTAGGGAAAAGGGATAGAGTTATTATCAATGTGTATGACCTAGCCTTTCCTTCTGACAGAGTCAACAGTGGAATGGAAACCCTGATGTATAGCTGTTTAGTTAAGGCACTCCATGCAAAATCTGGGAGATGGGTTCTTGAACTGGATTGCGAAATCTTGAATGAGAATCATGGCTTCTTTGCTGAGTGTCGTTACACACTGCCGATCTGTTGTACATCAACATTCAGTATCTATGATTTTGCATATTATGCGTTTTATTTTTAAGTTAAAGCCTGCTTCTGGCTTATCTGACAGGTAATTCAGAATACGCAATTCTCCTTTCCTTTGGTCCCTCAGTGTACTTCCCCCTTTCCCTCTTGGCTATTTGGGTAGGGTAGCTGGCAACTGGTAAGCAACTGCTTTCCTTCATTTGGAGGGGGAAACAACACAAAAGGAAACATCTGGATTTTGTGGAGAAAAGGTCTGCAATGGCATTTTACTTTGTTTAGCTGTGTTTGTGAGTTTGCTGCTAGCTCGTTTTCTTGAACATCGTTAAATAGAAAGTAAATCATGTCAAAGTTAGTCCCTGACTTATTACTGGTCTTACTGAGGGGAAATAGAACTTTTTTAAAGTTAAGGCAGTGCCTACTTATATGGCAAAGGTTTGCTTATTGAAAACTTGTGTTAGTTATCTACATAAACTGATGGTAAGGGAAAACAATGGCAGTAGATTGATGCTCATCTGAACGGAAGAAGTGTTTCATCTATAAAACTTGTTCCCTTCAAAATAATTGGGGGGATCCCAATGTGAGGAAAGGGAAAGACGCTACAACTTGTGTTGGAGAGGAAGAATTTGATTAAAATAAGAATTTAGAATAAGAAATTTATGCCCAGCATTGACCTGCGTTGTTACAATTGAAAGTAGGATAAAATATTTCTATTTTGATAGGGAAAAAGATAGAGTCAAAGCCCTGTGCTTTTGGCTTAGAAACCTACTGGAGACACTTCAAAATGATCAAGGTGTTCAGGCAGTGATTGGATGGGTTGGTCTCTCTCTCTCTACATCTCCTGTTCCAGTGAACTGGAAGAAATGCGAATGGAAAGCAATTTTAAAGCTTAGATTTAAAAGATATGTCAGTCCTGGTTTGCATGAATAACCGCAGCTGTCTTAAAACACAGACTTAGGGGTTTTTTTCCTTTAAAAAAAAAAAAAAGCATCTGGAGCTGTTAGGCCCAGCTCTTTTCCTCTAGATCTGCAGTTTTAATTAGGAGGTTGCAAAGCTTGTGTCTGCTACCATTTGTATTCATAAGGTAGAAATTCCTTTTAGCATCTAGTGGTTGCAGTCCTCCACGTAAAGTCACTATAGTACCATTCATAATGCTTACGTGACAAATCCTTCGTTTACAGTCTGCACGGGACTTTCCTGGTATAGCTGTCTTGCACGCAATCTGATGTGTCCTGGCTCATGATAAACATTTTTTGAGAAAAATAAACAACAGACTGATATTTAAAAAACACCAAACATCAAAAGCCAGGAAAATCACTATAATTTTGTCTCCATTTACTTATTATCATTTGCATATGTGAATAGACAAACTCGTACAGTCTGTAGTTAACAGTAAATAGGCAGAAGTCTTTGTCAAAATAGCCTGATATTTTCCCTGCTCCTGCTTGACCTCTTTCCCCTCCCCATACTCCTCTTTGTCCATGTTAGGCATGCTTCTACTTCGCCCCTGCAAGAGAAGCTTACATGGAGGTCACACGTAGCCAGATGTGTTCTGGAGGGTCTGAGCAGGATGCCTGGTGGGGATGGCTACCCAGCTGCGGTGGGGCTAGCCCAGGGTGTGCTTCCCTGATGTGCCCACCCCACCAGTTGCACTTCCCCAGTGTTCAGGAACAAAAGCCAAGCTGACAGGCATGAGGAAGACCCATAACTAGATTATGACTCCTGGCTCACCATAATGATGATCCTGAATCTTATCATTTTTCTAAGAAAAACAAAAGCTTGCTGCCTCCGTCCAACTCCATTCCCATAGCAGTAAAGGTAGTAAAAATTATATCAAATAGTAATTAGCAAAAGAGAAATAGTTCCTTTAATGAAAACTTTCAGAAACTCATGCTGTTTGAACAGTAAGACATTCAGTGTACTGTAAACTTTGCTAAGTTGCATCAACATTCCTTAGCTTTCCTGTCAGTCCAACCCAAATCATGTTTCAATCATATTGTCTGCTAAATTGTGAATTATACCCTCAGAGACCTAAGAAAGTTTTAAATGTTAAAAAATCTAGAGCTATAGCTCTTTTGTGAGTAACACTTTATAATGGGTCACTAAACTGGATTTGGTATTGAGTCAGTTTGAGGGCTTTATTGTGTTGCTCGGAATGACAGGATTAATGTTAGAAGATAGAAACTGCCCAAAATCAGAACATACAGTGTCAAGACAGCACTAATTAGAAAGGCTATGACATTTCCTAGGTCTATGGAGAGGCTTTGTATTTAATCCATTAATTAATAGGTATGAATGTTGCTTTTTTCTTTCCTTTCAAAGGTGGGCGATGGGTAAGAGGGTATAATTTCCTATAGTTTCCTCTGAAATCAAAGATCAAAATTTTTACTCGCAGGTTGAGTTTAAGGGAATGAAGGGCTTCAGATAGTGGCACCCATATTTACTGGACATCTTCAGGGCATTGAGGCTTCTTGGTTCAATCTGGGCCTTTGTTTTAACTCTGGGCTTCAGCACATCAAGTGTATAGGGTCCAGTCTTTTGTGTACTTTTATTTCCCTACCATGTAGAAAGGGATTTTCATGGCTAAGGAAAGCAGGTTTTGCCAGAAACTTTTCTCATCCAAATAGAACTGGCGAGTGGCCAAAAATGTGCTGGTTCTTCTTTGGTTGTGAATTTTAATTTCCAGACAGCTCCTTTTAGTGCTTGTTCACATAGCCTTTGCTTCTCTCATCACTACTGTGAAGGGATGCAAGCAGGTTCCTGGTGCCAAAGGTAAAATCTACAGGCTCAGCCTCCAATCCCAGCCCCTCAGGTAGGTTATGGGGTGGGGGTCTCCCCTTTGCTGGCCATCCTGCTCTACCTGAGTGGTGAAGGCTATCAGCAGCATGGCCCACTAGGCATGCAGCGTGGCCCACAGCTTTCAAAGTCCTCACTCATCCGTCTGCCTGATGGGCAGATGAAAGCCAGGCTACTCAGCATGCAGATGGTAGTGCAGGTTGCCCTACAGTTGAAAAATGATAAGGAGATTTTTACTTGGTTGGCTAGAAACTTCTTCACACTCTTGTGAATAAAAAGCCTTTTTATTTTTATTTTTAAAAAAAAAAAAAAAAACTTCTTGTCATTCATTCAACAGTGTGAAATCTCCTCATTTTGAAGTATCAAGCGTTTTTCCCTAGCAACAAGATTTTTCTTGTAAATGACAGATTGGATGTAGGAGCAGGGTGGGGCAGCATAAAAATATATATTTCTTAAAATACTGTTCAATAACTATTGTCTTTATAGCCCTAGTGTTAAAATCATACTACTGACTGTTTATTTTAAGTAAGGTTCCCTTACATGCTAACCAAATTTGACTTATAAAATTTGTTCTTAAATTGACACACACAATATTAAGTTTTAAATGTAAAAATAATTTACAGCTCATACATCTCAATTTTGTATCACCATGCAGGAATAATTTGTCTAAAATATTCCTTAATAAGAGGCATGTACTTGAACATGGGCTCTAAAATCTATGGTACAGTACTTTAAAAGCCTGTTTGCATTTTGTCTGTTTCTTTAAAGGGCTTCCGTATTGTCTCGGGCTCCCCTGGAAATGCAGTAAGGATTCGTATCACATCTCGGTTGCCATGGCAACAGCAGTCTTTCCCATAATGAGCTGCATCATCTGAACTGATGTCACAGCATCATGCAGCAGGTCACACAAGGCACCTCCTAGTATTGCATCTTACAGATGTGCCGTAAACATCAAAAGAGGATGATTTGAACAGGACATGGTAAGTGCAAAATGTTGTGCTGTTCTTAATTGCGCCATTATTTTTTCCTGTTTTATAAGGTTTTCCTAATATAAGAATGTGTGGGGTTTGCCTTGTGAAAATCATTTTGAAGAAAGATGCTGCATGCCTAAATATTATTTTTCAGGCAGGCAGGCTAAGACAAAGGCCTACAGAAAACGCATTCAGTCTGAATGTTTAGACTTGTCTTTGCATTTGTGGTAATACCCTGAAGATTTGAAGAGAATATATTTAAATTCCACAATCCAATTAAAGTTGCTACAGTCTGATTTACTTAAATTGAAAGAATAGCTGTTTTCAATTTTAATGCCATAAATGTGGCTTGTTCCTTTCCCTGTCTCTTTATTTAAGCATTACTATTATGTGTAGCTGCTCTTCTAACCTATTTTATTTCAATAGCATGAATACCACCTATTTACTTTCACTGGCCTTCCATAACATGACAGTACAGAAAATACTCTGCGAACCAGTGCTGAACAAGCAACTGGAACAGTATTGATTTTAAACATGGTTCAGTACTGTCCTATTTCTGTTAGTATTCTTAAAAAAAGCAAAACATTGTTATAATTGTTGAATAATAACCAGCTATTTTGAAAGTACAGTAGCTTTTAGCTTTTCAACTGTTTGACTTTCTTTCAATCTGTTTTTTTAATAGTAATATGAATTTAGTGAATTTTAAATCTATCTTTCACTGGAAGAAGAACAAGCTGCTTTTTTTTTTTTTTTTTTCCCTTCCCTGCTGCAACTGCAGTAAAAGGTGTAGCCAAAGATTCAGGCATTCTGAGGGGCTTTGCTATGAATAAAATAATAATAGGAATACTTATAAAGGCTTCCATCTCTATCATGGGAAGAAAATACATGTCTTTTATATTTAGCAAGCTCGTTAAAATCATGTCTATAATATCTAGCAATTCTTTACAATGTCCAATATTTGTTTAGTTTGTATTAAGGTCTTGCTTCTGGACGCCAGGCTAATTTTGCTTAACTTCAAGTTAATCTTGCTGGATGGTATACAAATTGTTTGATTTTTGCATGTTTAAAAGAGTCAGTCTTTCAGCTGCTTGCTATTAGAAGGAAAGAAAAGACCAGACACATGTCATTTTAATTGATCAATATGTCCACTAGGAATTAGGGAGTGGTCTCTGACTCTGTTCTCTCTGTGTAGTTTATATTTCAAAAGTGCAGCAAGAAACAATAGCAACCACTAATCTTGTAGCAATGTCTATATTTATTGTGGGTTTTAGTCCCTTATACTTGATAAAGTATGGAGTAGTAAATATGAGATCTGACCCCTCTTCATAGGGATGGGTGCAATGGTCTTGTCTGGCACAAACTGGAATGGAGCTCCTATATCTTTATTAGACAGTCTGTACTGCATCATATATGCTTTTTTCTGCATGGTCTGGGTACAGTTGTTGGCTTTTTTTCCTACTGCAAACCACAAAGCAGATGACTGTAAATGAACATTAGAATCATGTTGCTTTATTTATCTGTGGTGTATTTTACAGTATGAAAGTAGTGGTATCCTGCGCTTGCTGTGCTCTCATCAGGCAAACTTGGAAGGTATGAGTTAGCAAGAGGATGGGAGGGAGGGTGGGACAGCTGATGTCTGGCTAGCGTCAGAATTAGAGATGTGAAGAGAGCTGGTGAGCAATGCATTTAACTTGCAACTTTAGGGACCATCAAAGAACAGTTAATACAGGAGCAGATGTAAGAAATGCTTGGTTGAAATATTATGCCTTTATTAATAATAATGTATTTTGTTAGATTTTGCAAGTGACTTGATTATCACTAGAATTTCTCAGATGAGTTAAAAATGAGGGGAAATATATGGGGGGTAAAAGGACAGCTTTTGAAAGTATTAATGGGGAGATGACCTGCTATGAAGCCCCTAGTGCAGATTTTTTTTTTAATATTTTTCTAATAATGAGAATGCAAATAATGTTTTTTAAACATTATTTTTTTAAAAGTTCCTGTTACTCTCTATTCCATGCAATTCTCACAGCATTGTTTGCCCTGGGAAACACCTGCTAATAATGGAGCTGTGATGACACTAGTTTCTTGGTGAACATCTCAGCTAATTCTGACTCTAGATGAATGCCTTGATTGTAGAACACTTCCTGTTCATTTTTGTATGGGCCCGAGTGTTTCACTGAGGATATGGAAGAGTATGGAGTGATGAAGAAGGTCTTATTGTGAAGAGCAAGCCTGATTGCCTGAGTCAGAGCATGACCAAATGTAGAAACAGTACAGATGTAATACAATTTTGCTTGCTGTTGAGGCAGATTCATAATTGCTACAATTATGAGTGAGACAGCATTCAACAGTAGGAAATCTGTGTTGCTTTCAGTTTTGTTCCACAGCTGCTTTTACTCATCATTACTGAAGGCAATAAATTTTCTAAATACATGTATTCTTCCCAGAAGTAGCTGAATTTGGACACTTAATCTGGAGGCTAGAGTTCTTCTGTATATGCAGTTTCATACTGACCTGTAGTTGGAGATGGGCGTATGCTAGTGAACTGAAAGAATGTTACTGTTTAATCTTTGCTTCGCTCTAAAGGATTTTATTATATCATCAATTAAATAGTTCCTACACGGCTTAGCACTGAACGCAGAGAGAAACAGAAGCTTAGTTCCTCCCAAAACAACTGTAGGAGTTGATGAGAAAACCTGACTCCAGCAATGGAAGTTGGCACAATTTTAATACTTCTTGGAACTTTTTGTCAGCATATGACAATGCAAAGCCTACTTAGAGGGGATCAGAGCATGTCTTCAATGGAAGGAAGCCTTCTTTCTTCTCTAAAGAGGAGTTGAGGGAACCCTGTGCTCTAGACTTTATCTTCTATAGGTCATGTTGCAGTGGAACAGTGGTGGGTGGGTGTCCCGTCCCTCCAGCCCTGGCAAGTCTGGAATGGGTCTGTGTCCAGGAACTTATCCCTGGAAAGTCAAGTCAAAGGAGTCCTCTTTATCAGAAGTGCTCAGGCATTGATCAGAACTGGTGGAATTTCCAAAATGCTGGTGAAATATTTCCTTCAAAATAATTGAGGAATTAAAAATAATTAAAAAAAACCAATCCCATGCCATGTCTTAATTTACTTGCATTCTTCTGTAAAAATCACTGCTGTGTCATGAAAGAAATATTGACAGAATTCTGGGCTTGATTTTTTTTTTTTTTTTTTCTGGTCTGTGCTGAGTGCTACTAGCTTCAGGGAGAGGTACAGTTGGCCAGAATGTCTGAAGTTCCAGAGTTGTATTTAAAAGAAAAAAGATTTGTATGTATTAAAAGATACCACGTTTGTCTGTTGGAATAGTATATTTATGTTTTGTATTATAAGTACAGCCTATGCAATTTAATGAAGTGTCTGTACGTTCTGTAATGAGACATTATACTGGTATTACTGGCATAAAAGTAATGATACATGAATGCAAAGACAACTTCAGGGAATCATCTTGCAACTAGTTTATGTCTGAATACTAACATTTCTGTGAACTGGAGGGGAAAAGGTGCCTTTTGCTTCGCCCTTTTGATGAAAATAGCCACTCATTAAAACAGATTCTAGCTGCAGAAAGTAAGAAAAGTTGTCTATGTTACTCTTATTGCGAGTCACCTGGGCAGGGCCAGGTCTTTCCTGCCACAGGAAGGGAAGGAGCAAAAGCTAAGCTGGATGGAGAGCCAGGAGAAGCCTAGATTGCTGCTCTAGGCAGTGAGGGAGCAGGACACTGGATTGAAGTGGCAATGGGTGGGCAACCATATCTGACATCGCTGTCATGATCCAGAACTCTCCTGAAAAGGCAGCTGCCACCCTGGGCTTCTCAGCTTCTGCAGGCTTTGGCATAGGGGAAGAGAGACCTCAGCTACGTTCCTAACACTAATGAGTGTTTGCTATAGATGTTTTCTATTTTGTCAGTGCTTAAAGGCTCCCTGTCCCTTGTTTGCTGAGTGGGCATGTATGCTGTTTAATCAGTTCTCTTGTATGAAGGCCCATGGGGTATTTTCTTTCTCATATTCAGTTTTGTATCTAATATTTTCTATTCTATTGATTTAGAAATAAAAGCCCCTAACCCCACTTCACATCCATCAAATCAAACCTAAAAATGCATAATATAAATCCCTTAACTGGTTTGGTAAGGTCATAGTAGTTTTAACTACATGAATAGTCATGCTACATATGTATACACACATGTGTGTATTTACATAATGTCAGAAGGGTCATCACAAAAATCACTCTTTAAGAATATCAGTGTGCTTTCCTGAAGCAAAAAGTTTCTTATTTTTAAAATGCCTTCAGAAAATCTTTGCTTCATGAGGGAAGGTGTTGGGGAATAAAGAAAAAAACAATCCAGATAGCTCTTCCCTTCCTGTTTTGTGTTTGAACTACAGGTTTCAAATATCTAGACTCTTAGGTACTTTGAATCCCGGCAAGGCTGACTCAGCTTTTCATCCCTCCAAGGTCAAAAAATTCAGCTCTGTGCAGTTTACAATGTCTGGCGCTTTCAGACAAGATGTTTAAAGCCAGAAATGCTCTCCGCTCTGCGTGAACTCTCAATTCTCATGGCGCGTGTCAGATACAGGCTTGTCCTAGCAGCCTAGGCCAAAATGCTGCTGCCTCCTGCTTGTCCAGTTTTCAATCCCAGTGCCAGGCAAGGAGGGACTTTCTCTCAACTGCTGAATGAGCGTCTTCTAAGACACCTGGAAGTGGAGATAGCTTGTAAAGTAAGTGCAGTGTTCTCCAGCCCAGGGGATAATCATTGTGTTCTGTGGAGAGTATCGGCCTCAAAGTTAAGGGCGGAGGATGAGCACTGTGAATTATGGTGACACTCTTACCTTTGCCAGCTAAGTGGCTTCTGGAACTGTTAAGAGCACCCAGGGCAAGCAGTCAGCTCTCCGAAGGACTGATTGTTTTGCAGGATGAAGCGGTAAAAAGGCGCTGTGCAAGGGGAGCCGCAGGACCCTCTGTGTGGCAGTCAGGCTCCTGTGAACCTGAGTGCAGACACAGAAAGGCCTGACCCCAAGTACTGCTGGTGCACTAAGTCCAATTACTTTCTCATAGACACCAAGTATACTAAGCATATAACCGAAATGTGCTCTCTCTCTTTGGCAAAGAGATCTTTCAAGTGATAGGGATTTCTATGAGGAAATAGCTCTATGAAATAGATTTCCCAGCCCCGCATGGTACAGTGTCTTGTGGGAGCTGACACACTTAAAAAGATGGCCTTTGTTAGCTAGGTTGTACTAAAAGAAGTCCTAGCTTTTAGGTGAGGAAGCACCCAACTGCAATAATTAGTTTTGTTTTCAGTCTGTGTATCTATTACTTTTGCGTATGTGTTTTTTCTTTCAAGAGTTGCCCTGTACTGCTTATCTTGTAAGCTCGATGTTGTCATAGTTGCAGGATTAGGATGCAGACATGAAATTTCTTCATGAGCTGTGAAAGAATAATACGAATTTTTACTGGCTTGGTGTGTGGCTAAAATAAAGGAGGCAAGTATCTGAGCATAAAACAAGTCTTTTTTTTTTTTTTTTTTTTTTCCCTGTGTCATTTTTGCAGCATTTGGTCTCTGGACTAAAAGCTTGTAGCTGAGTCTCTACTTCAGTCTTAAAATACATCCCACCTAACATAGCTCCCTGCACACTATGTTAGAATTGACTTTCTTGTTTTCAGCTCCTGCTCAATTCTATCATATGTTGACTTCCTCTGCGTCTTTCTTGCTCCTTCCAGCTTTCTGTTCCTGAATGTTATGCCTGTAAATGCTCTCATCTAACAAGTTGTCATTCTTTTCTTATTGAAATCCCTTGAAAAAAAGTTGCGTTTCCTCTGGACAGTCTCTAAAAAGTGGTTTATGAAAAGTTATATACAGAAAACTTGTGGGACTTCAGGGTTATTACTACATTTTAAAATAGCAAAACAATTCAGATATCCCTACCAAAGTTTGGATAGGACCCTTACAGTGCTAGGGGCTGTACAAATACCTGAGAACTGGTGAAGTCTTTCCTGACTAGATTGCATTAATTTTCAGTTTAAATTGAAGTGAGAAACTATTTTCCTCACTTTTTCTAATATCCCTTATAAGGGATAAGTAATATGCCTGAGTTTCTTGGAAAACCTTTGGCAGACCTGGGGGAAGCAGCTATTTTTCTTATTGCTCATATAGTACTTCAGAAAGAATATATTCTTTTATCTGTCTGTCTTTGTACTTTCCTATTTGTTCTTCTGAGTTTGTTTTCTGAGGTTGGTTGTTCTCTGTTGTTGTTTGTATTGGGTAAAGCTGAACTCATAGTGGGGATCCATGAAATTTCACTGGATTTAACACAAAAAATGATTGTTACCTACCCTAAATTAGGCTGCAACTCTAACATCGTGAGCTTGGGAACGTTCTAGACCTTTGAAAGAGGAGGATCTGCTTGCTAACCTTTTTTAGACAAACCTTGATTGTACTGTTTAAAATAAAATAAATAATAAAAATCCATACCTTAGTTGCTGGAAGCTGGACCTTTATATGCGTAGTTGGCAACAGAAAGGAAAAAGTTCTGTGTGCTACTTGGTTTTTAAAAAAAAATTAGCGCATTTGTTCTAAAAGTTTTAAAATGGCGTTTCCTCTATTGGCTAGATAAGTGCTTGTCCTTTGTTTGACAGATTGTTGTGACAGAATATTCACTGCCAAGGCAGTCAATATAAAAATATTTCTGCAAAATAGATTAAAAAAATTTAAGAAAACAATGTTCCTGCCTACTGAAATATTAGGCTTATTGGGTAGGAAATTGGAAAGTAAGGATAAATGCCTGGTTTGCACTACAAAGTACAACCTTGAGTGCTTGTAACTGAGCCCACCAAGAAATAAAGTGAAACAGGTGACTTGTTATCTTATCTTTCTTTCAAAAATCTTTCAATAAGATTTTTGACAGGTATTTATTTGATAGAGACTGATAGAATTCACACAGTGAATACAAACCAAAAAGGAGCTAGATATTGTTAAGTCTGAGGGCTGTGTAAGATTGTTTTTAAGCTGATATAGCAAGACAAGCCTTAAAGAAACTAAAATAAAATACTATTTAGCAATGACAAAACTAATGAAAGACTTTTCTCAGTGCTTAGTTTTTGTCATGAAAAACCGCACTTCAGAGCGGAGTGCTACTGACAGAATAACTAGGGTCTATTGAGAAGGTTTTCAAATAAGGGCATCTTTCAAAGCTGTTGCATGTAGCTGCTCCAGGCTGCTTACAATTTTCAAGTATGTTAGATCATGTTTAGAAGCAGCTTTTCCTGCTCAGGAGGCTAATTCCCTGGCCAAGGCACTTCTGTACTAGCAAGTATGCATCCTTCCTGTACTTCAAGCTGCACTGCTAGTCTCCTAAAACATACCACATTTTGTTAGAAGAATAAATCAGATTTTGATTGCCACAAAAAAAACCACCTAAACCCAATAGCTTCAGCTAGAAAAGCTTGCTATCTGTCAGATTTCAGCATATCTAGTCTGTGTTGCTAAGGCAGTGACACAGCAGATATGCGAGTTGCCATTTTAAGGGTCAGCTATTAAAATATGCAGGGTGTATTTCATAGATCCTTAATGCATCATCTAATCTTGTTCCTTCTCAAAACTTCATCCTAGTATTTTACTAGGTCATTAACAATAACACCCCAGTTTAGTTTTTGATGATGTTATGGACAGATACCTTGGGAAATAATTAGGGGATTTCTGTTTTTTTCTTGTACCTGAAGGAGGTGGAGTCCAAATATGCTCTGTGCATGGTGTATGAACAGACAGTGTATCAGCAACAATGATGATTGCTCTTTCAGAAGAAAACAATTTTAACCTTCCAAGTGCTTGGCACCTGTTTGCAATGCAATAGCTTTTTAAAGTAAACCTTTAAATAAATGGAGAGACTTGATTTTTGTATTTCTGTGAATTATGCAGAAAACTTCTTAATTATTCCTTTTGTTCAGCTTCATTATGTCATTTTGAATTGGATTTGAACTTCAGTTTCATTTGCTGGTCCCACCTATGTGATCCCTTTTCTTTGTCATAACTTGTAAAGTCACTTTGGTCAAGAGGGATAGATCCCCCTCAAATCTCTGTTGTTTCCTCTTTTTGTTGGGCACTATGGAGAAATATTTGTCAGCATGTTGAGGGCTTGAATGGTGACTTATGTAGGACACTAGTACTAGATTAATATTTGTTTGAGGTAAAGATCTTGGGTGTTCTTCCTCCTGTGCTTGTCATGATAATGTACTGAAACTAGTATGAGGACTTCTTGGGATTAAATTTTAATGTAAGATAATATAGAATAAGAGCTGGTCAGATAAGTGACAAGCTACAAGAAAGGTAGCCTTGAGCAGCGGCCTGTGATACTTGAATCAAGGAGACCTGGAAACTGCTTCTGGCTCTTGATATTATATGTAGCCCTTGCACATTGTCTCTGAACCTGTGCCTCTTGTTCATCACGTCTGGAATGGACATAATGGTACTGATCCCTTTTGTAAAGCACACAGTGTAAGTGCTAGGTGACACTACTATCAATTTAACTTTACACACATGCACACATATACAGGCAAGACAGTAGCAGATGCCAGACAGAATAGTGCATTGCTGAATAAAAGATAGATGTGAGTGCTGAAAATAAAATGTAAAAATCTAAAGGAAGGAAACCAGCTTTTGAGATTTTTGTCCTAGGATAAAGGATTGCACAGTAGAAGACTCATCAAATGTATGGAAAACTTAGTAGTTTTGGCAACACAAAAATTACATTTACAAGTGTTGTATGCCAAACTGTTGAGCCTGCTGAATTGAAAATAAAAGCTTAATTCCTCAATTAAGTTTGAAAAGACCAGGCAGATCTCTCTGCTGGCTGAGTCTAAGTGATTTTGATATAGACAGAGAGGCAGCAACACCTGGTCTGTAAAGCTTGAGGCAATATGTGCATGCTATTCTGCTGTAAAAGAAATTACTCATTTTTGGGGAAAGAAGGGGGATCCACCATGCTTTTGCATGATCTTCAAGGACTCCTTTCCATAATTAGAGCTTGAAAAGAATTCTACAAAATGCTTTTTTTTCTCAGTCATTGCCGAGACTGTTTCATTAAAACATCTATGGTTGATCTTCGTGAAACTTTTTTTCCCTAGGTTTTGCTCAGACAGCAAACAACTCAAAACAGCTAATGACCGATGGATATGCATTAAAATGAGATGTAAGGTACACAGGACTAACATCTGTTCTGAATTAGGTGGACCCCTGGGTTCTGGAGATATCGCTCTTTCCAGTCTAATAACTACTTATTTATAGAAACCACAATAGCTGTAAGTGTCAAGTGAGCTAAGGATGTATATTTCCAACTCATGTGCCAATAGCTCAGGGAAGAGGAGCATGGCAAGAAAGGCACCTTATGAGCAATCAAGAGTAAAAGTAGTCCCTACAATCAACCTGTATTGTTTTCTGACTCCTATTGTAATTTAGAAACCACTTCAGTTTAGTCTTCCTTAGACCTGTATACTGGCATGTAGCTTTGATTCCCATGTTCATTCTTTGAATTGTTAAAAAAAAAAAAAAAATCTAATAATGTATATAATAAGTAAATAAAACAAGCTAGCGTGCTAAACTCGGCACCTAAAATCAGTGTTAGACATATTTGAATTCCAACAGCATATTTTCTTGAACTTTCTCGAATGGCTTATAAATTGAATTTTCTGTTTCTCTGTGTTCTTACTGGGTGTTAGTTGTTGATGGAGTATTAGTGGTTTTGTTTGTATTATTCTTATAAACTGACTTGTACCTCATGGTTTTAACTAATCCTTAATAAGTTCAGACTCTGGACAGCAATGAACTGATCAAATGTATGAGGATATAATAAGGTTCTGAGAAACATTCTTTGATTTGTCTGATGCTTTCATTGGTATGGGAGAACCACAGGGAAGGTAGAGGTTGTCAGGAACCTCAACAAACTTTCAGTCTGTGAAATGGTATTTCCTGCCCTCTATATGCAACCTGAAAATTGTGTTCTAAAAGTGAAATTTGATAGCATTTGGAGCCAGAAAAAATGCCAGTTTGGCAGGGGTCAGAATTTTTATTTTAGCAATATTTTCCTGGACTCTAGAAGGCCTGTGAGATTATAATTAACCTGTCTTGGCCTGATTAGTGTTGGGTACTTAAACATCTTTGATCAGCAAAATAACATATCCTGACAGCCTAGTGGAAGTAAGTCCAGCGTTTCACTTCTCCCTGTAGGGAGCTGAGAAAAGAATTGTTTTGGTAGATTAAATCCTTTTATGAGAAGAAATACGGGATGTATTGAATACTTAGAGCTGGTTATCTCCTGGGCCAGGATGCACAGTGCCTTATTCCAGCCTTTCAAAACGTTTTACTGAAAGTGAGGAAAGTATGATCTGTGCCATAAGACTCTGTTTAAACCCTCCTCATCTTGTTGATGGTTCATAATTGCTAGCTGCCCCATAAACAAAAGTTAGCTTTTTTCCTTAAAACCAGAAGCAGACATCTTTATATCTACAACTTAAACTTCACACAGAAATGTACTCATTAAAAGCCCAAATATATACATTTTGTGTTGACGTATGTAGTTCTGTAATCAGACAAATTGTAAACAAGCATTTCTGTTTTAATTACATATATTTTAAATCTAACTTCATAAATGAATTTGTATTATTTGCTAGAATGGAAATGCAATTGCCTGTGTTCAACAAAGATTAGAGGATGAATAATTAAATGGAATGTAGAATGTGTATATTGGAAGTGGTTCAAAATTTCCTTCTGAAAATTGTTTCAAGTAATCCTAAAAGATCTTCACACAGAGAACTAAAATATTTAGGAATATACTATTGCAACATGATTATTTTTGCAAACTAAACTCTGATTGCAAACAACGCAACTATTCATAAGAAACTTCAGAGTTGGTTATACTATCAGGCATCATGTGCTACAGTTTGTTTGCAGCATTTTAACAATCTCTTCTAAGAAATCAGAGAATCAGATTAAAATGGGATGAAACAGGCAATACTTAAATAACTAACAAAATTCTGTTCAGTGACCCTTTACAAGGTTGGTAAAGATGTAGGTCACATTACCAGCCATTTGATAGAGCATTTATGAATCTAGTGGCAACTCTGTGGTACTGAGAGTAGAAAAAAGTCCAATAATGTTTCCCTGTTGTTATCAATCACACAGTATTACCCTTTTTGGGTGGTAATGCAATACAAATAAATATCCTTTTTTAAGGGGAGGAAAAACACTGTTCTTTTAATCTTAAAAGAGATTAGAGGAGTAGATGTATGGGGGTGGGATTGGAGATTGATATCTATGCATTCACTTGACTAGCTCATCAAATGTGTGCGCTAGGGACATTAACTTTGACTCCAAGAAACAAATCTAGAACATAATGAAATGCAGAGGGGAAAACTTGATTAAAAACCCCACACAAATAAACTGTGAGCTTCTGAGAGTGAGCTTTTTGTTTTTAAATAAGAGTGAGTGAGCTAAAAAGGCATAATGGTACTTTAATGGCTCCCAGGCTTTGCAGTGAGATAATTCCTGCTGCAGTGACAAGGAGGAAGACTGTCAGAGTTCCCCTGAGAGCAGTGCAGAGGCTGAGAGGAGCAGGGTCTGCAGCAGAGCAGCAGTGAGTGGGGTTTGGTCTACTTATTACCTGTGATGATGTTGCATGCTTATAAATGATGTCTTGGAGCTGCCTAGAAATGTCAGCACAAGGTTAGTCTTGAAGCTACCTTAGCACTTTTTTCCTTTCACAATCATTTCTCTCCTGCACCTATTACAGGCATGCCACTGAAACTTGCCTTAGGAGGTGTTTAGTTCTTGGTGCAGGTCTAATTCTGCTCCTGCTGACTTGTCATGTCTCGCGTCTAATGGAAATATAAATCTGTGGGCCTTATTCAAGGCTTACTGGAGTCATTAATGAGCTTCAGGCCCAGTACCTTCCCACGTTGTGTGGGTTTTGTTTTTGTGTTTTGGTTTGGTTTGTGTTTTTTTTCTTTTTTTTTTTTCTGGTTCTGTGATTTCCCCAAGGAGTGTCATGTGGTAAATTGAATGAAGCCAAGCAGCAAACCCATTTGAAATGTGTGTGCCTCATTTGAGATTCAAAGGTTTGAAAAAGGGCTGTGTGACCCTAAGATTTGGGAATAACATTGCTCTTCATTTTCCTGCCAAATAATGAAAATGGTATTGCCTGTGAAGTTCAGGCTGCTGTAGTATTGTAGAGTACTAAAGTATTTTTTGTGTGCTGGAAAGCTGATTAAGATCTGAGCACCAGTAATATTATGCAGATGGGTTTTAAATTCATTTTTCATGAAAATAACATGAATATTTTGCCTTCTTGAGACACCTCTCAGGAAAAAAGTATTACCAAATTTTGAGGTGCTTTATCCTGGCTGCAATTTTTGAAATATAGCTTTAAAAGTGTAAAGAAGCCAAATTTTTCGGGAATGCATGAAGAGCTTTAAAGGTGTATGGCTTTATTTTCTAAAAGGCTAAGTAACATATCCGTGGCTTGAAAGTAACTTTAAAAGATTCATTGATTTTTATGTGATGAGGGCTAGACTGCTTGATATTGTCTTAGAGTTTTGTTGGCTTTGGTTTGCTCTTATTTGAAATAAGAAAAATTCCCAATACTGAATCTGAGAATGAAGATTCTTGTTGTACAGGAAACAGTTTCATGTAGTGATTTCTTTGAACTGAAGCATGATGGCAAACTTAAAACATGAATTTACAGGAATTGTTTATGATAGCCCCAGGGAATAAAGTCCTTTTTAATGACAAAGCAAGGATAATAATGGCAAAGTAGATGAGCAATAAGAACATTAGGGTCAAGATCCACAACTCCATATGCTAATGTAATTGAACCCAATTTTGGAGAAATCAACAGTAGGTACAGTAGATGCTGGTTATTTTTGTAGATCCTAAAACCAAATAAGCAGAATACTGTACTGTGATCTGGTTTGGTACTAGTGTTATATTTCTATGGTTATTGTTATTGTTAACGTTGCCAGAAAGAGAGACTTAGCATGTGAAGTCATGCACAGATGCACACAAAAGTCCTGAGTATCTCCTCCCTAGCCCAAAACACATACTGTGTTACCAAGTGAGTCTGAGAGCAGGCCTGCAAAGGAATGTACCAGGAATGTGGCAGGTATGTGACACGATAATTGGGTACTCCCTCCATCACTTATTGACAGGTTAGGGGTTTTTTTGTTTGCTTTCTTTTTTTTTTTTTTTTTTTTTGAAGTGATTCTTCCTGCTAGAAATGTGTGGGGAGTGCTGGACAAGAGAGTCAATAGTATCCCTTTAGGATGCTTGGGCAGACAGGGAAGGGACTTGAAGAAAAGAATGTGCCCAGGGTGTGCTTGTGCTATCAGGGCACCCTGCTGCACAAGGAGATACAGAGAGGCAGCTGGTGAGAGAGTTTGGAGAAAGCTTAGAGAAGGGGCACAGAGCAGGAAGAAAGAGTTTGTTAAGAGCTACCTCAAGAAAAAGAGCAGAGAAATTGGGTTGCTACAGGCTGAATGGGTTTGCTGTGGGCTCTAACAAGCTGAGGGAGAATGAGGTAACAGATGATACAAGCAGGCCAGAAATTAACTGCTGGTTAAAGACTCCACAGGCCCCCACTCCTATTCAGCTCCTGTCAAAATAACACGAACATTGCAAACTCCTCTGTGGCCATCTAATGGGTATGATGCACTATTTCTAGTCATATTGGGAATAAGTCAAAGAAGTTTAAAGTACAATATGTAACAAAATATACCTAATGGCCTTATCCAGTATGGTTACAGCATGCAGAAAATGAATCAGCAGCAGTTTAAGAACATAATAATAAATTTAACTTCGGCTAAGCAAGCTCATTTTTTAAATCCTTGGAGACTCTGCAGGATGTTTTAATGGGTCTTTTGTGATGTGGATATTTCCTCAGTTTAAAAACTGGACTAAATAGGTTCATTTTGCATAACTTAGGAGGGAGCCTTCATACGGTAATGATTTTAGGTCACTGCTAAGCTAGACCAGATGTGGATGAATGGCTTAACAGTGAAATGCTGCATATCCCATTACAAAGCTTTTTAGGCCTATATACTTACCCTCTTGGCAATAAGCTTGCAATTAATGAGCAAGTCCTTAATACCTAGTTATATGTCAAAAAAAGGCAATAATAGTTCCACCACAGTTCTTGATTATTTTGGGGAACCTTTGAAGCCAGTCATTGACAAAATAAATCGATGGAGCCATCTTTAATTAAGAGTAACTTAATTTGTGTATCATTGCTACCCAGAAAGATAATGTCTTTCTCTGTGGTATAGAGGTTAGCAGAGAACCATATTGAAACCATAAACTAAACCTATTTTCTGGGTGAAAAGAAGGAAATGGTGTGATGTAGAGAGTTCCTAAATAAGGAATGAACTTTCTGAAATACCAGCTGTAGTCTTTAAGATATGAACAGTTCTCGTCTAAAAAGAAGACATTGTTTACTTGCAGAGATCCAAAATTGTTAACCTTCTGTTCTCTGAAATATCAAAAACAACAAAAGATAAATTATCAACCTTTCTTCTTGTTGATATTTAACATGGACTAGAATAGTTCAGTTGGAAGGCACCTACAATGATCATCTAGTCCAATGGCCTCACTAGTTCAGGGCTGACCAAAAGTTAGAACATGTTAAGAGCATTGTCCAAATGCCTCTTTTTAAGGCACTGACAGGCAGTCCTTCTCTCTAGGAAGCCTGTTGCAGTGTCTGACCACCCTTTTGGTAAAGAAGTGCTTCCTAACGTCCAGTCTAAACCTCCCCTGGTGCAACTTAGAACCATTCCCACATGTCCTGTCGCTGGATCCTGGGGAGAAGAGGTCAGCACCTCCCCCTCCTCTTCCCCTCCTCAGGAAGCTACAGAGAGCAATCAGGTCCCCCCTCAGCCTCCTTTTCTCCAAACTAGGCAAACCCAAAGTCCTTAGCTGCTCCTCATAGGATGTGCCTTCCAGCCCTTTCACCAGCTTTGCTGCCCTCCTCTGGATGCATTCGAGTACCTACATTGTGGGGCTTGGAATTGCACACAGTACTCAAGGAGAGGCCACACCAGTGCTGAATACAGTGGGATAATGACCTCTTTGGACTGGCTAATCATACTGTGTTTGCACCCCAGGATGGGGTTTGCCCTCTTGGCTGCCAGGGCAGCCTGCTGACTCGGATTGAACCTGCTGTTGACCAGCACCCCCAGATCCCTTTCTGCAGGGCTGATCTCCAGCCACTCCTCTCTCAATTTATACTTGTGTCCAGTGTTACCCAGCTTTATATTACATTTTAATATAATATAAAGGTAGATGTGAAAAGGCTAAAATGATTGGGCTCACAAGCTCAAATAGTGTTGAAAGCTTGGTTGTGTTTGCTGCCGAGCCCTTGATTCTTAATTCGCTTAGATGTAGATGTCCTCTGTTTAAACAGGTGTTTTGCAGTCAGAAATGTTACGTGAACCCTTTGACAATGATGGATCTTCTACTAAATGTTATGGAGGTGCTTAGTCAATTAACTAATGAAGCCTTTATTGCATCTGTTTTCTCCACCATTAATTTTGTCTATATGTCAATGCTCTGACATAGATTAATAAAACAAAATTTAAGTAAACAGATAAGAATATAATTAAAATCCCTGTTTCTGTAGAACCTTTATATCTTTACTTAAAAGTAATTATCAGTCTACTTGTCTATATCATGAAACAATAGATCTGTCCTGTATTTACTTCGGCATCAGTCCACATAGAAAAATCTTTTTTAAAGATATGTCCTGTGACTTTAAAACAAAGAACTGGGTGGGGAGGAGGAGTGTTTTTACTGACTTTGCAATACCTGAAATATTAAATGTAAAGAATAGGCTACTTGCCTCTGCAAAACAACAAACTATTAATACAAACAATTGTGTTACTTTCTGAAAAGAATAGCTACATCCTTCTGGCATGCAGCTCAATTTAATAAACGCTGACTTTCCATCCTTTATTAAGAATTTGTTTTCCTGGACTGTTAGGTCACAATACTGAATTATGATCTGCCTAATAAATCCAAGCATAGTAAAACTACCTCTTTAAAACAGCAGTTGAGGACGTAAATTAAAATTCTGGCATAAATGACATTTTCTGTGTGTGAAACTAAATGAGCGCCACAATTTTGTGTGTTTTTTTTATGTCTGGAGGTTAGCATACATTTTTCAGCAGATTTTTTAGACAAGCTTAATAAGCATGTGAATTTCTTTTCTCTGGGAAATAATGCATTTTCTTCAACACTTCGAAGACTGCTCATGGTTTTAAAAGTATCTAATAGGACACATACTGACCTAATACCATAGTCAGTAGCAGAACTATCCAAAGATTGGAGTGAGACACAGGACATTTTTTTCAATACACTTATGTGGGCCAGAATTTAAAGTTCTTTATGCCTCCCAAGATAAGAAGAATGGCTTGGAACAAGACTGAAAAAGCTATTTTGGTTCCCATAATTTAAATTTTTCTATGATGAGATTACTGTAGCTTGTTTATTAAGATATATGTACCATAACTAAATTATCTTAGTACATTTTATAGAATTTAATTTTTTCTTTTTGGAAGTAAGAGGTGGAAGTGATTCATGGTTCTGTCTTTGTTTTTCATGAAATTGATGGAAATGGATATCTCCATTGAATTTCCTGCCTTGATGAGTTTATTCTTAAGATTTTTTAAAGATATTTACTTTCACATTTATGTATATGAAATCATTAAGAATGATTGCATTGTAAAGCATCATAAAAATTGTTGATCAAAGAAATAAGAAAATAAAAAAAAGAATAACTTATTTTGTTGTAGACCTTTTCCTTGTTTCAAAATTTTAAAACCTTTTAGAAATGGATTCTAAAAGGTATTTTGAATTGTTCTAAAACATAATCTACTTTATTCCGAGAAGTGTAGGTACAAAGCTAATATAACAATTTGGAGTTGTTTTTTGAACAGTCTTGTTCCCCAGTACGCTGACTTACAGTTAAAAACTTACTAGTAGATTTTTAAAGAATGAGGGAGAAGGATTTGCAATTCAAGTGATATTTTCTGACCTCCATGAAAGAAATTTCTGATCAGTACTGCAAAGACTAAAAAATTGTGACAAGTCAGAAGTTAATGAATGATGAGATATTAACAACCTAAAAGCAGCAAAAACTATGTAACACTGGCCATGTACTTACAACCCGTCACACACGTTTTCTAATCTTTCAGAAAAAAAAAAATCTCCCTAATCAGGTTAATTCAAGTCGTCTGCGGTTCTAGGAGTATGAAGTTATCAGAATAAAACTTTTTTAGATATAAAAATAAATGAAGTAGTGATAGTAAAAATAAAGGTAGTAGCAAAGCTGGTACCCATTCTGGTCTCTGACAGTTTCCTAAAGATAAATGTATTCTATGTAATAAAAGAATTAAAAGCTAAGTGAGAAATTGAAGTGCAGCTAAAAATAGCTAGCTTTGAAATCTGCAGTTTTAATGTATAGCAAAAAATATTGGCCTTTTGAAGCTATTTGGTCTTCTCAAGCTGTTTGGTCTTCTCAAGAGAGAGAAGCAGCATTCCTGTGCCTAATATGTGGATTAACCTAAATGCTTTTTTGGGTCTCAAAACAATTTGCGATGTGAATTTTCAGGAAGTTTTGTCCTACTTTCCTCTCTGTTTACTTTTTTCTGCACTTGGGAATTCTGAAGTACTATGGGAACACATTCTTGTGGTGCTTCTGACCTGATCAAAATGAAAAATTAAATACTAGAAAACATTGTTACACTTTTGGTGTCTGCTGCTATCTATTGCCTCTGTGAGATTTGCTACTATCATAACTTTAAGTTAATGAAACTAGTTACCTTAGGAAATGTGCTGGCTACCAAGCATAAGAAGGAAAGTTTCTAATTTTATGTACTTTTGAGGCTTAGATGAGACACTAGTCTTCACTGAACTTCAGTTCTGCTAACATCTAAGTAGTGGACATAACTTCTGAATGATTAGAAGTTAACTTAAAGCTAAATGCTTTATTTTCATTTTTGGAGCCATTACCTTTCATTCAAAAGTGCCCTTGGTTTAATTCCATGAGGTAAGAAGTGATGGGTGCTGCTCAATGAATGAATTAAGACTGGAACAAAATAAATTACAGTCTGGAATGAAAAGCATTGATAATTGAGCTAGCAGTCTAAATCTGTAAGTCATCTAGCACTTGATAACTTTCATTACTGTCAATGGAACTAATGCAAGTTTAGGTGCACTGTTTTTATGGAGATTTTACAGAGGGTGAAATCCTTTAAGAAAGTTGGAGAACTGGATCAGCAGGAAGGTTCCTTTAATAGTTTGTTCCTAAATTGTACAAACGTTGAGCTTGATTCCTGCAAAACTGATATGCTGACAACTCTGAACAGGCCTACATTCAAGCTTTGGCTGGTTAGAGCTTGGAAAATCTATGTTCCACTAAAAATACGCTGTGTGTTTTTGCACATTTTTAAAAGATGCTCATGGGTGACTATCAGGGTATGAACATGTAAGGTTACAATAATGCCCCACAGTTCCTAAAAACTGGAATGCATATATTAAATCTCTTCGCAAGAGTCCCAGGACATGTCTGGCACTGGCAATTCTATAATGAAATGCACTATAGAAACCCTGACATAACAGTAAATGAACTTGATAGCTTTGCACCATTCAGTGCATTGATAGAGAGAGCTCAGGCCATTAAAACAGTAAGGCCACATTAGTGGAGTACTCTACCTGAGGCAATAAATTTGTCTATCAGCTGGACTTATTACTAATCGAATATGGCTACTTCTGGAGTAATCAAATTCACAAGCTTGAGAAGTCCCTCACTGCATCCTGCTGTGTGGTGGAGATGATCAACAGTGTCTACCTGACTCATAGCCTCACCTAGTGTCTACAAGCAACTAAAGTAAAGATGAAAGGGAATCTTGAAAACTGACTGATAACTTCAGATGAATATTCACTATGGAAGAATTTGCATTATCGTAGCATGACTGATAGAAGATTTATACAAAACCCTAATGTGTGCATGTATGTATACACATACATGCTACTTAATGAATTCTGGTATACTAAAAAGCTTTCTTTGATGTAAAAATCTTTGCTTGATGACTCAGTTCATCCTAATTTTGGGAGGTCTCTTTCCACCTTCTCACAGAAGGGCGACAATGCTTCACTTCACCACCTCCAGTTTGGTCACTGGCAGATGGGAAGTGGGTCAAACTCTCTCAGAACCCATATGTTTGCTCCCAGTGGGGAGCTGAAGGAAGAAAGGATTGATTTAATCCTTATTACTGCAAAAGCAGCCATGTGGAAGGTGGATTTCTCTTAGGACCTTAAAAATTAATTCTAATTAAGGTTGAATGTGAATTGGAAGTGCAATACAACAGAATAACTCTGTGTACATGCATTTCTATTTCATCATGATGGGTGCTGCTGCCTGTTTGCTGCCAAGCAGCTGCTTCAGCATTTCCCTGGCTTGCTGTTTCCTCAGCTGTTATCAGCACTGCCTTTCCTCCTCCCTGTCTCCTTATTGAGATAATGGGCAATGTAGTTTGCTATAACCTCCTGCAGCACCTGCTCAGCTGCAGACCAGTCCTGGCTGTTGCACTACTCTAGAAGCTGGTTTGACTTGTTGGCAGTTTTCTTTGTAGCTCCTGAAGCAGCTTGCCTCTAGCCATTTCTCTTTTCTTAAAGGATTCTCGCTCCTTTTGCTGACACACACTCACTCCTGTGGATATGCTTTGTTTGGACTGGAGCAGAGTTTTGTGAAAAGCAATGTAACAGTGCTTTATTATTCTGTCTGGAGGTGGAGGAGAATTTTTTCCTCTTGACATTACTGAGTCCCAGTAAAGAGAAAATGCTAGCTCTTTATTTACTTGAGGTACAGGCTTAGATTCTTTGCTCAGAAACTGCTGTAACCAGTTTAACCACAGAACAGGATAAGAAGTGCTAAACAGAAATTAGGAACAACTAATCTGGCAGCAGAGCAGGGACCTTGCGGTAGCTATAACTGATCTTAGCAGTAACTGAGGAGGCATCAATTGCACTAGAATGTGACCAAAGTGTCATGTTCTGCAAGGTCCAGACTGGAAGAGGAAAGAGGCTTTTTAGGCGTTTCTTTTGAAGTGTTCTGTATTTTCTGATGATTTATACAGAGATTAAGCTCTAAGAACTCTTGTGAGTAACAAAAGCATAAAAGGACCACAGATGAATTGTTCTGTCATGTCCTGTCAGCATTCTGTAGTTTTTCAGACCTGCAATACTGAGAAGATTTGAAAAATTCCTGATTTGAAAAGTGACATAGATGATAGTGGCCTTAATATATTGGCTTTTTCTTAAAATTCTTCATTGCTGGTGTTGATGTCAACAAGTGCACATAGTGAAAGCATATATAAACATGTATGCTTATATTTGAGCATTCTGGTCTGCTTGTGCTAGTTGGTGCACATGGTGCTGCCAAACAGATTTGTCTGCTGTTTCTGTGCTTTCTTCTCCCAGCTTCAATTCTCTCTTGAATATCTGGGAAGCAAGAGTGGAAAAACATGTTTCTTCAGACTTTAATTTCAACAGCAAAATGAGATTATAACAGGAGCAGGATTTGCTTTACATTATAATTTAACTCATAATGTACCTACCTGTTTCTTCCCTTGCTGCAGTAATTAATGCCTTCTGATTTTTCTCCCTGTCGCTGTATGCTTCAAAAATTCTGAGCCATGAATCTGTCAGCAGAGTGGGTGTGGGCACCAGCCCCACATCTTTGTCTTTACTTGCTCTTGGAGCTGCTCTTTCTTCACTACCTCTCCTTTCTCACCTATGTGTAGCCAGTGAGAAAGGGAAAGGGTCAAACTGGTTAGTAAATCCATGTCGCATTCCTTTGAACTTATGAGCCATAGTTTTTTCATGTGCAAGCTCAAAAATTTTGATTATTTTTTTTTTCTTTCTTTTTTCCTTGGGCTCAAAGAGGCATCCTTTGATAACTGTCTGCTGTTGCTTGAAATTTTTGTGGTGGAACTGCTGCATCCTGATGCCTGTCCGAAGTCAGGAGTCCTACTGATATTCACTTTACCAGATTCTCCATAATCTTCATGTTTTTGTTTTTTTTTTTGGCTAGTGGGAAGCATGTCAGGAGGAGGACTTGTTAGGTCAAGCCTTTCTGTTGAAATGCTGTGTATGTAGAAGTATGGCTGAATAGCCCAGGATGTGAAAATCAAGCCAGTGTAAAGCATTTCTAATAAAGAAGGGCAGAAAGAGGAAGAGGAGAATGTAGCTGAGCTGGAGGGAAGCCTCAGCGAATGCACTGAAGGGCTGTCAACTCCTACGCTTACATCCTCAGAGCTGAATCATTAACCTGTATTGAAGTAAACTGAGGTCACACCTCTCTCTCAGACTTACCTGTTGGTTGAATTTTCCTAGGGCTTGGATCTGAAAGTTTTTGTTGGCTGGCAGAGAAGTTAGAGAGAAAACTTGTAAAACCCATAATTAACTTGCAGTGAAAATTTATTTTAGGGGTACTAGACGTGTTCTTTATCCCAGGCTTTATTTATTTCACTCTTTCTATTTCCTTTGCTAATGCAGCTCTGTTCATAAGAGCATTTATAGGAACATTGGTGTAGACCAGCCACTAGCACTTTAATCACTGTGATACGTATGTACGACTTGTACTAGTCTAGAAACCAAAGTGGTGAAAATGCTGACAGCATACATATATTTCTAGTCCTGTTTGAGAGCTACATGTACCATGATGGCAATCCCAGGATGCTTTTTCTATATTAAGAATATGCTGTAATTCCATAATGTTCAAACTGGACACCACCCAGAGCAATGATCTCTGACTCACCAAAAGAACCAAGTGCTGAGAAACCACTGAAGATGATTGTGTGTGCAGGCTTGGATTTGCAGCTAGAGCTGTGAGACAGAATTGAGAAGCAAGTATGTGTGAATATTACGATGGGGTTAGGAGACTTAAAAGATCACCACCACTAAGACTAAGAAATGAGATCAGGGTAATTCTCCACTGTATTGTGAGAAGTATCCAGAAGCATTCTAGTGACAGGAAGGTGATGCATGTTCTTCATTATATATTTAACCAGGAATAAGGTACGATTAGAACCAAGGCTCAGCTAGGAACAAGGTTCAATATATTTCTTCTGCATCTTTGAACACATGGACTTGAACCAGTTCTGCAAGTGGAGCAGATCAGTGTAACTCTATTAACCTAATTGGGTCTGAGGATCAACCTCAAGGGGCTTATGGTGTTTGTTTTGAGATTATTCCTTTTCTCCCACTCCCAAGTCTTTTTTTTTTCTTTTTTCTTTTTCCCTACATTTAGCTTGTAGATTTGCAAAATTTGATACAAAGACTATTTAAACTTTCCTTCATGCAGTGGCTATTTTGTGATTGTGAAGAGTAGGAATAAGCAGGTCAAAGCAAAATACTTAGGATGTAGAAAGTATTGCAGCTATGTGGATTGTGCCCATTCAAGCAAAAATACAATCTATCTACTAGACAAGTTAAGATATTGTCCTGTACAAGACTTATTCACTTGTGCCTCGGTGGTCACATAAAGATATAAATGCATTTATATTTATATGCAGGCAAATTCTTTTTTTATATCTGTGTAAAGTGGTGTGTAAGACCTCAATGAATGCTTACCATTTGACATGAAGTCTTCCAGATGGATAAACGCCTCAGGCTGAATTTTCTCTGGATTTCTTTTGAGAGAGGGAGACAGCATTTTTTAAAAAATATGAAAGAAAATACAGATTTGCTAGTATCAATTAAAAAAAATGAGCACACAAACCACGAGAATTTCTTTAAGATGCTGTAGTATCTTTAAAATACTTAAAAACAATACTTAAAAGCATACTGTAAAATAAGAACCTACTATTGGCAGGAGGCTTATCCTCATGTCCTGCATGATTTTTGCTTCCACATTCGGTCAGGTGATATGGTCTTGAAAAAACATTCTTCATGTGGGTGAGATTTACAGCTGGTTGCAGCTTACCATGTATTGCCCCTTGAAATTTCCAAAGGTAATTCTTGTTCTCAGCATGAAAATGAGAGCAGGAATATAGTTTTCCCCTGTTTTTGATGATCTCTCTACAGTTTTGCTAGCAGTGAAAAGGTAAACATTATTTACAGGTTCACAAAAAGCACAAGATTTCCCATGTCACGAAACTGTTCTACCTTCAGATTGCATGCATCTTGACAGAACATTCACTTCTCCAAAAATTTCTTTTTCCTTTTCAAGTATTTAACAGGTTCAAAATTATTTGTCAATTATAGAGTAAAAACCCTTTTATGACTACAGATTGCTTAATTTCCTCTAAAGCACCTTAAATAGAAAATACAACCAAAATGAGTTTTACATGCTGTATTTCATTCTCTACCGCCACCAAATTTCCAAAATTTGGATCCCTTCAATATTAGTTAAGGATGACACATGCAGATATTCTATGTACTCCTGCATAGCCTGAGCACCAACATCAATGTTGCAATAAAACTGATTATATAATGGGTGTTGCTGGAGTTGCTCTGAGGAGAGCAACTACTCTTACTTGAGCAAGCCCCAGGAGTTTGAGCTAACTTTATTTGTTGGAGCTTAACTGTTTCGCTTTTTCTTTACTTCCCATTATTAACATCACGATCTCTTTGCATTTCTTTCATGGGCTTACAGTGACTTCTATATGGTACATAATACAAATCCACTTTTGTTCTGGAAATTTTCCAAAACTGTGAAAGATAATCACTAACTGTTGACTTATTATACTTGATATGTTTTTTCCTTGTCTGAATCTGATGTTAAAATAACTGAGCCCCAGATACAAGGAAGATAATTTTCTAGTACCAGGTTTTGGCAGATCTATAACATGAGGGTAAAGGATTTTCCACTTTTTTTCCCCTAATGATGCTTAGTTATTTAAAAAAAAAAATAATCATGTCACATCATGTCATTGGAGCTTATAGATCTTTTAGAAGTATGTGCATTTTGGAATAAGCTGTAAGGCAAGGCATGGAAGAGATGAGAAAGGGAGGAGACTTCAAAACTGTAGTAATGTGGATTTTTAGTTTATATAGAGCTAATGACTAGAATATGAATATGGTTAGAAAATTAAAAAGCCTGTAACACTTTAGTTTCTTTGCCCATGATCTTGTCCAAAACAAATGGTAGTTAATTTGGTTAATCATACTTACAGCCGTAGTCCCATTTTTTAGAATTTTGTTGTGCCTAAGAGAAGCCATGGGTATCTGTTCCCTTCTTTGTAATATTAAAGTGTATTGGAGAACATCTTTTCCTACCAACTGTTATTTACCTAATTACCATTACAATGTAGTGTTCTAGTTCCAGTATGCATTACAAAAGTCTTTCACCAAAGACTACAAATCAGTTCATTAGTCAGTCTTGATTGTATCATGATGCTCATAAAAAGAGCCATCCTTATTATCGCTTTGAATTTAAGTTGCACACATGCAAGTTTCTTGTCTTTGGTTTCATTTGACTCTGGTTGCTGTAAACTACTTGAACATAAACTATAACGATAAGGTGCAGTTGCATCAAAGCATGCCCTCTTCATGCCTGAGCGAAGACAAACTGCCTGTTTGGGGGTTTGATTTTTTCCTTTCTTCTTTGGTCTTTTTACCATGTGTTATGGTGGTGTATCATCATCTCTCATGTGATAGGAGTGCATTTCAAAGGAAGACAGCTGAGACTTTTAAGAGATCATGTGTTTTTGAGAGCATGGTGTACACAAAATTTACCAGCTATGCAAAGTCTCATATTTTTTATCCTTAAAGATTTACTGCAAACATAGACCAGTGTGATGCTTATTTTGTGTGCATTTGAATGCACTTATGAAAAGTTTTTACAAAACTATGTTAGTCAATCTTCTGTTAATCTAAACAGATTCATCTTTGTATTTTCACTTGGAAAGAAACAATTTGGCATCTTTTAATGTGTTGTATATGAACAAACATTAATGCATGCAAAATATTTGCATAGATGGCTCTTTTCTCCTTTTCCTTTCTTTGCAATATACCTCATCGCTTTTATCACTTGTATAATTCTGTTACACAGCAGCAAGATGTGTTGCAGAGAATGCTCCATTCTGATGCACTGTAGCCTCGTGCTTAGCCTGTATTGCAGTTTCTTCCATTAATTTAGAAAAAAAGCATATATATAAATATTTGAGAGCATTCCTAAATGCAGAAATATGAGGAACACAAAAATTCTTACCTGGCCTTCACAGCTGGGTTACAAGACTGAGGACCAATGCCACGTTATTACTTCTGAGACTTGTACTTGCAGGAAACAACTTCCAGCCATTTCCTCCCTGCTCCCTGCAGACTTCTGCCTGCAGGCAGTCTGTCCCTGAGTTAGTGAGGGTCATGGTAGAGCAGTTAAAGCTACTCTTCTGTGCGATTGTGATCTCTTTTCCTTCTCCCTATGAAATCCTGATCTCTCCCTGACAGCGGTTCCTATAGTTCTTTATGTGCAGCTTGAGAGAGCTGACAGCTGGGGTTTTATCCTTATCAGAAGGGAGCTTTCTGAACAATGTCTGGCCCCGTTTCCAGGTTGCCTGCTATTATAATATCCTTTACAGATTTTCCGCAACAAATAAGTGTCCTCTTTGCTTTCATTGTGCTCTGGCCCATGTAGAATACCTCACATATACTTACTATCAAAGGACAGGAGTTTACTTTGCATCAGGGTGTTACCTGCTGCAGGTTATAGCTGAAGCTGCAGAACAATCCAGAGAGGTAGCAAGCCAGGCAAGTGTTGCAGTTTCTTATTTTCAGATGTAAAGGAGCTATATTATTTTGCCTTGAGCCTCCTAGAAACTTCATTGTCTATGAGCAACTGCTCCAAGCTTTTAAAATCGGGTGGGGTTTTTTTTCCTTGTTTATGTGGCCATTATGATTCTATTCAGAAATAAAGATCTTTTTCTTCCACTGAAAATCATCTGTATGGCACACTACTTGCTTCTCTTTAGCCTTTCAGATATTACATTTTTACTGGTGTTTATGAAAGGATAAAAAAGGAGCATATGTCAAAATAAAAAAAAAATCAGAGAAAATATTAGCAGATAGTCTATTCCTCTTTTAAATAAAAAGCCAGTGATTTTAAAACAAACCAATTCCCAGGCAGATACATATATAGTTATTGTACTTCTGCAGGATTAATGAGTAGTTAAGCAAGAAACCCTGACTGAGTAAAGATTACAAAACAGACCCTTTTACAGGGTCAGAGAACAGGCCAAAGAAGGCAGTGCTTCAGGAAGGCTGTTGTGACTTGGAACAGGTTCCCAGATGCTGTCTGGGTTACCTGTTCTGGGTACTGAAGATGCCTTCCAGTGTAAGGACTCAGAAATGCAAAGGCAGCTTAAAGTCACTTTTACTTCTTGTTCCTCCTGAGCTATGAGTTCTTCTGTTTGTCTTGAGGACAGACAGCAAATAGCTTCACCGTTGTAGTCACATGAAGGCAGACAGAAAACAGTTCTAGATGGTATTATTGTATTTGTTCAGATGTACCTAAGTGGTATCTTTGGAGAGCTAGCTTGTCTCACATTGTATTTCTATTACTTTTTCAATCTTTACTTTTAAAAAAGCAACCACCCTTCACCCCACACTTGCATAAAACCTACACAAGTAACTTCTGTAGATGTAGGTGTATGGTAATTATGAAGAGCAGAATTAAAAAGTCACAAACCCAAAACCATTTTCTCACCAGACCGTATCTCTTTTATGCTATGGGTTGGGTTTTTTTTTGTGAACAACCTGGGAAAAAAAATCTAGGCCTTACTTCTTGAAAACAAGCTGATAAGAGCCAGTGAAATCTTTTAAAGGAGGAAGAGATTCTTTGGAAGGCACATATCTTAGAGGGATAGGCTATAGCTGCAGTATTGGAAAAGGTGTTGTGTTAAGAATTTTTTATTTTTCCTTACTGTGGACCAATAAATATTCTTTTCTTGAGATCTTGTGAAATGTGCAATTGTTGCCTTAGCAGCATGCTCATAATTAAGGTTGTTATCTGATCATGTGAACTCAGTCATATTCACACCTGTCATGAGTTATTAAAAGATTCTTCTCACTTATGTCCTTGTCTGCCTGTGTTTAAAATGTACTCTTTCATTTTACCTGTTTCATGAAAATCCTGATTTTTTTTTTTGTTTGTCCCCATACAAAGCAGGGTAAGTAGTGCAGACAAAGAAATTCTTGCTTTAGTCCACACTTATAACCTGAAAGTATAAAGAGAAGTTTCTTAGAGTCATATTCTAGCTTTGGAGCATTTGATTAAATAATAATAATAATAATAATGACTGACTCTGGCCTTAAAAAGAGTGTTTAAATATGGATTTTTCACCTTCAGAGCTTCACATTTTGTGCAAGGCTTGATAATGCTTTTGTACACGGCACACAGAGTTGTGGTAGTTATGAGCATGGTTGAGGGTAACTTTAGGTGGGTTTTGGAAAAGACAAAATGTATCTACTTTTTTGAAAAGGGTTATAGTAAAACAATGCAGCATTTTACAGCATTATCAGGAGCAAGGAAAGGAGCAGGGTAGTATTGCTCAAGTTCAATACGTAACTTCTAAGGACTTCCTACCCTGTAGAATTATTAATGTCAAATTAAATTCCAGGCACATGGAGGAATAAAATGTATTTGATGGAGTCCAGCATACTGAACAAAGAGCTTCTTAAACTACACAAAACTTTCCAAAACAAAGCCAGCTTGACATAAAGCAAGCTACAACTTATATACAACCTCAAACTCCTTCCCCCAGCTCAGAGTTAGATGTCTATCTTCTCAGAGACTCATGGCTTTGCATTTAACCAATTATTTTTCTGTCTTAGAATAAGAGGTGGTGACTTCACACCATGTACAGATAGTCAGAGTGGAGGAATAGTCGGAGTCAATCTCCCTGGAAAATGTCCTAAGCATGAAGCTGTAAGGAGTGGGCTAAAAATTTCATGATGCAATCTGTTCCTTTTTGTTTAAGATTTAAATTACACCTTGGGAATGAAATACAAATCTTCAGTCTCCTCTATCAATTGTTTAAACCTTTAGCTGGAGAGCGGTTCTTGTGTGTTTTATAGTTCAGTGTGTATTTAATTATTACAGCCAGGTGAAAGCTCAAGAAGAGGAGTTCAGACTGCAAGCCTAGTAACTTAGAGGATAAGCTATCTCTTGGGAAGTTGGAGATCTGGCTTCAAATCCCTTCTCCACTATGGGCATTTAAATCTGTCTCATTTCCCAAGAAAGCAACTTTATCAACTTTTCCAAACTCAAGCTTTGATTAAAATAGCACTCAGTTCAGTTTCTGAAAGTTTAGACAAATTTTGACTGCATCCACTGGAGCAGGTGCTATATGGAGGACATTGGGGAATTTATAAATCCTGTTGGGGTCTAAGTATGAGATGACCATTGAGTATTGTACAGATTTAGGTGGCTATATATGTATTTGGGAACAGGAATTTAGCTGCCTCAGACATTTTACTGGATACTAAGGATTTCAGACTCCTCTAGAGCTGAGTTAGTTTGATGATGCAAATTAGCAGCTAGGTGTTAGAATTTGGCACCTGAATAAACATCCACTTCTAAACTAATGTATGCAAAGTACTTTGCTCTGAATCTCATAAAATTCCAAGGGATCTGGAATAGTTTTGGATAATGTTAGCGATCATGTGGTTTTCCCATAACTTGGCAGTCTCAGGCAATCACAAGCTAGTCATCAAAATGCTATTACAGCCAGAAGCAGGTATGATAATCTCATTTTATTGGCTTATTGACCTATCCTTTTTTGTCTATGTAGGTGATATCTAACCTCTTCTTATCTCTGCCCAGGGATGCAAACTGTTGTAAGGATGTAGTATTTATAATGTGCTGTTAGTATTGAAGTATGATTGCATTGATATCCCATCTAGTGCTACACAGCATGACAGCTTAGAATGTATTAACTTCTCTAAACTAACTGATGCCTCTGTATTTTGTTTTTGCTTCTGCACTTTACATCCAATGGTGCTCATGAATGAGCATTTAAATATGTAGTGGGACATTGATCCTGAGTATTTTAGTGTAGAACACAGGTGGTGTAGTAACAAAAAGTTGAAAGGAAACTGCCGAAACAACAGGAGGTTAAAATACAAAACAGAAGAAAATACCACTATGTAAAGACATTTAGATCTGATTTTGCCACAACAGGAGTCCCTGAAATAACTACATAAACAGTGGTTTACAGGTAAGAACACAAACCTTAGTCTGTTTTTAAAAAAATAAATAAAAAAATACTAACTGTCCTGCCTCCCCGTCCCCCTGCTCATGAACTTACTTTATATTGCAACATAAACTTTTACTCTTCAAGATGATGTCAGTGATGAGATAAGCCACAAGAACAACATATGAATGATGGCATTGGTAGCTGACAGAACCCACCTGTGAATGAGTTTTATCTGACCTCTGATTTTCTAATATAACAAGTAATATATAAAAGTAACTGCTAAAAAAATGTATTGACTTTAGGTTTGTTTTGTTTTTGTTTGTTTGTTTGTTTGTTTTGGGTTTTTTTGCTATTGTTTTCTACTGTACAGTATGCCAGGGAACATATGAATGAAAGTTATATTATTTCTCATTGCTGCTGTTGCTTGTTTTACTCAGACTGTAGCATGTAGGCAAACTGAATTTTTGTTTCATCTAGTTCATGTTACCATATAAGAACACATTGAGTCATTGTATTTTCTTAATAGCCAGAAATGGTCTGTTTGCAAAACTGAACAAAATTAGACCTTTGGTATCTGTGTTTTGCTTCACATTTGTTGTAGCTAATAATTTATATAGCAACACTTGCTCTAGAACTTTAATTTTTGGTTAGAGAAAATCTCATTTGATGAACTGTGGTCCAATGCATAAAAATATTTTGGCATACTAATTTCACCTATGCTTTTAAAAATTGGAATTTTTTAATCTTAATCTGATAAGATTTACAAATAAAAGTTGAGTGCAGGTCAAAATTAGTGGGTGGATTTTGATCATAATGAAGTTCAGCCTTTGGATCTCTGTCTTTTGAAAGACAGGGAACAGTGATATTCTCAAATGCCTGATTCAAATTAGTGACTTTGTTTCAAATACTCTGTAGTTCCATCTTTCCATGTACAATATCTTTGTTCCAACCACAAGCAAGCAAATAAGAATGTGATGTTCAAAACCAGGATAGTAGGTTGCCCCTTACCAGTATGGAAATCTCATGCAAATGCCTGTTATCTAGAATGTGAACAAATGCCATCATTGTTAATACCTTCTGGGAAAGAGATAAAACCCCAAGTGTCAATATTGGTTTTAAAATGAAAAAATTAAAGCAGAAAAAAAAAAATTGAGCTCCTTAGGTTCTTTTGCATTCCATAGCGTTAGAACCTTCTTTGGAACAAGTACAAAATAAAATGAAAATCTATTTGTGAAGTGACTTGCCCCAAACTCATATCTTGGTGTGAAATGTTGTACTATATGTTTTTCCTGATTGTCTTTATCATTACATACAGCTACTGTTATACAGCAAAAGGGAAAACCACAGTTAAGTGTTTATGATGGCACAGAAAAATATTAGCAGTCTAGAGGAAGGATGAAAGACAAGCTTTTGCTGTAGATCAAGGTATTGGACTGTGGAAATACTGGAAAAGGTCATGTCTGAGGTAGAAAGTGTAAAGGGAAACAAAGATAACAGTGACCTGGACACAAAACCACACACACCTATGCACATATACACATTATAGAACTCTACACATATCTAGATGAATACATGAAAGGGTGACTAATTCATATTGTTAGTATGTAATACAAAGTAGCATATGCTCACCCTATTCATGTGGCTTTTCTATCAGTTTCATCTTCAGATACATGTTATATAGAACTATATCTTGCTAGTTTACAAGTTACTATTTTTGGATACATCTGTTTTTATATACTGATTTTGCAAAATTACCTTGATATATACATTGCATTACAATTCAAACTGTATAAGGTGGATAATGTACCTACCATATTATATCCTAAAGAATGGAGCTTGTTCAGACCAGTACAGAAAATGATTATTTTTTAGCATATGCAGTATCTATCTATCTATAGTGAGATTTATGCTAATTATGTGAAGTACCAACTTCTGAATTAGTGCTTCCCTAATTTCCTTTTCAGACCAACTTTGTAGGAATAACAGTCCAGAGAGAATTCATAGATATTGGAGATGTACACAGACAAGTAGTAATTACTTACCTATCCAGATTTTACAATTTTTCCGACACTTTTTTTTAAATAAATATAAATGCAAATTTTCAAGGCTTTTTGCAATATCTGTTTCTTAGAGGAGATGCATTTTTATTAATCTTTGCTTTGTGAACAAGCCACATACGCAGACAGAAACTATTGCATAGGTTTTTAGCAAATATATTTTTTAAACAAAATATTGGGGGAAGTGGGGTGGGGGTGGGAAGCAGTGATTAATAAGTTTGTGGCCTTAAGGGCAGTTTTAGTTGAACATATTAAAAATGGTTGCATTGTGCTAAAGAGGTATAATACATCATGAACTTTAAAATGTGCAAATGAGGTGATAAAGAGACCTTGTGTTAATGGCCCATGACATAACACTGAAATAAAAGTGATAGCTGAATAGCTAACAACTGTGGTTATAAAGGACCTTCAAAGAAAATGATACTAGTGCCGTAGAAAATCCTAGCAAATCTGTTATGATTTTTCAAAGTAATGTGGGTTGATGGCAAATTTAGGGTTTTGAAAGCAGAGTCTGCAGTAGGCATGCGATCTCAGCTACCAGGACCTGCACAGCTGGAAGTGTGGAGTGTACCTCTGGAGTTAGGGAAGGCGGGTATAGGGTAGTAGTATGGTTACATAGCCCTTCCCATGTAGCTGTGGTCACTGGCAGCATTGTAGCTTGGGGTTTCTTCTTTGTACGCAGTAACATCAGACTGCAAAACACCCGCAATGCTCTCATCAGCCCACCTGCTGCCCAGCCTGTGGACTATCCCATGTCGGTATGGCATATGATGTACAGACATAATTAATTTTTCCTAATTTGGACTGGAGAAGAGTTTTGTGAAATGCATTGTAACAATACTTGATTGTTCTCTCTGGAGGCAGAAGAGAAATTTTCCCCCTTATTTTTGCCGTCCTAGAAGAAATGCTGGAGGAGGGTTTCCAGGGGTGAGTGGCCTGTGATCAGCTGCCCTCTGTCACCTTCCCTCTGAAAAGTACCTTGGACTTGGAGCCACAGCTGCTGTGACTTGTTCAAGCAACTGACAGTATGATCCCCAAGAGCCCCTCAGGCATGATATATCAGTTCACAAGATTGTGAGGTATCTGTGTGCAGCCAACGTTGTCACTGACAAAAATTCAGTTGCACGATACGGCACACGTATGCACACCCAGGTATGTGACAGGAGTGCCTGGGGAAGGCTGCGGCTCACTTCCCTCAGGAGAGTGAACAGCTCCGCTCTGAACAACTGTTGACAATATGAGAGCTTGGAATGCAAAATGCATCAGGGCTCTCTGTACCTACTGCAAACAGTTAGCCATTGATAGCTCCGTATCGCATATTCCACAAACAAAAGCTGTGGTATTGGCAACCAATATAAATTCTTACTGTTTAGCCATGCCAAAGTTCTCTTGCCTGGTGTCAGCTCAGATCTTGTAGAGATTGCGTGTACTTTTTCCCCAAGGCAGGGTCATGTTTTTTTCAAGGCTATGAGTCAGGATTTGCTATTCTTTTATTCTGAAGCTCAACGGAAGAGATCTAATGCGCAGTTTGTGGAGTGCAGAAATGAAGTTATAAATCCCTCATTCTAAAATGGATTAAACTGAGTCTATAGTACATATGATGGTTGTGGTTTGACAGCAATCACATGGTGTGTCATAGCAGTTTTACAGGAACTGCAGGCAGACTTGCTGTTCCTAGAATCATATTTATATAAACAAGTCTGCAGCTTTTCAAAGATGGAGCAGTTCTGTGAGTCAGTGAATTTTCAATTGGTTCAATGTCAAATGAAAAAACGTCTAGCAGAATGAAACCTTGAGTAATACAGACTGCAGCTATGTACAAGATTGCTATAATTACAGAATGAATTAAAATGCCTTTGAAATGATTATGAATGTAAGTACAGAACTTTCAGAGTCTGTTCAGGAATGTTATGAATTAAACAGAAGTTTTCTTTGAGTATGTTTTATATGAAAAGAAAAGAAAAAAAAGGATATAAATTAAGTATAATTGTAGTTCCTTATTTACAGAATCATTGTTGAGGTTATGTTCTGTGAAGTTCAACACAAATTATTTTCCTCTCCTTTTATAGACCTGTTTCTTCACTCTTAAAGAAAGAGGTGAAAAGAAACAGAAGAGAAAGTCTATTTCCCTCTTTCTGTCAGGCTGTGTTTGCAGGGGATGTAATATACAGACTAGCTATTTCTGACTCTCTGACTGCACTTCTGGAAGCAGAGCTATTCTGTGCAATTCGTAATAAACACCTCTTTTTGAAACTTATTTTCAGTGTCAGAAAATTTTATTACCAATAGGCTGAATCAAACCAGCACGATACACTAAATAATATAGTCTAAATGAAGGCATCCAGAATAGGCTCACTGCATCATCAATCATGTTACTTCAGCTCTACTTCAGGAAAGAGTATTTAAAGGCTATCCTGAAGATGATACTTTCATTGTTTATTTTCTGAAGTTCTGGAAAAAATAGTGGTTGGAAGTTTATTGGACTATTTTATTTACTGGATTAAAGGAAAATTTTTAATCCAAATTTGTTTTTTTAATTGGTTTTGGCCATGTTGAATTTTCTAAGTGTAGAAATATAGAAAGATACAGAGAAAGAAAAAAATCCATAAATACTAAAAAGTGTTTTCAATGTAAAGCTTCGTTCATTTCAATCTCTTTTCCCTTCAGAAATGCTTTGAAATAAAATTTTCTTTTTCTGGCAAAACAAAATATTTCAGAAATCCTAGCAGATGGTAAAATTCATTATTTACAAAGCAACATGTGTTTACTAATGAATCTCTTCACTTGATGGGGGGAGAGGCATTATAGTGGTGAAACAGTGTTGGATATTCAGAACAAAGACAGTAAAACATGAATTCTTTAGATCATGACTGGGAGGCAGATGCTTATTTTCCTGGTAGTTCAGCATTTTTTACTATAGTGTTGCGAAATGTTGTACGGTCTAAGGGTCTGAATACTGACTATGGAAATCCTCATTTCTGTCCCAGCAGTCTTTTCTGACAGTTTTCTTTCCTGAACAGTTTCTAGGTTTTAAAGTTGTTAGATTTTTGCATATGTTTGGGTCCAATAACTTTCATTTGACCAATTGATATCTTCCTTTCTTGATCAGCAACAGGCAGAGAATCCACCTTTTTTTCTCAGTAATTTGATTATCATTATTAATTGCCCATAATGTTGGAGGCTTCTTTCGTAATTTGAACTTGTCTGGCTTCAGCTTTCACACTTGAGTTTTCCTCTGCTTTTTAATAGGAAACATTCATCTTTGGAAGTTCATGTGTTCTCCATGGAAAACATCCCTTAGTTTTCCTGTTGATACATTAAACAGATAAAGCTTTTTATGCCTTCTAATTTTAAACATATCTCTCTATTATTATTTCAATGACTTTTGCCAAACACATTCCAGTTTTTCAACATTTTTTTTGAAATATATATACCACACCTCCACACAGCATTCCATTCTCGCTATTACTTATATTAAGAGGTAGTGCTAGTTTTTTCCTGCTGTTCCCAGCTCCTGGTTTGTTCCAAAAATAGTGTTAACTCAGGTGATCACAGCATAACATATAGCACTCATTTTCAGTGTGCCCTTAGCAATCCTTGATTTCTTTCCTGAGTCAGCATTCCCCCGTATGTTAGTTACTGATTTCATTCCTTGATCTTTGGTGTGCAACTCTATATTTGCTTAGATTAAAATGAATTTTTTTATTGGGCTAGTTTTCAAAACCCATGACCTTAGTCACCACTGGGGCTCCTCTGGAAAAGCAGGGGAAGCTTCTTGCTGTAACAAACCTGGACTGATCATTCTTTAGCTTTCCACCAGTCTGTCTATCTGCAAACATTACAAGCAGTGTTTTAACATTTGCCTCCAGATTACTGGTGAAAATGTCAAATAGCATTGGGCCTCGCTAATCCCTGTGGAATCTCACTCAAAACAGCCTTGTTTTATTCCCCACCAAATGCTTCTTTCCAAGATCCCTCAGCTAGCCAGCTGCTTCTTAATTCTTTTCGGTATATGCTTTATTTCTCTTGAAAAAACACTATGTGTTTTATCAGTGTTTTCCTCTCCTCACTGTAAGCATGACTTTGGGGTTAACATGCCCTCACTCTTGCCAGAGGAAACCCTGCCTACGTGCCTGAGTAGGAGTAATCAGCTCAGAAAGTGGATAGGTTGTTATGGGAAAACTTGCATTATTTCAGCTTGTTTCTTCTTTCCTCACTGAAGAAATACATTTCCTATCTCCAAGCCTGTTTTACTTGTATCTTTTAAAGATGACTAGATTTGTTCAACCAGAAAGAAACTCAGGGCAGCAGAGGGATGGCAAAGACTGTCACTGCATATTACTCTAAAGAGCTGATGTTTCAGTTAACTTCTTAAGTTAATATTCAGTACTGTTCTCTATCTCTGTTCTCTGGTATGCAAAAAGCTGCTTTCTATTCTGATTAAAGCTGTTTTGTAACATCAAGATAAAATAGGGTCATCAGTGTTACAGAAGAGAATGCCAATTATTATCATGCTATGTTAATGCAAAAGGATGTTTTCACAAACAAAGATGCTTGAAACCAGATATGCATTAAAACTCCTACAGGGAGCAATAGGAAATGCCAAAGTTCACCTCTTCCTTTGGCACTGCTACATCCTTCTGATTCTTTAATGTCTATTTAAAGAATGAATATTAGGTCATGTTCATATAGCACTGTTCATGCAGATATTGCTACACACTAAAAAAATTTTACTAGTTCATTACATCTTTGTATTTCATCTACGTGTTTCTGTTACATGGTGGTGCATAAACTATCTGACTGAATTGCTTAGAATATTCAGTGAGATTATTGACTCAAAAGGTATTGCATGTCTTGCATGTCTTGGCATTTTGAATTAGTTTTTGATATATGGGATGAGAATCCATAGCATTGTGTGACACTTTCTTACTGATGAAGTAGTAAGTTGAAACTTGAGGCATTTTTGTAGAGTGACTATTCAAGTCCATTCAGTTGCTGTTGTTTTTTTAATTAATGAACAACCAGGATGCAGTGAATCCAGTTTGTTATCAATATAATATTTGTAATTAAAATAATTTTAAAACTACTCCTGTAATTTACCAATTGGAAGATTTCATTGTCATATGCTTTCAAATTATCTTTCCTGCCTTGTTTGTGTTTTTAACAGCAGCAGAATTGGTTCTCTCATTTCTCTTTAACATTCTTTCTTTCCACTGATGACTTGCTTTCTCCCCGGGATCAGTGTGTAACTCATCTGGAAGCTTTTGCTACTCAAGGAAAAGGCATCAAAGTCATCATGAAAATGGTCTTAGTGCATTCAACGGCTTTGTAATACAAAGCAAATCTTCTCAAGTTTATTTTAAAATGTGTTACTCAATTTCCAACACATTCTACTGTACTCTTCATCTTTTTGAAGAATATTTCAGACTGAATTTAGTTGAAAAGTGTTCATTTTGAACCATATTCATTTTGACCTTATTTAATACTGTATGTGCAATCAGATACGCGATACTATGAACAGAATAACATATCTATTTTGAAAAGGCAGCAAATCCCTTAATAAAAAGTGAAAGCAATGATAGAGAATAAGAAATTGAAGACTGACAGCTGGAATATGACCAAATTTCTCTAATTTCAATATCTCTAATTTCTCTAATATTAGCACAAAATATTTAATTGTTGATAAAGTAATATACATTATTTCAGATGAATATGTATTTCTCATAGATTGCTAAAAAAATAGTCTTTCTAAGTTTTGATGAAGATTTTGAGCTGGACATAAAATTTACAAGGAAGATTCTCATTTGTCCTGAGTAGAAAGAAACTCAGGGTAAGACTCAGGACATAACACTGTGGGGTCTTAGAATGTGAGTCAATTAGGGCATATACCTTGAAGAAAATTAGAGGCCAAAGGTAGACGAGCAGATGAAAACATGCTCTAATGAGAGGTGTTAGGAAGACAAGGTGGGCCAACCATAACATGGACTCTTTGGCCTTGATTCAGTTGGCAATAGGTATTTGAGATGCCCCAGAGCAGTGGCAGCTCTAAGCTTTTAGCTGGTGGGAATCTCAGCAGACGAGGGCACCGTGCTTCCTCTCCTGGCATGCACTGCTGCTTCTGGTGAGTTGTGAGAGGCTTGATGCTGGCATATGTGCGATTCCTACTTAGCGTGAGAAGGGAAATATAATTGTAACACAGATTGTAAAGGTCTGGTGGAGTGGGACTGTCTCCAAGGTTAGACTGCTCACCTGACAATAAAATTTTTTGAGTTTAAGAGTCAGTGATGAGGCTAGCTCTGCCTATAGTTATAAAATGCTGCCCTTAGCTACAAAAATGCTTTCACACAGCCAAGACCTTAGGCATATAAACAAATATCACATATGACTTTACCTGGACAATTTACATAATTCAATTAAGCACATAATTCAGTATTTCTCTAGAATGGCTTTGATGTAGGCCGAAATTCCCACTAAGGCAGATAAAGAAAATGATTAAAATATTGAAGGGAAAAGAACATGAAGAAAACTTGAGTCTAGAGCTGTTGAAATTATAAGGACTTGAAAATACTAATCTGAACACAGATGTGATCAAACCTATGGGAAAACACTGTATTCAGATTAGATGCAGCTATGCTGTTTGTATGGTGGCTGTGCACTACTACATTTCATGACTGGATCTAAGTGTGAGCCCATGTGATGGTAAGGGACATGTAATGGAAGAGACAAGAATGCGTTTTTTCTCCAATTTCATTCTCCAATTCTTGGTAAACTTGTAGCTGCTTTTCCTGTGGTTTTTGGTTGTTACACTTATTGCAAGACCATGATAATATAGTTAATTTAAAAATATTTTGTATATGCATTTTTGGTCAAAATCTATCATTAATGTTGAACTTGCAGTTTACAAGAACAAATAAATACACATAGAAATACAAATGTATAGGTCATAAATTAGTATTATTTTATGATAAATTTAGGTAATTTTTATTTCTTTGAAATCCTAGCTATTTCCTTGGATTGCTAATTCCATCAGCAATCTTTCTCTGTTGTAATGAAATACTGTATCTTGTATAAGAATATTAAAAGTGCCTAATAGCTATACTTTTCTCCTTTTAAAACACTTCCCACAAATGAGCTCTGAAGAACTGCATGCCATAAACATACGTTTGAAAAGCCTACACTGAATCTTCACACAGAGACTTTTTATAACATCCATAATACTACATGTTTTGGCATATCCAAAACGGTCATAATTGATGAATAGTAAGTATTAATAATCTTATACTAACCGAAAAGGAAGAAACAATAAAATCACCATGATAAATGCTTGAATATGATACTCAAAATGGAATAAAATGCTTTTGAAATTTTGCTACCAGGATGACTTCCAGGAAAGAATAAGTCCAGTTAACAAACTAGATGTAATTTATGACAAGTACACAAGACCATTCACATTCACAGTTTAGTTCAAACTGTTGCTAAATGCGTTACAGTAAAAAGAAAAAAAAAATCTTATTATAGGCAAGAAAGGTGGTGTTAAGTTTGGAGGAGCTGTGCTAGATCTTTGCATTTACTATGTTTTTTTTGTAGCTTCATGTTACTTCTTAAGAGAGTGATGAGGGATCATTTTCTCCCAGAAAAGAACCACGGAAACAGCTGTCACTCAGCAAGTGTATGTCTTCCATTTTAATTATTTGCTATGAGTGAAACTGTGTTGCCCTTCATATATAAGGTGTCCCTACTTCTCTACTTAAAGTGTACCACTAGGTCTCTTTGTTAATAGAGAATGAACTGACGTTGCCTGGAAAGAAGTTGATAAGTGCTGTACGTTCAGAGTGGCTGTTACTGTGCTTTTCCCTTTCTTCACAGCAGGTTATTGTTTACTACCTTTAGTGCTTAAAACTCCCAGATATAATTGGGCTCCATTTTGTTACCTGTGGTGCATACTGAAAAGAGTTATTGACCTGAGGAACTTGCTCATCAAAGGATGGAAACAGAAGCACAGAGAGGTGATTTGTTTGTTCAACAAATGCAGAATCGTCAGTGGAGTGTAGGTGTCTAACATGCCTTGTTCTTCATCTACACAATGGAGAACATGAATGACAGCACTAGAGAGCAGGAAAGTATTTTCCATGTTACTGCAAGCCTACCTTCCTATGATGTGTTCCATATCATAGTATGATTTTGTTCCTCCTGAAAATGTTTATCAATGAATGAAAGAACAAGCTTGGGAAAGACAATTATCCTATTACACTGCCAATTATAAATTACTATTCTAAGCTTAGAGGAGTTTTTAAGCTGTCATAGAATAGCATAGTTTTCATTCCACAGAGAAGTATTTGTAATCCTTGTAAAATCAATTTTTCTCAACATAAAGGACAAACAGATCCATTCATCCATGACGTAGTTTTCCTTTTGCTTTGCAAAATAAATTTGTTTAAGACGGAAGCATCTGTTCCTGTTTAAAATATCATCAAGGGGTGTAGTTACCAATTAGAAGAAGAGTGATGCAGAAAACATCCATGTCATCTTAATTGTATCAGATTTTGGCAACTGTAAAGAAAATTACCTTCCCAGCAGACTGTTCATCTTTCCCTCCCTCTTAGCTTTTCACTGATTTCCAGATTTTTCTGGAAAAAATGTTATCATTTGTGGCAGGCTCTATAAATAGCATTTAATTCCACAGCTGCTGGGAACAGACATTTCCAGCACTTTCCACTGTTTCTGCTGGTAGCTTTCTGGCAGCTAGAATATCCCTGTCTGTTATTTTCTATTGCTAGGCTCTAGAATAACTGAAGCTCATCACAGTCTTTTCTGAATTTCTGAGGTAGACCACTTATCTTGTTTCTGTTTTTCTGTCCTGCAGCCCTGGTATCTGACCTAAACCAGGTAAATCTCAGAGAATTTTGAAGTGGCTGCCCTCAAATTTATTTCAGCTGCTTGTTTGAGCTTCCACTCCTCCTTACTGCTGAGTAAGTCAATTATTTGTCTCAGATGCTGCTCACAGATTTCCCAAACAGCAAAATGAATTTTCATGGGCAATGCAGAAAGAAAAACAATATAACCAGAATATAGCTTAAGTAGGCCACAACTTTGAATGAAACACACCTGGGAACTCTCCAGAGAGAACTTATTTATTGCAGATTGTTTCCTTACTGCTTCTTTGCTCAAGCAGTTAACCAATGCTTGAAGTCTTGGTTGTTTCTGTTTGGAGGGGGCCTAGTCATAGAACTGAAATTACTCAGCTGAAGCAGTTTTTATCAAAACAGACTTAAATAGACACAAATGTTTTTCATGGGTTGTCTCTTTCCTAGTTCAAACCGTCAGGCTACTTTTTTACAACCCAGGAGTATATGTTTTAGAGCAAAAAATGTTCCAATCAGTATTAAATAATAGCTGTATTTAATAAATCTGTCACTGATTTTGACCATTACATTGTCATATTATAATGCTGTTATATACCCTTTGTATTTAGGTAGGATCTTCCACTAACGTGTTGAACCATAGTTATGGTGTGTTTTGGAATCATGCTACTATTTCTTTGAAGTCTTGTCCTGACTTCTCAGAACTGTAAATGTCCATAAAGAAAGTAAGTAGATCCAAATAAATTCCACTTTCCATAGACTGGTTAAATGATGGGATGACTGAAATGTGCAAACCCTATGGTATTTAATAGCATCATTTTTCATACTCCTTTGATTTCATGTTGTATTGGTTTTATGTGGCAAGGTTTTGGTAGCGGGGGGGGGTTACAGGGGTGGCTCCTGTAAGAAGCTGCTGGAAGCTTCCCCTGTGTTCGAGAGAGAGCGAGCCTATTCCAGCTGGCTCTAAGACGGACCTGCCACCGGCCAAGGCCGAGCCAATCAGTGATAGTGGTAACGCCTCTGTGATAACATTTTTAAGAAGGAAAAAAAAGTTGGGACGCGGAAAACAGCCACCGGAGAGAGGAGTGAGAACATGTAAGAGAAACAAGCCTGCGGACACCAAGGTCAGTGCAGAAGGAGGGGGAGGAGATGCTCCAGGCGCCGGAGCGAAGATTCCCCTGCAGCCCGTGGTGAAGACCCTGGTGAGGCAGGCTGTCCCCCTGCAGTCCAGGGAGGTCCATGGTGGGGCAGATATCCACCTGCAGCCCGTGGAGGACCCCACGCTGGAGCAGGTGGGTTTCCGAAGGAGGCTGTGACCCCGTGGGAACCCTGCGCTGGAGCAGGTTCCTGGCAGGACCTGCGGATCTGTGGAGAGAGGACCCCACGGAGCACGGTTTCTGGCAGGACTTGTGACCCCGTGGGGGACCCACGCTGGAGCAGTGTGCTCCTGAAGGACTGCACACCGTGGAAAGGACCCATGCTGGAGCAGTTCGTGAAGAACTGCAGCCCGTGGGAATGGCCCACGTTGGAGAAAGTTCGTGGAGGACTGTCTCCCGTGGGTGGGACCCCACGTTGGAGCAGGGGAAGAGTGTGATGAGCCCTCGCCCTGAGGAGGTGAAGCGGCAGAAAATAACGTGATGACCATAAACCCCATCCCTGTCCCCCTTGTGCCGCTGGGGGGGCTTGGTGGAGAAATCCGGGAGTGAAGTTGTGCCCGGGAAGAAGGGAGGGGGGGAGGGAAGGTGTTCTGAGATTTCGTTTTATTTCTCATTTACCTTACTCTGGCTGATTTGTAATAAAAAGTGAGCTAATTTTCCCTAAGCTGAGTCTGTTTTGCCCGTGATGGTAATTAGTGAATGATCTCTCCTGTCCTTATCTCGACCCGCAAGTTTTTTGTTATATTTTTCTCTCCCCTGTCCAGCTGAGGATGGGGGAGTGATAGAACGGCTTTGGTGGGCGCCTGGCGTCCAGCCAGGGTCAACCCATCACACATGTTAGTCCATTTCTACAGACTTACTATACCTGCAATGGACTGAAGCGACTCCTTGGCATGAAAGAGGTATAGAAATAGGTACTGGTATCATGATTTGTAAAGTATGTGACTTTTAATAAGTGAAAGTGCACTTCTGTACTGTTAATTTTGAAGAAGCAGTGCATGTGTCAGCAGGAGAAAAGATAAGATAAGGCCTTTAGTTCTGAGAAAGTAATTTAGGTCATATGCCATTTCATGTACACTATGGCTGGTCAGAACTAATTTCAAGTCAGTAGAGTCACATGAAGGTAGAATAAAACATGTAAACTGGAATTTGACAGCTGATTAAACAGGGCTGACAGTGTGTCATTAGATATTTTCAACTAAATGCACTTTCAAAATTAAGTCATTTTAAATTTGGACACACACTGTATTTTTTTTTACCTGAAAAACTAGGTTCCTGAGAACCTAGCTTGGACTGGAGATTATAATGCTGAGTACTTGCAGCACCTACTTCTTGGTGGAACAGATTGGCCATCAGACTTAAGAACAGAACTCTTCCTGCAATGTATGAGGCAAGAGATACCTTAACTGTAATTTACCATGGCCTCAGTGTATACCAATATAAGCCAATGAAGGATGCTAAGGACAGGAATGTGTCTTATATCTTGTCCTAATCAGCTTAGTCACACATTGTGCAATTTAGAATTCTGTGATTTATTTTCCTCCAGTCCCATGTTCTATATGAAAAGCATACAGAATATTGATTTTCCTATGTATTCTGTGTGCCTGATCATTTTTCTGAAGACTTGGCCACTTGACATGCACAAATAAATCACATGTGCTAAATCTGAAACCTCATGCCTGGGAGAGAATCACTTCCTTCTACTTGGTAAGAGAAAATCGTGGTGGTTGTTTTTCTTCCATGCACAAATGGTTGCAGAAATATTAAACTAAGTTGAGGGCACTAATTCCTGCTCCTTTTTGGACATCCACTGTCAAAGAAGGCACCTTAATCAGAACTTTATGAGGTGCTTTGAGTGGAGCTTGCTCAGTTGCTCTAATTTAATTATACTTTTTCTAAACTTTTTTTTAACTCAGTGGGTGGAATCTAGGTCTAAGACTTCCCAAGTGATTATCTTAAAAGTTCAGGTTACTGTAGGTTCTGTAAAACCATGTTTGTTTCTCTATGTCTCTGAACAAAAACTTAAGTTTTGAGGAAAAAAGCCAATATTCTAAATTATGTTGAAAACCTGTATTCTACTGAAATACTGCATTAGTATAATCTTCACAGTTGCATGGTTTAGTGTACCTTAGGAGGTTGGCAGCAGTGAGTAACTAAACTGAAACTCTCTAAAAACTATTTCAGAATAAGACTGTAAAATAATGAATACATGTAATATATATGTTAACTAATGACAAAATTAAGAGGCCAATCATGAACAACTCTGGCAGACCTTTAAGAAAGTGAGAGAATGTCAGAACTTCTCAGAAAGAAGCCCTAAATAATAATATAAAATTAAATATTTAAAATTAATCTCTGTTTTTTGAAATTATGTATGCGGAGTGGAAGAATTAGAGGTTTATGTTTATTAAATTTTTCATATGGCCTGGAGAAAACAGTTTAACATGCTTGGGGTTTTTTTTTGGTGGGTTTTTAAGACTTTTATGTTCCTCGGAGATTCTTGGTTTAGTTGAGGAACAAATAAGTGTCATAAAAGAAATTCCATTTTGTGAGCATTTCAAACTTAGAAAGTGGTGACATCTGGTGACAGGGAGTCTTATGGAATTTCAAGCCCAATTTCCAGACTAAAAGCTACATATAACAAACAGGTACATAATCTTTTTCAATACAGAATTTGCTATTTTAAGGTTAGGAAAGCACATACAGAACTACATGACTTTGTATAAATTCTGTCACTGCACACTTAAAAAAAATTATTCTTGTAGGTGCATCTGAGATTGCAATCATTATCATTTATCTTCATATACAGTGCACATGATTTTCAAATGGCTACGCGTTATTTTTCTACTTTTTAGTAGTTTTCTGTTATAATGTTTTCTGCATTTATGAAACACTGAACACGTCTGCATGCCTATAGTTCATAGCTGTATGTTTATCCAGCTTTCTGAACAAATTCTGCCTATCTATATAACTTGCTTTTGCTAAGTAAAAAAGGTTGTTAATAAAAAAAGGCATAAACTGAAGACACATGATTGACTTGTAACAATATGTTCAAAACAATGATGAAAGTGTATTTTTTGAAGTAGATTCTATTTCATCATAATAAACATTTTATTTTTATACAAAATTTGAAGATCATACAGAATAAGAAAATCTAGAGTAAAATTGTGAAGAATAACACTGGAAACAATTGGCCTTAATTCTGGATAAGTGAATATTTCTCCATTCTGCCCATTTATACTCTTTGTTTTTCATGTACTGTACATGTAGGTGGTAGTAGGATGAAAAAGTCTCTGAACCGGAAATACCTGTAATTATATATACTGATTTGAAATTTAATCAAAGAAAAATGCTAGTTCATATCAGTATTTTAGTTCTTTAGAATGTATTAAGACTCTACTGTTTCTGTAGGTACTTGATCTAAAATTTAAATTGCATAGCAATTTGAATGGACCTCCTGCGGCCTGTTTTATGGCATCTCTATTGATCTGTATTATTGAATTGTTCAGTACAATTCTGAAAATAGTAAGAAAATTATGTGAGTTGAACAGATTTACCAAAAGTGTACGCCATATATATGCAGAGAACAAGGAGTCTGCAGCTCCTTTATTCATAAAATGTGCTGGTGCAAACGTCTTACTGCCTGCTGGTGGCAGCAGACAGGGTAAGATCCATCATTTTCAAGCTACTCTTATGAAGCAAGGTATATCTTAAGATCTTCTTTGGGCTTGTACCACCATTTCTGGCTCTGGAAAATTAAAATATAAATCCCTAGTCACATTTCTAGGAGAATCCCGTGTGCTTTAAAGCATTCAGAGAAGTCTTGGAACATAATGCTACATGTACCTTTTGTATCAGGAGAAAAAATAAAAAATCCAAATGAACACCATTACTGCCTGTACATTCTCATTGTACAAAATAAGTGTAGCCCAGTCATAATGGGGCATACAACAAAGGCAACCCTTTCTGAGTTATTTGCGTTGAAGAATCTGAACTAGAAATATCCAAACCTGTTTATTCCCATGTACAAGTAGCTTTCATAGCTGGAGGCTGCCATCCTTCTCTTCCATGCTTGCCTACAGATGACTATAAATATCAAGCTGCAATCTACTGTGCAGGTGGTCTAGTTCTGTGATATCTGTTCTTCTAGTGCACGTTGGTCAGGACTCATTGTGCAAGGTCATCTTTGAGATGGTCTTTTTGGAGTATTGTAAGGTGATCTCTGCACCACCATCATCTGTTGGATCTCACTGAAAAATCTTTGTGTTTGGATGACTCTTTGGTCCATTACCATAGAACCACCCACGAAAGAGTCAAAATCATCAGGGAATACAGGAAGAAAGAAAAAGTATCCAGGGTAAGTAGGACTTCTGTTCAGAGCCCTTGTTCCCTATAGTGGAACTCTAAGCTTTAAATCTATATCCTTTCCTTTCCTTGCTGAACCAGAGTTTAACTCCCACACAGGCAGTGTTGATGTTACAAGCCATATCTTCCAGAATTCCTGTGCCATTTCTTAAGTACAGTTGCAACAACATCTAGGCCACCTTATATAGCCTTAGAATATAGGCAGGTGTCTCCCGTGATAACAAAAGAGCATACATAAACAATGAAAACTTCCTTACAGTTTTATAGATAATGCTGAATAGTACTGATTCCACCCCCTCCCCCCCCGCTTGCCTTTAGGAAGTAAAGAGTTCTGTCCCTCTTAACAATTTGTAATTACACGTATAGTTCAGCTTTAAAACAAAATTTGTACCCATACCTATTTGCAATTTGGGGGATTGCCTAAGTATCTTACTACTTCATTGTGTGGGACTTTGAGAAGTATGTCTTACAAGATTAAAAAAGCAATATTTTTCTTCTAAAGAAGTTCTGATTGGCAGAAAGCATCAACATATTGCTTTTCATGAACGGTGGCAAATGGCTGAGAGTTTTCCTTTGCTGCAGTAAGGATGAAATCTTCATAGTAGAAAATATGTCAATAAACCACTTGAGCTATAGGAGTGAAAACTCCTGCGTATGCATTTCTTGTTTGATGATATTCTGTTCTTTGTGGTGGCACGCTCTGAAGTCTGGATATTTTGTCATGTGGATGTTGAATAAGAGAGTACCATTAGGCAGGATACTGAATATTTATATTTTACTAAGCCTTCATTCTGGTGTTACCCTGTTGCTGATTTTTCCCAATATAATTGTTATGCCACAATTTCTTCCGTCAGTCTTTCTGTTACTGTTGTCTGCAGTTTCAGATAAACTAAGGGTCTTCAGTTCACTGGGGGCAAGGTGCCTCCTTTTGCCTTGGCAAACCATTAAGGTGCCGTGGTTAAATGTGCTCAAGGTAGTGCAAACTCTAATGTTGATATAGATGAATTTATGGGGTAAGTGCAGTCCAATGATACACTAGTTCATGCTGATAAGCAGTGGTCTTACTTCTTAATGTGCTAGAAGCTTTTTTCCTCCTAGAAGTGACAGAATGATACTAATTAAACCCCTCTTATTTCTGCTTGCATCGATTCCTCGTTTCACACCACCTAAGCTGTATTTTAGATTCAATTTCCTTTCCATTACTCTAATTACTTGCTTTTTGAATCTATTCCCTAACATCTTTTTGTCTTGCACCCACATTTAAGATTCTCATTTTCCTGTAGCTCCTGATGACCTTCTTTTATTTCTTTTTCCTCCAGTCTGTAGTCCTTGCACTTTTGATTTATCTGTGCTTCGTTTCACAGCACTGTTTGCTTTCTTTTATCTCCTGGTCAAATGCTTAGCTCTTGGAATTCGAAAGTCACCTTCAAAAACAGGTTTGGGTTCCTTTATCCTTGATCCTTCCAAGATACATGTGTTCTTCAAGGACTGAGGTTCCTTGGAAGAATCTTGTGCAAGAATCTGTAGTTTACACGTGAAATGTTTCCATCACTTTTATAGCATCTTCAAGACAATATCTGTCCATATTGGAAAAAAAATACTTACCAGAATTACTTTTTTTCATGAGTGCAGTCAGACTACAAGGCTTTGGGCTTGCCCTTAACACTGTAAATAGCTTAGGTATTGATATGTACCTACATAAAGGGGATAAAGGGGTAGGGTGATTTTTTTTCTTTCTTTCTTTTTTTTGTTTCTTTTATTTTGTTGTTGTTTTGTTGTCCTAGTTGTATCCTTCCATTGTAAAAGATTGCCCTAGGTGGATAAGGGTGCTTCCTTTTTTTTTTTTTTTTTCTTAAGCAATTGTGCTTTGAACAATTCATGTCAGAACTATAGTTTCACTCCTGGAGCACGTATGATATCTAACATTTGTACAGAGCTACCCAAAGCATCAGTGTTAATGCTGAACTACTAATATTACAAATATTATGTTAATATCTTATAGCTAGTTAAGGTTTTGAAGCAATAATTTTGTACACTAAAGTTTCAGAAACATCAAAATTTGGATTCCTCTTGCGTCTTAATTTTGCTGTATCTGATCAAGTTTATGGTAAAAGAAAGCAGTGTTAGGTAACTGATAATGACTTAAAAGGGTAAAAACATTTATGCCTTAATTCTCTGTGTTCAGCTTAAAAGCCCTTGAAAGCCTACTTTCTTATTTCTTTCATTTTATTGACTTCTATGAAGTTGGTCTTAGTTAAACAATAATTGAAGAGAGATCAGAATCAGTTACTCATCTCAGGAGATGTGGTCTGTTACAGTGCTGGTGGATAGTCTTGGTGCGTATTATGTACTTGTGTACTCATAAAAGTGTATGAGATGAAAATTTGCAAGAATTTGATACTGAAAAATTTCTTGGCCACCATCGATGTTTTTGAAACTGATTCTGAATTTAAGAATAAAGTTCTGTAATTGCCGATATTTTAAAATTTGGCTAGAGTTCAGGTGCAAAATGGTTGGAAACATGCTTGAACCCTGTTTAGAGATGCCATTGATACTGTTTATCATATTGTTTTTCTTCCAAAACCTGTAAAGTACAATGAAATAAGAAAGTAATTTTTTTGGATTGTGTTCAGAAGATGGGTGATGGTGAAACTAGAAAGCTCTGAGTACAAAAATAGTATTGTATGTGGAGAAAATGAAGTTTTCTCTGTCACTTAGCATAATCCAGAAACAATAATTCTGCACTGGAGTTGGAGAAGTACCTTTCTGATGCTCTGAGTCAATCATAAATGACCTTGTAAAATTGCACAATAGAAAGAAAGGGAATAAAGCAATGGTACTCATTATCTTGGGTGATGGTGTCAATCAACTGGTAACACAGCATGACTGGATATATATATTTAGGTGACCAGTCAGTTGACATCAAGGGTCAGGATTTTATCCAAGTAGTGACTGAGAGAAACAGTTTGCCAAATAGTTATTGAAGCCATGGTTCATCCTTGTATTACAGGAATTCTCTTATTTTCATGTATATTAAAAATTAATCCCCAAAATGAAAAAAACATTTTACAGTGCACTACTGTGATAACTGAATGCCTGAAACAACTGAATGTACACATTTGAAAATGTATTATTGATATTAGATAGTACCAGGAACCAAAACAATAGAGCAGAACCCTTCAGTATGACTTAGTACAAAAAAACAATTTGTGCTCCAAAGAGCTTAGTCTATTTCTGTGAATCCTCAAACTGAGACAAAAAGCAATGGCTGTGGTGTTCTTCTAGATAAAGCCTGAAATTATTATATTTAACAGCTAAATTATTTATAGTTAAATTTTACATGGCAGTCAGAATTTGCAGGGTCAGCTAGTCACAGTGTGTTGTGTCTCATATAGTACAGAATACTAATTTCCAAAATGGATCAGGCTCACTGGTCTCAGCAGCTGCATTGTTCATCTTTCCAAAAAGTAGCAATTTCTTTTAAAATCTTTATTTTTTATAAGAAAATTATTAAAATTTACTGTAACAAAGCTAATTTCAGAAATCACAGCATGTCTTATGGCTATTTTGATCTATTTCATCACTGAGATTGGGGCTGGGGCAGCTTAAATGCCTGAAGTTGCATTGTTGGGTCTGACATACTAAAATTGCGTCCTGAAGAATTGTTCAGTTAGTTTATTCTTTTTTCTTTCTTTTTTTTTTTTTTTTAAATTATTATCATTATAACTTTCATACTGAGAGACTGAGCATCCAGTATTGCGCTACTATAACATATCTGATACTGCCTTAATTTAAGGAAGAAGCCCAAACAATGATCTTGAGTGACTGCTAGAGAAAAATAGAAGACTTGCATTGTAGTTAGAGGTTGGCTATGACTGACATTGTACAGTACATATGAGAGGATAAGAAATAATAGAACTTGAAAATGGGCTAAAATAACCTTGCCTGGTTCTTGTCTGATCTATTATGAGGCCATACTGCTTGACACAAGTAATTAATTTCTCCCTAACTTCCGTAATAAAAAGCAGTAAGCTTGTTTAGCCTCTGGATAATTTTCTGTGAAATACTGTTAACATTTCTAAGTGATTAACATGTATTTATTATGAAACTGGAGTGTGAAATTACAATGAAACATATTATTTTTATTTTCCCTAACTTACAGCAGTACCTTCATTCCGCTGTCATAGGAGAAATCCTGAGGGTAGTGGTTTTGAGGTAACTCTGGGGAAATAGAGCAGGACTGGTTGGAATTCTGCAGTGAAATTTGTTTGCATCAAAACACTGTGGTTTTTAACTGCCAGTATTTGGTGGAAAAAAAAAACCAAACTTTGTTCTTTTCTGTTTTGGATAAAAAAAGGAAGAATTTTTTTTTTTTTTAAAGGGGGTCAGAAAAAAGCAAACAGAAATGACAACTGTAATCTGGGTAAAAATGTGATTTTGAACAAAGGAAGAAAGCTCTTACTCTCTTTTTTTGTATGAAAAATGTCAAAAGCAATTTAATTGATCAAAGAATTTGGAGGGGTTATTTATGGGGAATTTTTGATGCAAGGATTTTTCTATCTCAAATTTACAGTTGCCAATCAGTCCCGTAGAATCAATTAACCTTCAGTTAAAAACATCCTGTTCCCAGCCACGAGGTAAATATACAATTAAAGAAGCAAACTTGAACTAGGGTTCTGTGAGTGATTTGATAAGATATTTTCAGGTAGCTGAAATTAAATTAGTTTTTTTAATATTAATAGATGTTGAGTTTTATCCTGAAGTTGAAATGAGGAAGTTCCCTTTAATGCACACTTGAAATAAAATTTAGTGTTGCAAAACAAGTGGCCTTCCATGTATTAACAATTGCGATTCTTTCTGCTCTCCTGCCTGACTGGACACGGGTCAGATTTGGTAGACAGTCAAGGACCTATGGTGGTATACACACAAGCGAATAAGCAGATCCTCTGTGAAACATCTCTGAATGTTCTCACCTACGTCTCACTGCCTCTGTACATGCTTAAAGACCATTTTAAATCCAGATTAGTATTCAGCCAAGCCTAATCTTGATTTTGCTGTCTTCCAATTTAAAAGATGTTTCACATTATCTTTTTGGAGAAAAATTTTGGAACAAGGGGCCTCCTTCTTGCTAGGATAATTATTTTGCATCATTTACCATCTGACTTTTGTAGCTGGTGAAAGGAAAAATTATGTTATGATTGCAAATGCTTTGCTCACTACTTACCACTAGAATGACAAAAATGGCTTTATCCAGGGAGATTACACCCCCCCCCCAAAAAAAAAAACCCCTATAAACCAACAACCAACTACTCACATGTATGTTGAAGAATCAGCATATGAAAGTTGCCGCTATGTATGTCTTCCACGTGCTGCTGACATTCTGGAATGAAAATTAGGATAACAAGAGCCTAAGGTGGTGTAGGGTAGTTAGCTAATAAAGGATGCTGAAGTAATGATGAATTAATATGAAGCAGCTAGTCTGTCCATTTCAATGCTAATCTCTTCATACCACATGACCTCCCAGTCACTGTTTCTTACTGCAGGGCAAACCTCCGCTGAGTCAGAAATGGCCAGGAAACACAACTATTCATCTCAATATGTTTGATTCTTTGAACACATTCCTCTATACGAGTCTGGCACTACACAATTGTTTTCAATGTTTGTGTATGTTGTAGTGTAGAATTTTTTCTGATGTACTTTATAATGCTTGTCTAATGGGATCATTTCCAGCTAGTCTCCCTGCTTTTTCATAAGTGAGAACATAAAATGATATGACCTGGGAGTGTATAAATTTTATGCACTGCTTCAGGCAAGACTTCACTATATATCACAGTGTTTAGGTTTTTACATAAGGATGTATAGGATATTTTCTTTAGTAGAGAAGTATTCCTTTCTCTTCATGGTGGCTTTCTAGGCTCAGCATGACAATTCCAATACTCAATTAATTTCAGAGGAATAGTTAAATATAGGGTTGGGTTTTTTGTGGGTTTTGTTTTGTTTTGTTTTGTTTTTTTCCCCCAGCTGTTCTTTTTGAGAATAATTGCAGTTAATGCTGGACAAGAGCTATTGGATATATTTTTAGGTAAATTTGGTGCTTGTGTAAAGATATACAGTTAGTACCTCTTAAGATATGAACTCTCTCTCTGAAACAGAACTCTGCTTTGCTTCCAGTATTAATCCACTGATTAATTGTAGGGCCATAATACTGTATAGTTTCCACCACTTATGAAATTCCTGGACTAGACAGTACATGTGCAAATTGTTGATGTGATGAGTATACTGGGTTTATGCCCAAAACTTTTATTCATGTAGATTATCTTACCTGTGGCTTTATATGTGTATATATATATATAATATGTGTATATATATATGTGTATATATATAAACTGAAATGAATTTAGATCAGGGACTTAGAGTTTATTGAAGCAGGTGAAGACACTGAATAAACCGAGGGCTTGAGAGAGGTGAGTTCAGAACTGTTTGCTGTTTGAAATTTCCAGTTACGCTTTCTTTAAAAGGAAGCTGTTTGCAGGTTAAGGTCTTTTGTTGAGTTGTTCCTGGAAGGAATACCTGAAAAGGGTCCTGCTTGGATTTTCCAGGTCCTCATCTGGAGAACTGTGTGCAAAAACCATGGCAAGTAGAATGGCTGAAGCACCCTTTCAGGTATATACGGTGGTTAGGCAAATGACTGAGACCCTGAGAGGAATTGTGGCATACCACTTTAAAGACTTTGGGACAGAGAGCACGTCACAAATATAGTGATTGCTTCTACTGAGAGGACGTTGGGGTTCTTTTGAAGAATGAAGAGGCCCAGGCTGTGAAAAACAGCAACATTTAAAGTTTCTGGATAGCATGGTCTTAAAGTGGTATTTTACGACCTCTATCTTATCCTCCTAAGTCACCTGTTTTCAAAGCTGAGAGTCTCAGCCTACTCAGTTTTCATTGGAACAGAGATAATTACATATTCCTGTTTGTCCTTCAAATTGCCTTTTTTGAACCCTTTTCCAGCTCCACTGTATTTCCTTTGTGATGAGGGGGCCAGAATTGCACATAACATGTTCGATGTGTACCATGGATTTATATAGCAATGTAATGATTTTTTTTTTTCTGCTTTATTTTCCTATTCCTTCATTAAATGTTCCTAAAATTTTGTTTTCTTTTTGGCTGCTATCAAGTATTAAGCCGATGGTTTTTATGGAACTTTGATATTTTTGCTTCCGAGACATTGCTTTTGAGTAGTAACATTCACCTAGGAGCCCATTCTACACCTGCAGTTAGGACTGGTTTTTTTCTCATACACATAACTTCATATTTGCCTGTAGTAAGTTTAATCTGATATTTTATTGCTCAGTTTTTCAGTCTTGTAAGGTTCTGCATTTACTCAGAGTTTAAATTTGTCCTAAGTATTTCAATACCTTCTGCAGACTTTTTCACTTGATTGTTCACCCATTTTTCAGGTCGTTTATCAGTTTATTGAGAAGCACAGTGCCTAGCAGAGATTACTGTGAAACTCTGCTTGTGATCTCCATTTGTCTTCATTTGTTCTCCATTCCACTGACCGTTTATTGCTACTGTTTCTAGCCTATTGCTCAATTATTTGTCCATTCAAGGACCTTCCTCCTTATCCCGTGGCCATTTAGATTTCTTTAGCTTTTGACATCGGGTCTTGTCAAAAGCATTTTGTGATCTGTTTGGAAAACTCCAATACTGTGGCTTTTCAAAAGCAGCGGAGGCTCTTCCTCTAAAAAATGGTACTTTTTCAGGTATTGCCTCATTCTGCTACAGTTTCTACCAATTTTCCTGGTATAAACATCAGGTGGAAAGGTCCCCAAGAACCTTTCTTTAAGAACTGGTATCCTGAGAACCAAAGAAGCTTCAAATGAAAGATCATGCACACCTCAATCGGCAATTTGGCTATTTCACCCTTGGCTTCTCACAGATTGCCTGTGTGTATAATACCTAGACCTTGCAGTCTATCAGTTTGTTTCACAGTCTCTCCTACTATGCCATCGATTTCAGACAGATCCTTTGCTAAATCCTCCAGTAGAATTTCCACTTGCCCTGATTTGCCACAATGATTTCCAGTTTCTAGCTGAACGCTTGCCTTGTAAGTTCTATGTTTTCCTTCACCTGGGATTAGAAAGAGAAACAGCAGGTATTAAAGAGCATGTTAAAGAACATTGCAGTGTCTTAAATCCTGATTTATAAATGTAATCAGGAACTTAAACATTCATGGTGGGATTTCCGCAGTTAATCATTGGTGGTCTGGCTTTGCTATCATCAAAGCCTTGGGGATAGACTTTTTAATGGTCCTTAAATCAGTCACATTAAAAATTTTAATCATGATTCACATTAATGTTCAGGCTTAATATTGGCATTACTATGCAAGGCTGTTTGGTCCGTATCCTGCAGGAGTTCAGGCACCATTGTATTCCCTACCAGATATACCTTCTAAGAGCCTACACACATCAAACAAGGGACCCAGCAGTACTAAATGAATTTTTTTTCCCTTCTTGTCCAATTTGTTCAGATTTTTAGGTGTAACAGTAGGATAACTGTAAAGGAATAGTAGGATAACTGTAAAGGAATAGTAGGATAATTGTAGAGGAGGTATTTTTTAAATGTGTTCATGGGGAATGATATGAAGAGAAAAACCTAAGCTGGCTCTCTTAGAATTCAGTTCTTTGAAAGTTTTTTGAAATTGTTGTATTTCTTAAATCACGTAGGAAATCGGCAACAGAATCAGTGTAGCATGGATAGTGCTAATGTGATATTAAATTCAAGTTGCTCTATATGTAGTTACTGACATGATGTATTTCAGTTTTTTGGTGTAGTGACACAGTTTGTCATTGCAGTAGGTACAGTAGATTGCATTTTCAAGGAAAGATGTAATGAGCCTTATAACTTGGCAGAGAGTTCCTGAGACTATTGAAATGGAAAGAAATGGAAATATAACTTGGCTGTGTGAGAAATTAATTTTGACTGTATCTATTTAAGAAAACTCACCATCAATGAGCTCATTAAATCTGATGTTAAAATTTACATCATTAGATTTCAAAGTCAGCAAGCGGACATAATTATTTAATGATGAGTTTCTCTGGGCTTTTTGGGCCATTTTGGAGAATGAAATGAATTGTTTACTTGACAGACAGGTGGCTGTATAGTGCTTATGGCTGATTTTAACAATATGTGACAGTAAGAAAAATTAGAGCTCATTAACATTCACTCAACCCAGTGTCTGCACCACTGATCAGTGCTTGGACTACTGTATGGCTTAAAATGCTTAATGCATCTTTGTCTGACAGGAACCAACTGCTGTTGGAGGGGAACGTGGATGATCTGATAGCTGGCAGAGTGAAAATGGCCTGCACTTATAAACAAGGAAAATGTGAATAACTGGGGGGCAGAATGAGTGAGGGAAGTCTTTCAAGGCTTGTGGTGATTGATGAACTATATTATGGTTGACACACACATTCTATGTTTTGCATAAAAGCGTTAGCATCTGATTGAGCGGAAAACCAGGGGAAAGCGAGATTGCCTATGTGATTAGTGGAAGGTAATCAGCCATCTGTTAGGCATAATGCACTTACTAAAGATGAAGATAGAAAGCATATGTGTGCATGTGCTTACACAGGATCTCTCACCTTTTATACAAGTAACCATGAAAATATAGAACTGTATATGAAGAACTAACACAAGGCAAAAAAATACTCTAAATTAATCTATTTTTTCTATCACCAGAAAGAGTACAAGCTTGTAGCTATATTGTGTAGATCATAAATGCGTCCTTTCAGCAGTCCGAAACAGTAGCTTCAGAAATGACAGAAACAAATAATTTGAGGTGTATTTTTTTTAACTAATGACATCATAACTCTCTCTCTGATTGTGATGATGAAAATAAGGCTATGCCCTGAAAATATTCAGAGATTAAGTTTTTATTGATCAGGACATTTGAAAATGTATTTTCAGCTGGTCACCTGCAAATTTAAAATCACCTAGTTTATACAGCTATTCCAAGTACATAAGGGATTCGGTTCAGAAGAAAGCTAGAGTCTGGTGTAGCATTGCTTGCCCATCTAAAAATGTCATTGATGCTATCAGGATTTTGTGTTGTAGAAAACGAGACTGAGCTTAGCTTTTCATGTTTAGGAAGAACTTTAGTGGTGATAGAGGTCCTGCTTAGAAGGAAATGAATCACTTTTTTACCTCTTTTCAAAAATCATTTTTGCATAGTAGTATATAAAGAGCAACTCTAAAAAATATATTCAGTTTTAATATGTGTTCTAACACTTATTATAATGTTTTACAATTCAATATCTACACACCTTACAAAATCTGGAAAAACAAAATACTCCAGAAATATAAAAAAATTCTAAGGCCAGCATTTAAAATCAGTCACTCAAAATATCAAACACCACAATATGTGACCCCAAAGTATTGTTTAACTTGATCATCCATTCATACCATTTTTTAAGCAAATGTTTTAATCCACTAGATGACAGCTTGGTATATGGAATATTGTTCTTAAATACACATTTTCAAATTTCAAAATAAAATTGGTTTTGCTGAATTTTATCATATGTCACTGATGGTACATTATGCAAATACTGGAACTGCTGAAGAAGGACTTGCATGCCCTATCTTGCTGTTTCCACCTTCCATGTTTCAGTATAAAAGTAATATCCTAAATACTGGAGGAGAAAGGGTACAGCTAGAAGACAATAAATGCAAATGTCTATATGAGAATGGAGTGGAGTGCAGCTAATTTAGTCATCTTCAGTAGTTGGTGTCTTAACAAAATGTTGTGAATGCAGTCCTCTGCAAGGCTGCTGACTTAGAAATATGGAAGTCTGACTTGCACATGGTCAGTAATCCAAAAAGCAGAACCTACTTCTGACCAAAAGTATTTTGGCCAGTTTTATAACTCCTAAACTGCTTGAAGTAGATATGCCTGTGAGGTTTGCTGTTGCTGCTGGGGCTCGTTTGCTATTTAGTATTTCAACATTAGAACTTTGTAAAAACACCTCTGTGGCAGGGATTTTCCTATTTTCCTTCCATATCCAATGCCTGAGGGTGAGCGAAGCTTGCCCTCAGCGCCTTGCCAGTGCATTTCATAGGTCGGTGCAGGCGTGACAGGGGAATTATGTTGCTTTGCCACAGTTGCGGAGGAGCTGGGGGGGAGGGATGGTGGGGTGGAGCTTAAGGTTTCTCCAGCGATTTTAGGAGCACTCATGTGAACGTGCCGCTTCAGTGCCAGTTTTTTCGGAGAGTGCGGGAGAACCTTTCAGTTTGCCTTTCTCCCAGCCTAGTTGGATGATGATGCCTTTTTAATCTGCCAAGAAACAATTTAATGAATCTGCGTCCTAGTGTTTGGATTCAGTCATTTCTAGCTGCAACAGTTTCTCCTTTCAAGCATTTGTGAGCTTTTTAAAGCTTTCCCAGACCTTGCTAATTAGTATCCACACTGTGTTTTATTACCTCGTAGGAATTTTTTTTTTTAAGAATGTGAAAAGAATGATCTGTTTTAAAGTTTCTCCACATTATTCTTACTTCAAGTGTTGCAAATTGTTGTGATCTGGCAGAAAGAAAAGGATTCAAAGGACTTTAAGAGCAACTAGGATTAAAGAGGCATTAGCTGTAATGCTGGAGAGCCAGTATATAGAGTGAAGCACATCGTAACAAAAAACAGGTCAGCAGGTTCCTAATGGTTACTAATTGCAAACTAAGTGTATCAAAGCTAGAGCTACGCTCTGCATGCAGCACGGACTAGCTTTTGTTTGCTTCTGCAGGAGCATGTTTTAATTTCTGTTTGCTAATTGCTTTAATGTCCTTACTAGAGCCGAGTCGTGTTGCAAAACTCCTACCGAGTGCCAGTTTTTTTGTGGAAAAACTACTTAGCAAGTGCTACACTTCCTGTGTTTCTGTATCACTTTTTGATTCAGGACCAACTACTTTGCTGGTAGGCATGTTTAATTTGTTAACTATAAACATGCAGAAATAACCACCACACGTGCTTCACCAAAATTTCATTTTCAGGAGGAAATAATGTAAAGAATATGCTTAAAGTAATAAGATTGTTTTGGCTGTTAGAACAATTGATTTATATGCTTTAAGACTGCGGCTATGATCAGCAATGTCCAAGACAAAAATGTTTTCAAATAGAGTGATTTGTCTAACAATGTATTTTGAGTATTTATGGTAACAGAGTTTAAGTTGAAAAACAGGCAGTGTAAAGAGATGGACCTGAAAAATACTCATCATCCTGAAATGTTAATTTCGTACCGTCTTGGTGCAGAGCTTTTCATTGACACCGTTTAAATCTGCAGTCTTCAGAAATCAAACTAAAAGAGCTGGCAATTGTACAGCAGGCACTGAGAATGATTGGAATCTTCTTTCATTCCCTTTTCTTGATTGCAGTGATAGAAAATTTTGTTCCTAAGTGCCAAATTAATATTCACTGGCTTAATATCAGTTCTAAATATTGGTTTGTGTGGGTGATACATGTGCAAAAGATAGTTTACTAAGTAGTGGCAGGACAGGAAATAAAATCAAATTAACAATAAATGTAATTTTGTTGTCCTTCCTGGCTATGATAAGTATACTGGTGTTTGGATACATCTTTGGTACTCTCACTGCCTGCAGGAGTAATCTCTGGATGCTGAGACTCCGCTTGAAATATTTAGGAATATAACTTAGTAGTCACAGTGTAGTTGATTTAATAGTGAAAGGCACTGGTTTCTTTTCTGCAATCTTACAGCTATTATGCTAAAAGTTAAAATGCAGTCTTTATAGAAAAGAGAGCCTAACTATAAAAACTTGGAATGTTGCCCAAATTAATAGCTGCATAACTGAGTTATTTGCAGTCTTAGCACTATGGAAAAGGAATACAAGCAGAAGTTATTAAAATGTAGTTGAAGTATTTCTAATATGCACTGATTAAAACAAAGAAAAAACAGCTTTAAAAGGACCTAATCTTCCTAATTCTCTTAAAGTAGACTTACTGAATATAGCTTAGGGTTGGAAAGTATTGAAGAAGCAAGTAAGTGCTGGTATAAGGTTTAGGGAAGTTGTATGTCAAAGGCAGGCATGTGTCAAATTTGGGTCACTCCAAAATTAGGTAAAAAATACATCTCCTACTGAATGAAAGTTTTCATAATGCTTTAGGTACTTAGCTCCAAACCAGGTCCATGCTGTTAAGTGGAGTATTTTTTTGTTCCTGGGCGTAGGGTTTATGGCAGTCTTCTGTATTACATACAGCTAGAGAAAGAGCTACAAAGTAAAACGTTTTATCTATTTACTTTTCCCAGTGAACCTGGTAAGTGTATATTGATGAAGCAGCTTTTGGGCTTTAATAAAGCCATGCTTGTAAAATGGTGTTTTAATTTTAGGTACATATTTTGACATTTGGAATTCTTATCTCTCTTTTGGTAGAGTTGCTGCTTATTGCAACAGTTCTTAATCTAAACATAATTATAAGAATTTAAACTTCAGACCTAAAATCTGCCTACAATAAATCAACAAAGTGTCCTCAATAGTTGCTTCAAATTTGCCTTCAAAATTTTTGTTGTACGTGATCAATAGTTAAATGGACAGTTTGGAAATTTGAATAAAACTTGAGATATTTTGTGTTTGGTCATAAATTTAAAGCCAAGCAGTATGTTTTCATATGTGTTAGTTCACAAATACCAGTCCTATATTAACTTGTGGAGTTCAGTAAAGTTCTGCTAGTTTTGTCAATGCTCAGTTTATTTATCTTGCAGTTGTAGCAAATCAGCACGTATTTTTAATCAATGAAAACTGTCATTTCCAAGGTGATTGTCTGCAATGAGAGAAAACCAGTATTTGTTATTTTTCTCAAACAAAGAAGTTGTTCAAATCAACAAAGTTAATTTGAACAATTCTATTTATTCTTGAACATCTAGTGTGAATTTTCAGGATGAAAAATTTATTTAGAAGTACAATACCTCTCAGACATTGCCATTTACTCCTTGTCTTGTGAAAGTTTTTGCTGTAAAATTTGGTCTCATAACAGCAATCTCTTTTCTTTTTAACTTTGCAGCTATTTTGGAAAGAACTATGGTTTAGAGTTTCCCATGTTAGCCATGGATGTAGCACTTTCTCCCATGAGAACACAAGAACTGGATCCCATGCCATCTGATGCATCTCCCATGCTCATAAACATGACTCCTACAGTGGAACAAGATGGGGAAGAGGATGTCATGAAGGAGCTTGATTCTGGCCAGCAGTATGAAAAGCCACCTCCTCTACACACTGGGGCGGATTGGAAGATTGTTCTCCACTTGCCAGAAATTGAGACCTGGCTTCGGATGACGTCTGAAAGAGTCAGGGATCTGACCTACTCTGTCCAGCAGGACTCAGATAGCAAGCATGTGGATGTGCATCTAGTACAGCTGAAGGTAGGATGAATTTTATACTGCAGACTTTTCAGTGAAGGTCATTTGCTCAACTCTGCTACTAGTAAAGTAAAAAAAAAAAAAAAAAGGGCTTTTCATAACTGCCATAGCATGTCTGACAGCCTGTGTTAAGAAGTGAATTAAATACTTTTCAGGGAGATAATAGGTACCATATCATTCTCAGATTTTTTTACAACATTATTTACTCATCACTTAATTCAATGGTCACAACCATATTAATGAACATGTTCACATTTGAAGACCAGCTAATACACTAACAGTAACCTGACCAGAGATCTCAGAAGTGCCCAGAAATATTCCCACAGATTTGAATGGACTTCAGTACCTAAAACTCCCAAATCTGTGTCCCAATAAGCATGGCTGCTCATTTGAAAACTAAGCAAGTTTCAGAAGCAGTAGGGTAGAAAGGTGGTCTAATATCTGGCCTTTCAGTCATGTAAAGGTTACACTGGAGATTGAGCTCAGGTGGAACTACACACAGAATAGTAAATGTGTAGATTTTTTTTTCAAATCTGAGTCTTGGTAAGAAATATGAAGTGGTAAGATTCAAGCAGTTACAGCCAGTAAATCAACCTTTTTTTTCCCCCGAGCAACAAAATGCATTAGCAAGACTGGACTTTGTCCCCCCAAAATCTACATTTTGTGTAAACTAAAAGAGCAACAATCTCCTTTCCCCCAACCTGTCAACTGAACACAAGTATCTTTAAACAATTATCTCTGTCTTGGTCCCAGATTTAAATTTCGGTGTTGAATCTTGAAAGATATTAAGGAAATTCAAGGTGAAATTCAAATAAATAGTGTCTGGGACTCTATGTGTACTTTCATTTGCATGGCTTGGTTTGCTGCAGCAGATGAAGCATGCTTTTGAAGGCAGCAAACAATCTCCAAAAATAGCAGGCAGTTATCTCTTCAGACTGAGCTGTCTTCGGAGTTGCATTCTGAGACCTGTTTATGTGAACATAGTCTTCCTTCATACTCAGTGTGATGGTATTTTATTTGTATTTATTTTAGGACTGGAGCTGTAGGCTCTCTTAAAATACAACTCTGTGTAGCAGTGCTAACCATAGAGCAATTGTACTGTAATCAAATAGAAAGCTGATCATGAGTTTTTTATGGTCCCACTGTTTTTCTGAAAAATTTGGGGTAGACATTGCCAGCTTCTGATGACATAAAGGGCTATGTCCACAATGTGCAGTAGGTTTTTAGCAAATATGCCTAAAAGATATTTCTGCAGGCAGACATACCAAATCTTCCTGGATTCGGTGCCTGTTTTGATCTGGAATTGCTTGTGGCCGTATTAGTGCAGCGCTGAGCTGAAACTAAAGGGCTGTGGAGCTTGTGGATGGTATTTGCACACAGCTTTGGCCTGTCTCAGAGCACAAGCTGAATTAATTTGTGTCTGCTTATGAAATGAGACTATTCTGTACATATAACTCACCCTCATACATCCACTACAATTTTTCTTTCCAAATGGAAATCAGTGAATGAAGAGCATTCCTCATGGTTTTCTCCTTTTTAGAATTTATTTGTGAAGTTGCAAGAGTCAATGGTATTTCTTAAAATACTTTCCTAATGTTTTTTTCCATGTAAGTAATTGCTGTAGCACCTAGGGATTGTTTGGGACTAGGAAGAAATCTGGTTTAATGCAACTGTAAATAAGGACAAAAGAATAACATGAAGGAATCTCAATTATCTGCAAGTATCTGGCTCATCAGCCTGGAGGGGCCTATCATTGAGGCTGTCAAGTATTCTGTGTACAGACCCTGGACTCACAGGGAAGTGCTCTTTTCCTGTGTGTTTATACATGTGTGTATCTGTGTCTGTACATGATAATGACTTGTATTTGAAGATATTTTTAAAATATTTGATATATTTTTAATTTTCTCACAAAGTAATGTAAAAAGAAAAAGTTTTCAAAAACTTCTGAAGTAGTAGTAAAAAAATGCAGCAGTCTTAAACATATTAGGAATACAGAGCTTCTGTAACCTGCTTACCTTTAAGCCTGTATACAGAAAAAAAGAAATAAGACTGTAAAAGCAAGTGTTGTGGCTTTTATTCAGACTTTAGATATATTTTAAATTGTTTATCCTTGTATCCTCTTACATTATATAACTTAATGAAAATTGGCTAAGCAAAAAACCCAAACCATACCCTCATATAGATCCTCTTTTTTTTTTATTTCTTCTGTGCTCTGTTAATTCTCCTTGAAGGGCTCCTTCCAAGTGATCTGGGTCCTTCTGAAATTGTTGTGCCCAGGCTGGACACAGGGCTCAATGTGAAGCTTCACCGTTACTGAGTAGACTGGAAAAAGTATTTCACATGTCTTTCAAACAATACATATCAGTTTAGTATTTTCTTTTTTTCACAACAGCAGGAGATGTTTGATTCACATTCAGCTTGTGATTCACTGTAACTCCCAAAATACTTTGCTCACTATGGGTTTTTCACCTCTCTCTATTATCCATTTTATCTGTGAAATTTTACATGTAGGATTTTGCTTTTTTTCATTTTTTTTAAATTTAATTTTTTTTTTTTTTTTTTGTCTTCCATTTCTCAAGTGTGTCTGTGACTTTTTCAGTTCCAAATCTGTCTTCTGGTATGTTTGAAGTATGTGAAGTATCTCCTACAAGCACACATATTGTTGTCATCTGCAAATTTAAGAAGCCTTCTCTCTACTCTTTTGTCCAAATCATAAAGACAATAATGAATGATAAAGACTCAGGATAAAAGTCTGTAACATAATAGAATATTACGGTTCTGAATAGAACTTTTGAACTGCAAATGTAGGAGTAAGGCAAACAATTTTTCATTTTCTCATATTTTGTTTTCCTCAGCCAAGAGAGTTCCAATTCCATTTTCATGCAGCTTTCTATTAATTTTGGATGCTTAAAGTTGATTTCCTTCTTCTGCCTGTCAGTTGGCTTGTGGTGACAGGGCTGGTTTGAGGATCTAGGCCATAGCAGACTTTTTATGTTATTCCGTGGAAAAATTGCTCGGCAAACAGGTCATCTCTTTCTCTTGTGAATATTTGCTCTGTATCCCTGTTGCAGATCTGTCTGTGCTTCTGCTCTTTCTGTAATCAAGACCATTGTTTCTTTTTCATGGCTTGTTCCCTGGTGATTTTGGTGTTTGTTGCCAGTCTCTTTTCATGCTACAAGACTTAGGGCTTTACTAGCCACTACTGATTCATTGAAAATACTTGTTTCTCTCGCTTTTGCAATGCCCTTTCTCAGAACTAGCTATGCAGCATGAGTGGGAGGCTTGTCTTACGCAGTCCCTTGGGAAATTTCCTGGAAAGCTCAGCTTCACATGAGTGCTTCAGTAAGCTAGATGCATGAATCATAACTCTCCAGGGTCTGGAATGCCTTATATTAGTCATTTATCTGGTCATCACTCTTAACTGAAGCTCTACTAAGATGCATTTACATCTCTCTAACACATTCACTGTAGCTGTTACCAATTGCAAATATTTGTAAAAGAGATGAAAAAAATTATGGTTTTACTACAAGCAAATCTAAAAGTGCTTTCTGTCCTTGTATTGTGTTAACCTGCTGAGATGCTTTTGTGATCCATTTAGCTTTTTTATTCTGAATAAAATATGCTTGCTTTTACAGCAAATTCTTTCTTGGAATCCTCCTGAGGTCTAACTTGGATTCATGTCCTATTCTTCTGCTTTACTTTATATCCCTTAACCCTCTCAGGGAAGGATCTAATGTTTCAACTCATTGATTACTGCTTTCTATCTTTTGGAAAAAAACTGTCATTTTGGGTGATCTACTATAATCTTCTGTATTTGAGATGTCTGTTAGCTTCTAACTAATTGTGGAGTAAAGCACTCCACCCCTGCTTTGTGACTTAAATGTCTGAACCATGTATTACGTATTTACATAAAACCAAACACATTTTATGCTATGATAGTGTCTTTAGATCTTTGCGGACCACTGATCTTTTCTCTCTTTCCAAGTAGAGACACTTTAGTCATCTTTTTCCAGGATACCTGGGTCAGCCTCAAACATCTCTTGACTGGATCTTTCTTCTTTCCTTCTGACTCCTACAACAAAATTTTAATGAACTTTGGGTAGAGGTAAAATATCATGTAACCATTATCCTTTTGCTATCTCTGTTTCCACTTTTTTGTGGGTCAAAGAATTTTTAGTTGCTTTTCTCCTTTTATTTAAATCCTGGATAAGAGAAGAGTGTAAGTAATTCTCAGAGAAAGATATTAAAGGGCCTTAGTTTCTAATATATCTGCTGTTAGATACAAGTTATTTCTTTTTTCATTCCATTACAAGCATTTTGAAAAAATGTAAAACCAGGGTACTGTAGGTGTCTTTCCCTCTCATCCCCTCCTCTTGAATTTAGTAGGGTTTTATTGAATAAAGAGTATTAAATATTGCTGGTTTTATTGAATAAATACTGAAGGGTGGACCAAATTACTTTTCTGAGCACTTTTCAACTTTTCTTTTCCTATATCAGTTCCTTTCAAGAGCAAAAATCAGTTTTGTTTTGTTTTGTTTTTTTTCCAGATGTTAAAATAAGTCACTTTGGAACTCAGAATGTCTTTGTCATAATCTGTAAAAGGACTTATTCAATGCTAGCAGCACTGCTGAAGTACCACATCTACCACATGTCTTTCTGTAACATTAGAAACAGGGCTATTCTTTCTTCTCACCTTTGGTTTGATGACCCTCAATGGCTTTATTACTCTGAGGCTTGTGACAACAAACCTTGCTGCTGCAGTTGTACAGCTTTTCAGCTGTGCTATCTAAACCACCTTTAAGTGCACAGATGAAGTTTTCTAGAGTCTGAATCTCTAGACTGTACAGACAACTGTGTATTATAAGAGAACTTGGAGAAGCATTAAGCCTCATCGTGTTACCATAATGTAATCGATATTTTACAAATAATCACAGAAGATGTTATTGGCGGTCTTTACAGAAGGTTGTATAGATGAAGTTCCTAGTGGAAATACTGTGTGGACTGCTTTATCTTGACACAAGAGATAACCATTATACTCAACAGGTGAAAAGAAAACCTTAATTGGAGAGGTTGACTGCAACTTTGTTCAGCTGTTTTGCTTGCCGGCAAGATATGATCCTGATCCTTCAAGTGAAAGGTTGCTATGCAGATTTATGAGAGTTGTTATTGAAAAGGAGGTGAAGGGAAATAATGACTCAAATTCATAGAGATGTTTCTCAGAAGACTTCTGGGTGTGCTTAACAGTTATGTTTCATGAAACAAATTTCTCTGACAAATAGTTTTATACCTTCCACGTGTGGGTGTTAGTATGAGTGTCTATAAAAGTAGATATTTGACTATAAACTATGACCTGTAGCTCAATGGAGACAACTTAAACACATACTATTTTATTTAGGTCTGAGGATCAACAAGTTGTTGCACATCAATTTGTGGAACTGTTGTTATTTGCAGAGAGTCTCAGGTCTAGAAAATAGGTTGAGAATCAGTAATATGGTAATTATTTGATTTTGGCACTATTAACAATCCTGTACTAAGAAGTCACCTTAGGTTGCATATGAAATAAAATTAGTTTAAACATCATTGAAATGCAATTCAGATAACAAACCCAAACATTTAAGGGTGGTCTGTGCAATATGATATCGCCACCCTGAAATGTGATTTTCAGTTTTTGAGAACTATTTTAGATTGTCTATAGCTAGAAGACAGAATGTGCACCCCAAAACCTCCTAAAATGAAAGTGGACTATAACCACAGGGAAAATGTAACTTCTTTCATACTGAACTAGTTAACATGTCCTAAATGTGTAGGACTGCATCTCGAAGGGAGTCTCTTAAACTAATGACATTTGACAAATTTCAGTCTCCTTAATCCTGTTAAAGCTGTAAACTTGTCTGAGAAAATTAAGCTGAAAAGTTTAAAGTTTGAAGGAGCTTGAATGTTTCAGTTGAATGCTGAGGGGGATGGAAAATATTCTCCATGCTATCAACAAACATAAGTAAAACCAAAATTACTGAAGAATTTTTTAAAGAGCATTTTCTTGACAAAGTCGAGGTTTCGGTCTCCAATGCAGATTTGAAGCAATTAAAAAATTATTCAGAATCTTCAAACTCCTTGTTAACTTTAAATATAAAAAAGAAAGTGCTAACTGCAGCTGTATTGCAGACTCACAGTTCTGAGTATCAGGATTTCTTTACCGCAAATTTGGTAAGAAAACTTTAGTTCCTGGTTCTTTATGTAACATATGGGATATTTTTGTGTTAGATTATTTCAAGGAAAATAGATACAAAATAACTTTGCTCTTATCCCCCCCCCCCCCCCCAATCCAACCCAAAATCTCATCGGATGACAGGTCATGTTTGTGAAGCACTTAAACACCAAACAAATAGTAATTTCTCTATAAACATATCATGTATTACACTGCTTTTTATGCATAGTGATTCCAAAGATTTGACAGTCTTTGTAGATTACAATCTAAGCAACTGCAGACTGCAGATGCGACTTTTTCTTTTTTTTTTCTTTTTTCTTTTTTTTTTTAAGCCAGGAGGCTTTATACAAATACAACATAGCCAAAAATATGCTACCTGCCTGGCTGCAAATCAAAACGAAGTTTGCTTATGGAAGTATGGTGAAAGGCTGGATAATAAATACATTTATCTATATGGAACATTGCCAGAGAAATATATTTATATAAACATGTAAAATATGTTTATATTACACTGGTATTGGTGAAATGCTTTTTTTTTTTTTTTGGAGGGAAGGGTTAGGGTTAAGAGCACATTCTAGCTAAGCCTCTAGTCAAACACTAAATTTATTGTGCACTTATCCCAACAACCTCAGTGGGGCAACTGTATATGCCTTAATTCACCTAGCATTTAACCAATGGATAATAGGATTTCTTTGGATAAAAACAGATTTGCTGTGGATTTTTTTTTAACTGTTTGTAGGATCTACCATATTTCTTATATTCAAGTTATTTTTCAGACCAAATATATTATGCACTCCAAAAATGTCAGGCATTCATAAGGAACTCTACAGGAGGAGTTGATATATAATAATATATATTTATAATGCTATAATGATAGCTTGATAAGTCTATATATTGGCAGAACATATCTGCTATATGTATAGTTCTGTACTTTGTAAACACAAGATTTCATACACAATTTAAAGGAAGCAATTGGTTGGTTAAGAGGTTGTATTCTTATTTAGTTTGCCTCTGAAGAGCTTGGTGGAATCACAGCATTCAGTAGGGCAGTTGAGTGTAAATGCTGGTAGATACAGATTAACCCTTCTGAAGCTGGGTTTTGCAGGGGCTACCCTTTACTTACAGTCCAGGCTTGAACATCAAACATCTGGGTTTATTAGCTTTTCTTATTTTCTGAGTAGTTGAATGTACCTACATTTTTTTTACTTTTTAAGTTTTCCTCTGTGCCCTGAGCATATTTCCCTGTTTTGGAAAAAAGCCAGAATGGCAAACATGGAGTACCAGAAATAAATCCATGTTTCTCAAACTCTATCTGGTCAAGCAATCACATTGTTTAGAAGCCTTCCAACTTGTATGTCATTTCTACAGTCTTGCTGAGATTGATGTTTTTAAGGAAAAAGATGTGACTTGCTAACCGCACCTTAACATGCTTTACTACAATAACACCATGCCTATAAAAGTCACCTTTGTTTTGTAGCTTTTAGGCTAAACTCTCTTCTGCCTGAGGGGAGCAAACCCACTTTTTTTTCACGTCCCTCAAAAATTGTCCTAATCCCTTGGCTATACATTATCAAACATAAACAGAGACTAATGCTCTATTCTACACAGAGTGCAATCCTGGAGGTGTTAGGCAAAATGTGTGCTCACCTACCAGGTCAGTGCCTTCAAGGATGAAAATGATGATCAAGTGAATGTCAATTTTCTAGGTACTTAGGTTTAGAAATTAGGTGCAAAGTTGCCCAGACTTGCCAGGACTGTTGGTAGTGTGAGCTCAGAAATGCGAAATTTTAGGCAGCTGGAAACTTTTAATGGAATGACCAACAGAGCTATACCTGTGTTATTTAGATATCTATGAGCTAAATGGCAACTGAGCAAGATGATTCAGGACTGCATTGTTGCCTACCTTCTGTCCTAATGTTTATTCTGCTCTGACCATTAAAGTCTGTTAAGAATGCATTCTTGAAGGCCCAATCTTAAGTTCCTGATGGAAAAAAAAACCCCAACTGTTCTGATTGCTTATAACGTTTCTCAATAAATACATGAATGCATTAGATTACTGCTAGTTATATATTATTGTCAGTGCTGAAAGCATTTTTGGTGTTACAAATATTTTATACTAATTGAGTATCTGTTAAGCCTATGTAGGCTTTTACATGTTTTTAACTTTGAGTACCTGAGTATTGCTAGTGACTGTATTGGTTTATTAATATTCAGACAATCTGTTTTTCAACAGTAACCTTCGAAAAAACAATAAACACCAACATTTGTAATCTAATTTTAAATTATGATCTAGTGTAGTTGTAGATAATACTGCAATTTTGAAATTAAATTTTGTATCTTTAATGTTTAGTTAATGCACATGGAGAATTATTTTTTTTAAAGCATATAATGGTAGGTTAAGAGAACACTTTTAAAAAATTAGGTGGATTTAAACTGTGCCATTCAGCCTAATAGAAAAAAAAACAACTTTCCCCCTCTCCTGCTGGTATTGTTCAGTCTGTGCAAATACAATGAAGTAAAACTGATTTTCTTTCTCTGTAAGTATTTAGTAAACAAGTAAACAAGCCCATATTTATGCAAGCCCACTGTCCTCTAATTGTCTGCTAGGGTACCATAGGAGACATAGTATGAACACAGAATGAGCATACATACTTTACTGGAGATTCAGTTGCCTTTGAAAGAAAGCTGGTTGTTATTTGAGGGATCATATTAAGATGGCTGCTGGTTAGAATATAATAAAAGGATGAAAGAACTGGGAGCTAATAAAAAGAAGAAAAAATGGAGAAACCATAAGAAACTCCCATCTGTTGTGATATAATTTCTGAGTAGAAAAGTGAGAACTACTTGGTTAGTCTGGCGTTAGTTATCTATGTATCAAGGGAATGAAAGTAGCTAAGAGCTGGAAAGGACTTAACTGCTAACTCCAGTAATAATGGAGGATCTGGCTTGCATAATTTATCAGGATAAATGAATAAATAATAAATGTTACAGACTGTGCTGGACCCTTTTTAAGCTTGGACTTTCTAGAAGAGCAGGGAAAGGATACCAACAAAAAAGATTGGAATTACTGCTCTTGTGACAAAGGGACTTTTGAATATTCCTTGGAATGGTAGAAGACACCAGCACTGGATATCCCTTCTGGGCTTAGGCAAAAGAGATTTTAAAAAAGGAAAAAAAGAAGGCATAGGTTACCTAATGACTCATTTGGGGTCCATATGTATGGCCTTTGGAAAGGAATTGTGAACAATGTGTGGAGCTTCTAAGCCCTCCCCTGAATGCAAGGGTACAGATTGAACAGCTCTTTAAATCAGCTTGAGTTTCTTCAAAGCAAACCAGTAAGGATACACTGAGCAAAAGTACTGCAACCTGTGACGTTCCCTCCAAGGGAGTGCTCTTGTTGCAAAGGTAGAGATGCATTCATTAGTTTGAGCAATGTATTTGGACATAGAAGGGTAATATGTAGTTCATGGTTGTGTAGATATTAAGAGTAGAGTAGCATCTGCAATGCTATGGAGGTCTTAAGGTTGTCCTGAAATAGACATTGGGATGATTCAGCAGTCAGAAGACTCAGAAGAAAGGTGAACATTTGCTTGTGAAAAGGGAATTGGAGCTCTAAGATGAGGAATAAAGTGGGTGTTTTACCATTCTCAGTTTCTTAATCTAGTTCTAAAAATAAAACCTCTGCAAAATCTCACTCATTTGGTTATCTACACTTTTGAAATATATACTTATTCCAGAATTTCTGGTTTAGATCTCAGCAATACATGAATGCATGTAAGTGTGCTCTGACCAAATATAATAATTATTTCTCCCTCTTCTCACTTCACATTGCTACGTTAAAATATGCTAATACAGGCTTTAGAAAATGAGCTAATGTACTTCACCAATGGTCTCTGGAGAAATATTAAAGTAAATATCAAATTCCAGCACAGATGTTACCTATTACAGTCTTCTCTAGTCTGTATCCTAATCTGACTCAAACACAAATGTTTGCTGGATATAAAGATGTAATGATATAAATAATTTTCAGTATGATGAAAAAATATTGTATGTTAAGTCATCATGCAAATTAATTAACCAAAACATTTGCTGAGGGAATGTATTTTGTTGTTTAGTATACGTATATGTGATGATAATAACACCTAGTGATGTCCAGATTTGCTGGAAAAAACTAAATAAATACTATTTCAATGGTATGAGTAAAATTTAGTAATGTCAACTTTTAAAATTAAAGGTCATTGACACTATATCATTATTTTTATTTGAAAGTAAGAATGCCAATAGGAATTTTTATTAAGGTAGCTGTGACTTGGTTGAAAGAATTTATTTTATAAATATATATGTAAATACATATCTACGTGTATGTGTGCATAAACAGAAGCATACACACAAAAAGCAGTGCCACATAAATCCTCCTGGTGATTTTTTTTTCTTGAGGATTTCTTTGAGTCTATATGTAGTTTAGAAGGTAGGATATTATCATGTTTTATAAGTCATCTAGTTCTGATCCGCATTGTGAACGTTATGTTTACAGATGTTTTCTTGCTTTGCATATTTCAGTAGGCTTTGTGGACATATTTCTTATTAGTCATACTGGCAGGGTTTGGTGCTTTTTCAATTTATAATTCCATGTCACATAATAGATATCTAAAAACTATAATATGGCATAAGGGAGCAGTCAAAGAACTGGCACAGAAAATTGCACAAAATGTAAGGAATTTTTTAGTTTGCTTCATTATTATTAAAATTGCCTGATGGGCTTTTATTATGAGAGAGCTGACAGAAGAAATTTCAGGTTATAGAATCATTGCTGTCTGAATGCCTGAAATGCAACATGAATATTTCAATAACATAACACACTTGCGTTTTAGTAAGAACAAGTTCCACAAATTTGTGGTTTTTAAATATCCTTGGATATTTGCCTCTCGAATTATATGAATTGTTCCTCAGAATGAAATCCATTTCTGTATAGTTAACCATTAAAAAGCCATCTGTGAATTGACGTGATTCCTTTGTAAATCAATTAAAATCTTACAACTAACAAGCAGTAAGTACAGTAAAAGGGTGTTGTGTATTTTCCTGTGCAGAATGCAATGACATGTCTGTGTAGCTATGTTTATACATTTAATTAAAAATGTTGCCCTATTCATAGTACCCATCCTGTGACTGAGGTGTGAGATGTCTTCTGGAGGATGGAGACGAAGTTCATGTGGTCTTGCCCAAGCCTCATCTGTTGTCCTGGGCCAGTCTGGGAACCATGCTGGAGCCTGAGCTTTTCTTAAGGATTGCTCTGGAGCTTGGCCTCATTGTTTGCATCTAACAAATATAGCTGTGTGGCAAGTCTGGGCAGGAGCCTAGGTTCAGACTAATGTCTGACTGATGTTGTAGGTGTGGTGATGTCACCTTCTTCAGAAAAGGTATAAATAGACAATAGATATTTTTTTCTTGGATTGTTTTATGCTTCCTTGAGTTGTGTGTAAAGAAGCATTAGCAGTATTACATACATACATCCAAAAGATTTGATCTGAAGATTTTAACATGTTCCATGTAACTGTCTCTAGCGACATTGTGCAGAACCAGAGACAGATCAATAAGCTTTCTTTTTGAACAGTAGCTGAACCATTTACAATGGACTGTGCAGAAACAGGGAGGAAAAGGAGAATGAATACCTACCAGTTCCATCTGTTAAAGCTTTATAAATGCTGTCTCCTCTTTCTCCCTTTAAACAATTCCCTGGAGGAAGATAATAGCTTTTGTGGAGTCAGTTATGATTCTAGTCCTTGCATTTCCAAAGATGGAGCACTTCTTTTTTTGGAAGTGTTTCCATTTCTTTTTGGAAAACACATGTAATATAGAAGGCATAAAGCAGCACTGCCTTAGCAATCATAGCACTCCAAAATTCTGACAGACCTTTCATAAGTTTTCACAAAATATAAAATCTACTGAATCTAGTAATACATTGCAATTTCCCTTTCCCATTGAGCAGTGTACTCGCTTTTCATAATGTGTATTAGCTGAGAAAACACATCTCGTATTTCAGTGGACTCTATTGCTTTTGCTCTCCTCAGCTGGCCCTGCAACTGTACCTGCCCTTACCTGTAGCTACACACTTCAAAAGGGACTTAATACAAGTTACAATATAGAGTCTTATCTTTTGGTGTGCCATTCATCTCTTTGCATTCTGATGAGTACCTTTGCTTTTGATCACAAATTATGCAGACATTCAAAAGGCGAGAAAGCAAGTAACGTTTCTGCAGAATAGGTTCTGTAGATTTAATCATAATTTATCTGGTAATGTATAGGGAATAGATTATTTTATATGTGCATTTCCAATGCGATTGTGATCTGACATTCTGAAATATGCTTTTTTTAATAACTGACACATATATATAGGGGCATATATGTGTACATATCATGTTCATAATACCATAAAAGAAATTCAATGCCACTACTACTTCTGTATTTGTATATCCACTTATTCCTCATGCATTTCTGTTTTTTCTCCAAGATTCTTTTGAATTATCTGCCCTAAAATACTTGAGCTACTATACTACAATTCACTGTATTACATCATTTAATTCGTGTGTGTGTGTGTAAGATCTCTCTGTTTGCACTTCACCTCATTCTTCAAAGTTATTGAGGGCTACTCTATGTTTATATGTCTATTTAGTACACTGACAGAATAAAAACTTCTGACATTACAGAATATTGCTAATGTCTTTTGGGAAGCAGAAATCATACTCGTAGAGCAATGTTATACTGTAAATGGTGCAAAGTATCTGTACTCTTGGATACAGTAAAGTATCCAAATGATCCCCAGAATAATAGAAAGGAATTGAATTTTTAAAGCTATTAAGCTGTGTGGGATGAGTGAAATGGTTTATACACCACTCAATCAGCTTGTATGAAAGGTATGGCTGGAATTTGTCACTACATCCCAGCACTGTCCAGCAGCTAGAAGACAAAATCATCAAATGGATATCTGCAAAATTGTTAGTCAACTCTGCTCTAAAAATCATAGACCTGAAATACTAAACTGAGTATTCTTATTTGCTCTTCAGCAGTTATTTTGAGGCTACATTTTTAAGAAGCAAACAAGGCTAGAAAACTGTTCATTAAATCCAGGATTTTTGAGGTATAAATTAATTTCACAATCTGGACATTTAAGAATATTATCAGGTATCCTGACACTCATTATAAAATAAAGGGAAGAGGGATATTTCCAAGGGCAGTATGGTAGGATTTGTATAGATGTGGTACCATTTAAGCTATCCTATGTTTTCTTTGCTGAGGTCATCTGGACTTCTTTCATACAGCATTTATAGGGACTTCCTGAAAGTTCAGATGCCTGGTTTAACTGTGAAGACCGGGCAGTTTGTTACGCATTTGTTTGTCCATTATCAGGTGCAGGATCCCTTCTTTACCTATTTTTCACATGGGGTGAGCATCTTAACTTGAAATGGATAATTTTGATACATTGGATTAAAATAGCAAATGTTACACAGTGCATTACCTGTAAACGTGTGTAACCTCGTATGGATTCTTGCATATGACAAACACAAATATAATCTTGTCTTCAAAGAGGAGTTTAAGTATCCACATTTATGAATCTAGGCCAGCAGTTTAGTACGAGGGATTAAAGCAGAGGTAAATAGGAAAAGTATACAGGGAAAGGGAGCCAGTCTCTTTTCTCCATAGGAACAGTGCACCTCTCGTTATGAATAGCATTTTTTTTCTTTCAAAGAAACACAAAATACTGACAATATTGACAACATCAGGTAGAATAAGTAAGGAATGCTGAAAACATGGGGTTTTTTACCACATTACAATTTATATCCTTTTGATTTTCAGCTGAGATCTGCAAGAACAGCTTTCCTGACTCAAACCTGTTCCAGATTCTTTTTTGATCCTAATTATGAATGAAATACTTATAGTATCTCTCAATGTCTACCCCTGTTTTCTCTTTGGTGTTTTTTTTTTTTTAATGCTAAGGAATAAATAAATGCAACATTAAACTAAATGTTTGAGTGGCATAGACTTCATAGTGAGCTCCACTGCAATTTAAGCCACTGTTCTCAGTTTTGTAGTTATGGTATTTGGGATTGATTTGTGAATTTTGTGCTAGTTCCTAATTTTTAGCTGGATTTTCTTTGCTACTGTGTTGTCTTATATAGGAGATCTGAAAAAGATAGTAAATCAGAATGACAGGGCCACACCTGTAAGTTGTTATAGAGGTTGCTGGAAAACTTATCAAGGAAAAACTCATGTTATATAGGTATCTCACAGACTGCTGAAAAAGACTTTTTCCTCTATTCAAAAGAATACATGTGTTGGTGTGGACCAGCTCAGTTTTATTTTGTTAGGTTGTAAATCAGTTTCTAGCTATTGGTTGCTAGCTTTATTTTCCAGCCTCTCTCCTCTGTTTTCTTTTCCTTTCTGCTCATTTCAGGTTCTCTTTCTCACAATTTCTGTCTTTCAAACCTTCCATATGATTCTTGTCCTTTTTCATTTTCTTCTTCCCGTTTGTCCTTCACCAAAGCATATTGCCGAGTCATCTGCTACCATGCTGAATTGCTACTTCAAAAAGCTGTTCTTTCTTTCTTAACCTGGACCAATGCCACGTTGTATGGAGAGGGCAGGAGCCTGCCAGAGCACATGTTTAAGAAATACTTACTGCATTAGAAATGATGGAGGGAAGTAGAGGACAATGCCATTCTCTACACATGGGCCTTATTTCATTCTAGTGCCTTTTTTTTTTCAGTCTGGCTTTGTGTAATTTCTATGACAATAGAAGAGTAAAAAGAAGGTTCAGTTTAAAATCTTTAATACCTTTGCTAGTATGCTCAAAACAATGAATGCATAGGTTCTTAGGGTGTAGGACTTGCTTCTGCTTCAAAGAGTTTCTAGTATGGTTGTGGTATGTTCCTGCAGCAAATTAGCTAGTCAGTGGTTGACTGTGTGTGTTGACACGTGGTCCTGCGTTACTAGAATCTGATCTTGCTGACTTTAATGGAGGTTTTATACATAGTCTTGCATGTTGCCTTATTAAAGACCAAGATTCAGTTGTCATAATTGAATGGATCTTGGTTTTGTTGCTTTGCTGTTTGAATAATCTGGCCTTGAATAAGAAATACAGCTATTAGCATTTATAGAAAGGTGGCAACTTAAATTTGGTAGTGAAAAATGGCAATTGAGAAAGAACTATAAATTAGACATCTACAAGAATTTCCAAGAATTCTCCATTAAACTGCAGTTATTAAATGCTTCAGGTCTTCTTTGAAGGCCTCACTTCATCAAACTGTTCCAGGCAAGCAGACTTTACTCTTTTGCAGAACCAGCTGCAATTGGGAAATTACCCAGTGCATAGAAGCCTACTTTACGAGGGCCAAAATGAACAAAAATTAAAAAAGCTACACAAAGTCAAAACGTCTGCATTTAGTAATAGACGGAAAGCCAGAGAACTAATGTACATTTAGGACATAGTTTTGCAAACGTGCATGGCAGCAACCTTATGTTCCTGGGAAACCCTTGAACTGTATGGAAGCACTCAAATGCGGAGTTAAATAACACGTTTGAGTTACTTTTTAGCATGTAAATAACATGTTTATAATGTTGTACCTTCTTGAGTTATTTTTATAAAGGATTAAAATGTCTTTATTGCATTGTACCCCTGTTAGAGAAATTACTTTTACAAGGTACACGTTTTGTGTCACGAAGTATTGTAGGAAAATCTTTGTAATTTATCTTCTTGGTTCACTCTATAAGAAGATAAAGGACATAAATTATAAGTTTCAAGAATATTGGCTTTGTGTGTAATTAATTGCTTTTATTATGTACATTAATTTTCTTTTAGTTCGTTTTTTCTATTCATAAAGCATTTGTGAGAAAACCATGCTAAATATAGTGTCCTAGAAAGCCAGAATTTCTGTAAAAAAAAAAAGGAAGGAAAAAAAAAAAGCCCAACATGAAAACCCAGAGCCTTTGTGCAATAGTCTTCAGTAAGAATGTTTAGTAACTTCACTATTAAATGAGACACTTCGGGTCCGGTTTGCTTTCCAGCAGGCAGATCTCGGTTGCGGTTGTGCTGCAGCACCACCTAGTGCTGCCCGGAGCTGAAGGAATCCGAGCAGCTGCCGTTGCTGCTGAGGGGAAAAAAAAACAAAAAAGGGAGGGGAAAGAAAAAGTTTGTTATCACATGCACAGAGCTTTGGAGCATCAATAGTAATTTGCAAGGTTTTTTTAATGTTTATCTAAAAAAATCGTTACTAATGTGTCAAATTTAACATAATAAGATTTACTAAATAAAATGCTTGATCTTGCATTGGTAAAGCTGATACAGAGCCCTTAGAGAAACATGTACATTTATGTATATACTTACATTTATAAATATTTATACTGGTACTCCCTTGAAACGTTCAATTTCTGCAGTGCTTTATATGAGAAAAATAGCAGCTTGGCAATCCTGCTAATGGGAGACAGTGTTTAACTTAAGGGTGCCCCTGAAGATGGAGATGCTTATAATCCCAGAAGTTTCTCCTTGGATACAAAATTACAGCTTCTCCAGGTCTGCATGGGTCATTGGATAAATTAATATTTGTTGGTTTTACCCACCATTTTAAAGTTGTTTATACAGTGCAAGTTAGCATGATCACACCCACTGTATACTTGATATAATGCAGACCAGACGCACACAATGTGACTTGTACTGAAGTCCAAAATAAACTGGTAGCAAAATCAGGAATAAGAACAAGTTATTTCAGTTCCACCAATCCATGAGACCACTGCTGTTATCATCCACTCACCCTCTCAGGCAGTTCCAAGGCAAGCTCTTTCTCTCTGTAATAGCACAGTTCTTTTACCATTTTGTTTACACTTCACAATTTATTTTAATAAAAATGAGCTTTTATATTTTGCAGTAAGCATTATTACAGAACAAGTTTTCTGGAAGAGGTGCAGACATTAATCTAAAAGCATCCTGGAAATGTAATATATCCAGCATGATAAAATTTTAGCATGAGAAATGCCCTTATGCATTAAGTAGACTAATGGATTTTGTTTAAATTCCTTTGATAAGTTAATGACCATCTAAATATCTAACATGTAAATATGTTTCTAATTAGAAACACAATAAACTCCTTTTATCCGAATGTACTCATGTTTTCCTTCACTGAAAAAACAAAACCAAACCAGTGAAAAAGATGTAAGATAGGCTGAACTTTAAGCTCAGAAAAAGGCTGATTACATGAGCTGGCACGTATCCTCAAAAGCATCTGTGCTCTGTCTTAAAAATCTCTGTGTGTGCTTTCCCTTTTTTTTTTTTCCTTCTATGAAGCCCTATAAGAATTATTCACACATAACACATACAGCTGTGCACATCAAACCCTAGTAAGAAGCAATGTGAAATATGCAACAAAATACTGTACTGATTTTGTGTGTGGGATGAATAAGGGGCTGACAGTCCACTGAAGCAGTGATAAGACCAAGATTTTTGAATGCTCAGTTTCCCCTTAGCTCTGTTTTCTTTCTGTGGCCTTGGAACAATATGTGCATTCATTTAACTATGGAATAAAACTGTGTGGTCTTTTGCACAGTTTCATTTTGCTGCAACTCAGATGGACTGAAAGAACAGCTGAATAACTTCATATTGAAAACTTAAAGGTCATGAATATTGGATGTAACAGCTGTTTCCATTAAAAAAAATTGAATGATGTAATCCTATTGCCTAGAAATGTCTGGAATGTGGCAATCAGTCACTTGGAATAGGAGAAGGAAAACCAGTTTTAACCAGCCTTTCATTTCCTAGGAAAGAGCGTGTTTAGAGTTTTGCATGATTAAATCCTTCAGGGCAAAAGCTAAAACTGTCATTTGTCTAGCTATTTATTCTCTGTGAAATATTAGAAATGCAGTTTAGAAAAAGAATTCCTCTGCAGTAGCCTTACTCAGCTTTTGGGTTTTCAGGAGGATGATGAAATGTTATAACAGACAAGTCTGGCTCTACTTAGAGGCTTTCAATTACAATACATATCTCTGAATATGTCAACTCATACTTTGTAATGGTAACGCATTGAGGATTTTTTTAACAAGATACTAAGCTTGATCAGTGTGAGTGAAATCTGCAGCTTTATCTGTTTTCAGTGCACTTGTTTGCTAGAATAAATAGGAAGCCAACACTTGTGCACTCCAAGCAGTCCCGTTTAATTCCTTATTTTCTGAAAAAAAGAGTTTGAAAATGTAGGGAGGAACAGATTAAACCTTCAGTCTCTGCTGTGTGCAAATGGAAGATATGCTGCGACAAAGAGATACATAATGGGTATGCAGTGAAAAAAAAAATTCTCAGTGATTCCCGGTTTAAATGCCAGTACTGAAAATGCCAAAGGCGTTATTCATTGATGTTTTCTTTATCAAAAGGAGAGGTTAATATCTATACTACTTCTCTGTGCCTCACATAGGTGCATTTCTTCACATAGTTTTTCTGAAGACATTAAATAAATGTAAATACAGGCAGTGGCACCAGCACTTGAGACAGCTTTGCTGTTAAACTTCATTTTTTAAATTAAATTACAGTGATACACAGACTGCAAAAACTGTCGTGTTAGAATTAATCTGTTTTGCTTTTGATCTATTTGTTGATTCTAATGGATGTGTTTTCCTTTTCTATTTATAGTGACTTAGGGCGGTGTTTAGGGAAAATTTTAGGGCAAATTATGAAAATATCAGTTAGTTGAAACTTCAGTTTGAACATTCCCACTCTTGTATTTGGACTTGGTTATACTACCTGTAGGAGAATAAACCCATCCTATTCTGATATCTTCAAACCCCCAAACTGAATTTTACCTGAAAAGTTGCAGAACAACATAATATCATGCATCTGACACTTGTCCCGATACCCTTCTTGAATTATTGTGCGTAAGTTTTTGATGTACTCCATGCATACCTACACTTGTGTGAATTAGTAAATAGCAAAGAGAAAAGAGATTGGAATTGTAGTCTCTTGCATCCCACTTGAGAACCACAGAAACATAATAGGCTAGAAACCAATTTTTATTTTTTTTTATCAGGCACATTGAGTCACTTATACAAACCGGATATCATGGAGAGAAAGCCTATTCTGCTTTTGAGAAACTTTTCCAGCCAAATTGTACACACATTTCTTTGCAAATTTTTCATTTAAATTAATAGATATTTTTGCCAGTGAAGATTTATTTAACTGGAAAACTTGAAACTAGCTTAACTCATGTTATCCAGCTCTGTTTGCCAAGCTCATAAAAGATCAGGTTGGTTGCAGATGAGGGCTGCATTCTTAGTCTATTATATAAAAAATGGGGGTTTGTAATATCAATTAAGTAGGCTGTTTGGTTGGTAAAGATAGCACAGGGGAAAAAACATAGGAATTAAACCACAAACAACAGTATATCATTGAAAAGAGTTATAGTGATGTTACAAGTTTGAAATGAGAAGCCTTTCATATCTTATTTCTGATATCTTTTTACTAAAACCCCCCAAACCCTCGTTATTAAAAAATCAAAAAATCCCACCCATTAATTCTATTTAGAGTGTATAAGTCAAGCCACAAGTGATGAAGCTGATCACCGGTGTCACTTCATTGAATGTTTGCATTTTACCTAACCATTCTAAAAGTATTTGCATTTCAGGGCAAACATATGACTCACTTATTAATTCTACCCCGAGCTGTTTTCCTGACTGCCGTCTTTCTTTCACATCTCCAGAATAATTTGCCGGAAATGTGCCCTGTTGTGCAGAGCTACTAGCAATAAAGATCTTTCAGAACATTTATGTTGAAACCATCCAGCTCTGCTGAATTATCCTCCTCCTGTGTAGTGCTTGTTTATTAAAAAGTCAGCTCATATATTCTTCTGCTTCTATTTCTTTCACCATGGATTCTTCAATGATCTTTAAAGCTTTTCTGATTAAGATGGTAGTCCATTTCCAATTCCTTAGTAGAGTACATGCCTTTCTCACCCAACTTGACTCATCTATAGCTCCCTCCTGGAACAGGGAGTGCAATCAGCAAGCAAAATACCAGCTAGTAATGCAAACAACATGCTGAGATGTGTTTCTTGCAGTTACCTGGTATTCAACAGGAAATGGATTTCCTGCTATTAGGCAGGTATGAATCAAGTTTCAAAGAGAGAACTGAGCCACTGATCCTCAGTTATACTTTCTCAGCATTTTACAAGTTAAGCACCAAACCAGAGGGATCCCTTGCAGATTCATAGCATCTCAAGGTATCATGCCACTGCTGTATATAAATTAAATAAAGGGTTTAATTAACCTTGGGAAATCCACTTCATATTGTAAAAAGAATATAAACCTACTGTAGCCTATGTATCTACCTATTTAAGTACCAGCACTTGATGAAAACTCTTATTTTTTCTTATGAAAGATATAAAATTGCCGAAGCAGAATTATCTGAAACTGGAACTGAAATAATTTGCAACTGAAATAATTAGAAATAATTTTGAGCTATGATTTTTTTAAAAATTTGGCTAGAGAGCTTCATATAACATTGTTTTGAACGACCTGAGTAAAACCAGGTAATGCAGTGTAGGATATAACCTTTGAGCACAGAGCAAGCAACTGTGGCCAAACCTGGAAATGCTGCTTCAGTCAAATTTTTCTCCCCTCTACTCTGAAGTCAGTAGTTCTAATCTGCTTTTTTACTAAGCACTGAAACCAAACATTTTCCTGCCATTTTGGAATGAAATATTTACCCTCTTTTTAAAAAATTTCTACAGAAGTCAACCTACTTCTATGTTCAGAAATTGATCTAAAATGGAAAGCACATCTATTTAAATAGAGATTTTGTGATTCCCAGGTTTTAAAAAAGAGGATGTCCAAGGGAGGAAAAATCTTTTTTAACTTTCTTAGAGTTTTTGATGGCTTGCATTACAAGCCAATGCTTTCCTGATGTCTTCAAATAGTTAGGTTATGATATTTCATAAGAAATCTTCTCTTATAAAGGTATTCTTCTGAAAAAAAGGTAGTTGTGTATCCATGACAGTAACGTTTCTGTCCTTACACTCAGAGTTCAGAAGTGTGTATGTGTTCAGGTACTATTTGTGGTGACTACAGTATCCTTCTGAGTGTTGACCATCTGGAAGGTATATAAATGGTGTAGCTCTTGATCTTCTGATGTATTTGAAGACTCTGCCTGGTGCCTATATCATATTTTAAATTTTTCTATTTGGGATACCTCTAACAGTCAGAGTGTTGCCAATTGTTTTGAATGTCATCTCAAATTTGCATGTAACTTAAGATACATTTGACATTTTTAAATGAGGACAAAATGAGTTTGTTGTTTTCACCATTGCTTTCTCAATATTCTAATCCTCAAAAGTACATTTTGTCTCAGGTAAATTTTGCTACAAGATCAAGGGAGCAGTTTCATTGTGATTAGTGATGTGTAGAAGTTACTAAATGATTTGCAGAAGCAATAACTTTTCTTGGCGGGGATTTTTGTTTGGTTGGTTTTGTTTTGTTTTGTTCTCTCCCCCCCTCGCCCACCCTCCCCCCCCGCCCCTTTACTCTCTCTTAAAAAACAAACAAACAAATCTCTTTCTTTTAATAGTTTATCTGATTGTGGAGCTTTCAGAAAATCTTGTCTTGTGTGTGCACACACAAAAGCTGGCTGACCGTTATAGCTCTAATCTGGGGCAGTCAGAGGAGCTGTTTGTCATGGTTCCATCTGTGAGGTTAGATTTGCTGCTATTGGAAGTATGAGGATGGGTGGGAACAAGAAAGCTGATCCACGAACAAAAAAAAAAACGAAAGAGAGGGGGAGGCATGAGACTGAACAACGAATGAGGGTGTGGAGGTATGACTGAGCCTTTTGACATGACTTTGAAATAGTTAGCCAGAGAATTCAGAAGGAATCCAGGGCAAAAGAGGGTTACCAAAGGCCTGTACAGAAGAGGGAGCCCTTTTCAAGATAACCAAGGAGAAACTAAAGGGTATTGTTATAGAGTCCAGCTGTAATAAGTTCAACTCTGTAAGTGATTTTCTCCTCCCATTCAGATTGTAATAGATAATTATTATGAACGTGAACATTACAAAAGTAACAGTCGCTGTTTTGTAAGTGATGAATCACTCCACTGGGGAAGTCATAACTTCCTATTAATACATTTGTTCCAAGCATATGATCTACCAAGTCCTAAAATAAATTCTAAGCTTCCTAATATTAACCCAGTAAATATTTCCATTCCATTCGAAGCTTAAAAATGAAAATCAAAGCAAATTGGGGGTCAGATATTTACTTTTATGCTGTGAATTAGAGGGTCTCTCCTCTCTGAGATCAGCTTTACAGGGTTACCAAGTGACCGATATTATACTAGATTCCTTCCTGTCATAATGCCATAAACATTCTGTTGGGACTTAGGTCAGGGCTTAAAATAACCTTGCTAATTGCAAGTCTACAAGTGTTGGCTGAAATTTCAGTTAGCCACCATACAGCAGATCTGAATGCTGAGAAATCACTACTGTAGCTCAGAACGTGCAAGGGAAGAGCAGACAGGCCTAAACTTGATCTGCACAATAACACAGGTAGAAGCAACAGACTATTTGCTATATTTCATGCAAAACAAAAGCTGTTGGCTCTGCACTGAAGATGGATTGGGTTACAGATCATCTATGGCTTACTTGTGTGTCTTTTAAACAGACACTTATTTTCTGAATTGCTGGTTGCATGTAACTCCTTTAGCTGAGGAAAGGAAATGGGACAGTCTTTTTTTTTGCAAAGCTGATACCCGAAAACTCTCCTTCCAGTATAAATGAGGTAAGACACCATTAAAGTGAAATATTTTACAAACCACTAGAAATGTTTGAAGCAATAAATTATCAGTGCTTTCAAATTTTTTTATCAATAAAAGCAAATGCTTTTTTTTTAATCAGATGGGTTTCAACTTCTTTAGAATTATTGCATGACCTAAATGTGTTTAGTTTGAAATAATACATTGCATTTCCTGTGCACTGTAAATCTAACTTGCAAAATTGAAAGATCTTTTTCCCTGTGGATGTAGATTTCTGAATATTGAGAAAAGCTTGTTCAGTTTCTTTCACTCCCTATTCTATGTAATGTAAAGTTTCTACAATCACAGTTTTAGGCTTAAGCAATTTAAATATTTCTGAAGGTAAAAAAGATGTTTGTCATGTGTCAAGCTCTTAGTCCCATGTTTCGATAGGGAGATTATAGCTTTTTTTGTGTCTATTGAGGTGAAACTTAATGCTCAATCTTTTCTATTCCCTGAGACATTACTCAGCTAACTTTTTATAGGGCACAGTATAATTAGAAATAGACACTGTAAGACTATAATTACATTACTTTGGCTAAAACTTTGACCTATATTGTGAAGACATGTGTTTAGTAAAGGCTCAGGAAACCAACAGGCTGAAAATAACGTAAGTAATAGAAAACGTGAAACTTCATCATTATATCTAGATTTTACTATCTTTATCAGAAACTTAATAAATTCTGTAGCTCTTCATAGTGAGACTGAATGTGACATGAACACTCTGATGTTTATCACAGTTGCATTAGTTTAGGACACCACTTTAAAAATATTCTGAGAACTGTACCCTTTCCAAAGGCCCTTTGTTTTATTTTTGTTCTCAGCTCACAAAGTTGTGTGTGTGCCATGTCCTGAGGAATATGCTCAGACTGCTCAAAAGTGTCTGTTCTCTCTGCAAAATTATTCATTCTTTTGAAATTGTATCTACAGGAAAAGTTCGGGAATTTTTGGTTAGCCAAGACTGTTTTCTTCAAAGATTTGCATTGGATTAAGATGATAAAGCCTTTTGACTTCCCTGAAGCAAAAGTTGGCACTGGATGGAAAACTGTTGACTGATGTATAGTTAGTACAAGGTGCCAGAAGAATGGGAAATCAGCCATAGATTATGGCAGCAGTTACATCTGCTGTTTGGGTAGGAATTTCTCATTGACTTTTAAAAGGTTTTTACTTTTGCTGTTCAGCTGCCCATGCATCATTGGCCAATTGCTCTTATTTAGACTTTGCTGGCTAAGCAAGTTAGGACCTTCATCTCTCTAATGGCAGTCGTTGCTGTATTCTTCTCCAAAGTGCTATGCGTGAAAGTTTCATTTAAAGCTCAGAAGCACCAAGGAGTGGGAAATTCTGCTACAGTTATACAAGCTTAACACTAGACTAAGTGTAGTAGGTGCTTATTATGTAAATATTATTGCTTCATTTCTTATCCTTTTCTGAATGCTGTTTCAGATACTGAAATGTATCAGTAAATTAGGAGTCTGAATTCTTTCTGCTCTATATAAGAAGAACTAGAAAGATCTTTTTGCTCTTCCATGGGTATGTCTATATTACTGTTTTAGTTTGGGTTGAGAGTGTGATTTTGAAGTGAATCAGCTGTTTATCCCCATTCAGCACTCTTGGGTTCACGCTGCAGAGCAGTCTCCCTGGGTGAAAACTGCTTGCTATTGCTCACAGTCTTTGCCAATCAGGGGTTTCTTTTTTTTATTTGTTTTCTCAATCCCTCTGTCTCTATTTATGTTTCACTTGTTGTCACATCTGTAGTGACATTTTCTTTTGCATTTCATCTGAGTTGATAGTTTCTTCTGCAAATAGGTTTTGCATTTAATGTGCATGTGATTGCCTTGAATAAGTTAGAGATAAACTTAGCTGGTATAGTATTTGCTTTTCCCATATCTATTGCCTGTACTGATAAGTGAAGAAACTTTCTCAGAAATTAATGTTTTTGCTGGTTTACTTTGTTTTTGCAGTGTGCTCACCTCAGAGACAAAATCAGAAAATATAAATTCAAGTTCAGTTTTGATTATTACCTGAATTTTATTTTAAGGCTGCAAAACAGAGTTTTCATAATCTAGTTTCTATAAATTCAACTTGAAAATATGTTCAGGAGAGATTTTTGTATTATTTTGATGCCTCTAATCCCATTTGAAATTCTAAAAGACATAGTGAAATATAAACAGTAATGGTAGATTTTAGAAATTCTTCACACTAAGCTTCAGAAGAAGGTATGGCTACTGTTTTGGGAAAGGGTCATTACAATGAGCAATTTTGTCATCCTTCATGCTCATGCTTCAATCTCAGTGAGAGACTGCTCTATTCATTATGAACTATGGCCTCCTCTAGCCCTTTATTAAGAGAGCTAAACAGTCAGTATGGGTTTTAGGACGTCTTCTTGCTGGAAGTTAATTTATAGTAATGGGTAAGGGGAGTCATAATGTTCTACTTAACATATTAGTGTTTGGTTAATGTATTTTTGGAGGGCAGGGTATTGAATTATAGGCAGTGCTAGAATTTTAAGAGAATGGATGTAGAGGGGGATATATATTAGATTTGACAGACTTGCTGTTATCAATACTGTTTCAACAATTTCTCAGCTGACCAAGTTTCCTGTTGGCTCAGTGTGACTCAGTTTCTCGCAAAAGTCTTGATGAAGTGCTGAAAAAGTCTCCGCAAAAAGACCTCAATATTTAAGAGTGTGATAAAAATAAAAAGATTATTTAAAAATACCAATACTCTTTCCATTTTACTCAAATGCCAGTTATTATGCCAGGATCAGCTGATATCTTACTGTGGCTTGTCAAGAAAGAGGAAACAGTTGCAGTTTTTGCTTTTTATACCGCTTAATGGTTTTTCTGTTTTGGTAGAAGATAACCTGCATAGAAATATATTGTACAGTTGAAATATGTTGAAAATATAAAAGTTACAGAATCTCCTAAGAATGTAGGCTTTTGGGGTGTATGGGCGGGGGGTGTTTCTTCTTGTTATCAGTTCTGGACTAGAAATCATGGTTTTGTGGTCAGGGCTGCTGCAAGTGTTTTTCTTTCCAAGATTGTCATACAGTAATGCAGTCAGTCCCTCATTGTCCATGGGTATTTTATATTACCTGTGCAAGAGGTGGAGACTTAGTCCAGCTACCTCTGCTGGGCAGAGTGAGTCAGGCTTTGGCAGGGATGTTAGCTCAAGTGTGACACCATGGGAGCACAGTTACTGTATTTCCAGGGTCACATCCAGTCTAGCAGCAGGACAGCCACTTCATCGCAGAGAAAAGCTTGTGAGCAAAGCTAGGTCTCTGCAGAGCCAGCTCAGCTGTTCCAAGAAGAATATGGAAATATGAACACTTGCAATTTGATGTGCTTCTTACCTTTCTTTCTTCCCTGTCTATACTTCAGCATGCTACAATCCAGGGTTCCTATGCCATTTCTTGTGAATCTTTTTATGAGGAAGATGAAAGATTTGACTTTGTGTAAATGCAGGATTCAATTCAAGGCTAAATTGATGATGACTATTTTTGCAGGAAATAAAAATATTTACAAGTGAATAAAATACACAAATATGCATTTGAAGCTTGAAGCCACTTAGGCTCATTAACTTCCACACAGACAAGTTCAGCTATTGAATTTCAAAGGGTTACTTTACAAGCCCGGGCATGGCAACAGCCTTTCTTTTTCTCATTCTGCCTGCACAGTGGTAAGAGTTACACTCATCATTGAAAGCTACAGTCTAGACAAAGAAAATTTATAACTTATCTCTGTATAGCTAGAAAATAAAATGGCATATAAAGAAATGCAATGCTGTTCATAAATAAAACTGTTCTTTTCTCTGTCAGCATAAGAAACAATTTATCTCAAGCAAAAACACAGATCATGCTGTCTTGCTTGCTTAAAGATGTGAAAGTCACCGACTATGAAGTGCTTTATAAATCAAGGATCTTATTCTAGTTAGCAACGTGTAATAAATATATTTGCCTATATATACATATGTGTATATATAAATGAATAAATATTTAAATAAGCACTGCTCATTTCCTGCTTCTTCCAAGGCACTTCAGTCCTACTGTGTAGTGCACGAGTACTCTCTCAAGCAGCATCAACATCTTAACAGCCATTAAGTCTGTCAGTGCTTTACACTGGAAAAGTTCTCTTGTAAAGCTAAAACCAGCACTATTAGGAGAATTATCCTGCCAGAGCACAAGCTGACTTCTCAGAACTGTCACATTGGAATATGCTATATATGAATATGCTGTTGGAATATGCTCTACAGTCTCATAACATGTTTCTAGATTACAATTACAGTGTATTTGAGTGGTACTGTCTATAATATTATGTCTAGTTTTAAAATTAAATATTTAGTTCTAAATACAGTATGAAAATGCTAACGTCTGGCACTCTCAATCATAAGCATCCAAAACAAGCATCTATTATTAATGACACTGAATTTTAGGTTCCTTAGAGCCAATTTAATTGGAAAGAAGTGCTTCATTGTGTCTATTTGGTATGGCAGTTTTTACTAGATTATGTTAGAAGTATTAGAGATTAAAGTACTGCAGATATGGTATAAAATCTGAGTTTTGATCATTTGCTATTTATACAGTATCCTCTTTACAGCTAAATCAAAAAAATCAAGGATATTATGGTCATGATTTTGTTTGAAAAGAAGATACTGTACACAAACCTTTAAATATACAGCTAAATTAATGAAAAGCCACCTGTAGGATGACAGTGAGATTTGGAAATAATCAGATAGTACAAACTACTAGATAATATAAGTTAATTGTTTTTATATGCAAAGTTTCAAGTAAGCATTTTGATACTTGCCAAAAGCCAATTAGTTTGAATGGTTCAGTTAGCTTTAGATGTCATGCCAATCCCATAATTCCTGGTTTCCAATTTAGTTTCCATTATATTCCTTCTCAGAAAAGCCTGCAAAAAATCCTACTGTATTCTTCCTTCTGTGGATGTAAATTAGGGTTTTTTTTAGTTTTGTCCTTATTACATTTAAGACCAAAGAAAAAGGAACATTCTCTGTGAGCTACATTGTACCTATCACTAATTAGGATCGATTTCTAACATATTGTCTAATTAGGAATCATAATAAGGGGTTTGATTTGCCTGCTAGAAGAGCTCTTTCCATAATTAAAACAAGAAATTCCATATGCCTTTTCAGAAGTGAAATTAGAATAAAAATCTTGTACATTTTAGATGTCTTTAAGATTCAATCTTCTAACTTCTTAAAATTTTTCTAAAAATTGCTCTTTTATTTCTTCATTCACTTAAGACTTTAAGTTTGTAAAATGGCTTTCTACCAATCTTTCAAATTGTTCTTCCTGGATATAGCAAACTTCTGTGTGTGGTTTGTGGGTTTTTTGGGTTTTTGTTTTTTTAAACTAGCACTGATATATGTTCTAATCCTGACTCTTATAAGAGATAGTGAGTGATATCCGGTGTGGAACAGGCCTCCTGGTACGCTGGGTAGGTGGTAGCTGTTTCAGACCACTGGAAGTGCCTCCACGTGCTTGGAGTGCTTTGTAATTGTTACTAACTCATTGGAGGATCTACAAGAGCTTTCCAGCTGACTTGAAAATTTGCCGTTATGGAAAGAGGGCAGGAAGGTCATGAACAGCATGCCACATGCAAGATAGTCTATAAGGCTTCTTTTCTGTGTTTCTGAACCAAGCAAAAAAATCCCCATAAGCATTCATGGATTAAATGTTGGCTTTCATTGAACAACACAAAAGGGAACAACAGTGCTAATAAAGCAAAGTCTGGTAATAAAGAACAAGAGAGTTTGTGTCCTTTTTGCTGTCCTCAACAATGACTGATGGAAAGTAACTTCAAAAACATGTCACAGCAGCTCTTTAAGGCTTAGCTGCACTGATATAAAACAGCCACTTATCTTGAAAACTTCCTATCGTGCTATCAATTTTCATTATAGAAAAGTTGGCACAGATGGTAGTTCTTCACTTCTGACCTGTTCCAGAAAGGAAAGAAGAGCATTGTCACCATATTGAGCATTTGATATGAGAGTAAAGGGTCTCACTATCTTTCATCAAATTCTATTATAGCCACTAAGCTTTAGTCAGAGTGAATGAGTCAAAACATTTTGATTAAAATTTTTCTCGTGTTCTGCATCTCTATGCAGAAGGGCTGAATTTTTCTCCTGTGTGAACTTGCAGTTCCCTTTATTTATTTATTTTGACGTCTTACATTGCAGTAGTTCGTTGCTGCCTAAAATACATTGTGCTATTTATGTGGGGTTACACTTTGTTTGATATTTGAAACTTCATTATTTCAAGAATGAAACTTCTTTTCTTCCAAGAAATTTTTCTTTTTCATCTAAACTCTTTAGGAGCAGCTGATCTCCACCAAAGACCCTAATTAACTCTACTGAGCTTAGTAAGAACAAGAGTCTTTCTGAAGAAGTCTATAAGCTGAAAAATCTTTTAAGAGCAATGCACCTACTTTCTTGTATAAACAATAAAAAGAGATTGGGTCATCAGAAAACAGCACTCAGACAACAAAGAACCTACAGCCCTGCAGAAGACTTAAAGAATTCTTGAAATTTCCTTGTTCCATGTCAAGAATAATTCCAAATCTTCTTCAAACTAAAAATGAGGAAAGAACAGGAGTGGGACATATTCAAAGCTGAGCTGTCAGAGTAATAGTTTGGCTGCATAAAGCTTTGAAAACTCACTGTTTTCAAAAGGATAACCATTTTGCCGGAAAATTACTGAACTATTGATGCATTAGCATTGAATTCTGTTAGTTATTTTATATTGTAGAACAAATTTTGAAAGTTCTGATCAAATAATAGGAGTGGTCTTCTTTCTGCTTCTTCATGTAGCTGACAATTTTTTTATCACATTCAATTTTTGTATGACTCGCATGAAATTATAGTAGGGGTTTCCTCATAGCCAATTAACCACTCTCTACAATGAGGTAAAAAACTGCATAGTTGTGGCCAGGCTATCAGGAACTGGTTGTTTTAGCTACAGCATAGTGTATATGTTCACCATGAGTAAAACGCCCTTCTAGTTGCATCCTCAATTTTCATTTGCATGTGGTAATTTGAACTTGTTAGAAATGCCTTTAACTTCCATTTAGTATATATGGCTTACAGAATGCAAGAAAGTACTGAGTGAAGAGAGTAAAAGAATAATAAGCAAAGGTAGTTATCTAGATGGTTGCAAAATATGTCCTACATACTTCCATTATTGCAGAAAAAGTATATAGTTGTGTGAAGAGATCTTATAAGTATTTGAAGGATGTTTTAATAAGTCTTCACTCTTCCACTTCAGTAGATATGAATATATAATACATGATGAGTATCCCTAGTATAAAGCTACCTCATCATGTTTTCTCATTTCTTTGTGATCTTAAATGATCAGTGCAAGATAAATATATATATATCATTATCTTATCATTATAAATGCTTGTTGTTTTTCAAAACTTGCCTCTACTACCAGTTGCTTGACTAGGTTCTCATATGGATTTGGGTTTTGGTATTTTTCCCATTTTGTCAGAAGTAGCTAGAATCAAAAACTGCTACTGTAGTTCACAGTTCAGTGCCATCTACCTTCTTGCATGAAAAACTGCTCTAGAGTACCTGTGTGACACTGTCTTCCTGGGTGCAGCACAAAACCAGATTTCAGTGAGTACAAATATGACTTTTTCTATCACGTTTTAAATTTTTTACACACTATTTTTTTAAACTTAGAAAGTTAGGCCTTTATAAAAATTAGTATGCTTTAACATGTTTAAAGTAAGATAAATGAAAGGTCATATGGTTGCTCATTGAAGAAATCTTGTACAGTGATAACTTTCATGGGCAAAGTCTCTGAACATTGTGAGCTTGCCAGATTATGGGGTGTACGAGAATATATTTCTTATTCTGAAGGTTTCAGAGGGTTTTCAGGTTGTAACTTTAGGCACATTACACAGTGGAACCAGTGGAAGTTCAGGAATCTGAAAGCAACACTGAGCTGCAGATGTCATATCGCTTCCCACACCAAATTAGTTGCCATATTCAGTTCGTATATGTGGTTTCTTACACAAATGAGATTAGTGCATCAATTTTACTGATGCCAGGAATATCCCAGAAATGGCTAGCCCATTTGTTTACATGATACTCTTACAGTACAGTTCTGAGGTGCTTCATTTTACTGCCATAACTTCTCCTGTGGTTCTCTAGTTCCATCCTACCCCAGACCTTATGGTAGAGTGTTTTTGTGCATCAGCTATCTGAAGCTTCCTGAGTGGACTAAATACTTCCTTGCATTTAAGAATCTGGCCTGTGGTGAATGCTGTGACCAGAAAGTCTTGTTACATTAAAGTACTGATTAAACTTCATAGGGGAAATAAACATTTGAAAGCAGTCTGTCTTCTCTGCAGCCATCCCCTCAGGCAGAAAAGGTACAGCCTGGCCTAGGTTTGTAAGGCACTGCAGCTGGTCCTGGAAGTGAACTGGAATAGCTTCCAGCAGCAACTGTGCTGCTTCTTGACAAAAGGATCCTTTTGCTTCTTCCCAGTATGTTTGATCTTTTGGCCCCAGCAATGGCCCATATGGCAAAACAAATGCAAGTTGCTGGAATCCTGAGACACGAGCTTCACAATTAACATTTCAGGCATTGTTACTTAGCCTGAAGTGCTTAGTGAGTGATGTCATATCTTATTCCCTTCTTCTTTCTTCTTGCTCATTTTTCGTGCAGATTGATAGTCAACCAATATACTTGCACAAGAAACATTCTAATAAAACACGTCACATAAACTACTAATAAATTATTACAGAGCAGCTCCATGTCTGTTACAATCCCAGACAAACTGTTACTATTTTAGCAATTCTGTCAAAGAACTGGTGATTTGATATCTATTTCACATTATTTTGGAGTACAGGGTTATAACAATGTGGCTCACTGATTCCTGAGATAACAGAATACAGTAGAAACATGCCTGCTTAGATTTCACCAGACTGGATATTTATTTTCAAAACTTTTTTGAGAATTTTGTAGTAGCAACGTTTGCACAATAGAAAGTGGATCATTCTTTCTTGCAAGTGTGTCAAGACAGCTAGGCTCCTGTAATACCTGAAAATTTCCATTGAAGAAATCTGTTTGAAAACAGGGTGCTCTCAAAGAAAAAAAAAAAGGAAAAAGCAAAATATTTTTCTGCAGGGAGAACACTTCTGTCAAATTAACAGCTTTCCCATATTCCAACAAGTTTCTGAGAATTTTAGCAAAAGGTAAAATGAAGATTACTTACTGGAATTTTGCAATGATGAAAATGTAGCTCACTTAGAATAAATTAATCAAAATAAAAACCGAGCTGGGAAAGGGAATAATGTGCAGAAAAGGATGATGCAACAGAAAAAGTTACTATCAGTAGTATGTGTATTGTCATGAGGGAAGAGGGAAGAATCTTACTTTGAGGACCAACGTATTTCCAAGCTGTCAGTGTCAGCAGAAGGCAGGGTCAGTGATCTTAGAGACCTCCTGGTAGCTGTTTTCCTGCTGCACTTTGCATTCTTGACCTGGTAAAATGTATTCATTTCCCCTAGCCACTGAATGCCACAGCGATACCAGTTACAGTACTTTAGCACTTCAACTCACTTTCTCACAACTTGTGATTTGCAGTGAGTCTAGAGCTTTCATTACATTTGATTTTGCTTAGTCAAACTCTGGATTTTTCATGTATGGTTATTTTCTTTGGCTTAATTGTTTACTTAAAAACAGCTGTGAAAAAAGTGAGTAGCATTTGCTTTTAAGGTTTCACCAATAATCCAAAACAGAAAAGAACAATTTTATCCTTATTATAACACTGTTTGCAGGTAGAGATGAAAAACTAGTTCTCTTTGAGAAGTCAGAGTGCATTTTAAAGGAAAAATACCTTTCTGAAAGCTGCAAATCTTTGTTTAGCAATAAAAAACATCTCTTTTGTGCTCTTTCTCTCTATATAAGCATAAAAGGGCAGTGCAGAGAGTGAGTTTAATTCATAATTTTCAAGTACATTTAAAAAAAATGAATCTGAAAATTCTTTGGCAGGTATTCAGATTTTTTTCTAAAGAGAAGAATTTGTATGTTCTGATTGGAATCTTTGTCTTCTGATGAATTAAAATGCACTCAAAAGAAAGATGAAGTAGATAGACATTTTCTTAAATCATAGATTTTGTTTTGTATGTACAGCACTCATAAGACTCAATGACAATGTTTTTCCTACTGAGGTTTTACTGCAAGATCAAAGAACAGAAATCTGCAGTATAGCTTCTCGTCACTGATATTAACTCTAAAGCAACATATTGCAACATTTCATCTTTCAGTAATTTCATGTACATCTTAACAGAATTTGTTGAAGAGCAGAGAAAAAATATTTTTTAAAGTCAACACCAGAGCTTAGTTTTCATTGACTCTTGAGGGTTTGTTTATGCACTTTGTCTACTGCAGTGTTTGCAGTTCAGGCTATTTTAGTTGACATTGAGGGCTATGAACAGGCTGATGGGTTCAGCAGCTGCAAATTGCAGGATCAGCTGTCTGGAAGACTGACTGAAGTGGGCAGTTGGCAGCCAAATGGGTACAACCCCTGTAGCCTAAGAAATTCCACAGTCAGTGCTACAGGATAACCCATGAGAGGATGACAAAATCTTTACCTTAACACCACTATAAAACTGTGTAAAAATAAAAATGCTTAGTGGATGTGTGAGATTAATGATTACAAGAAGTTGTTTTGTAAATGGGGGTTTCTAAAAATCAGGCTATAATAGCTACTGATGTGAAACTATGTACTAATAAAATGGGGAAGGATTTCCATGCTTATATTTGTAGGCTGTATATTGTTGCTGTTGACCTGGAACTATGCATATTTAGAAATAGATGCCAACAGATAAATGCTGTTTTCTTATTACTTAAAATACATGGTTTATTTCATCTACCTGCCACTTCTAGTAAGAGCAACTGGCACTCATGAGAGCATTTAGGTACTACGTTGTGATACTGCTGTTCTTTATTTATAAATACAAAGCGTAAAAAGGGCACATGACAATGTTCTGGTTTTGCTCTATCTAATGCTAAATCACCTACAAGGAGTAAGGAAGAATGAGGACAGTGAGGCCATGTTGTATCAGGTCTTGACATTGAGCCTCAGTAAAATCAGGAACTTACATAACGACATTTTTGTGTTATGTTTGAACTGCATTAATTGTTACAGAAAATTATTGAATTCACAGCTGTGCTAGATATAATTATTTCATTTTGCTGAATTATATGTAAATCTAGACATCAGGTACAGTAGTAAGAAAATGTTGTACTAGATAATGCCAACTGGATTTGACATTATATTGTTTCCTCTCAATGTACTTGTTTTGTGCCAGGCAAGTGTGAAGAAAAGATGCAAGTAAATAGGCTGCAGCTTTATGAATGCTCTTCTGCTGAAGACTAATCAGCATTAATTTAAATGCCAATTTTTATACGCCAATTTATATGCCAAAAGTGATAATTTCTTTGTAATCATGTTCTTTTGATAAAGGGCCTTTACAAGCCTAATCTTCTGTCCTTTGTGCAGCCTTCACCTTCCCATCATCATGTGACAGTTAAAAAACAAAGAAAGGGGATACCAACAGGGGCCTAAATTCTTTTTTCCAAATTTTTTGTAAGATAGACTTCCTGCAAACCCAGGTCTAATCCATTTTATCCAGGAACCTGGCCTGTGGTGAAATGAAATCCAATTCTTTTGACAATGGCTACAGACTCAGCAGAAACAGAATTCACCCACCAAAATGATGTTACGTGATGCAGGAATGTCAACTTATGGCTCCTAATATTTTTTTCAGGAAATACCCAATAGACTGATATATAACCGTATGCCATGCATGCGGAGTCTGACATATTGGGGACTGCTGATCAACTACTGGTTATTACACAAGTGGTTCGTGCATGTTCAGTAAGACTATTGCATTGACACTACCACTCTTTAAGCACACAGTGAATCCAGCCTACTCTTGTCTGTCTTCAGACTTAGAGTGCATGTGCAGGTGGACTGCACAGCATATATGTAATATTGAACTGGACATATTGAGCTTGTGCATGCATTGTAGACATTTGCCCGGGACTTCTGGCCGTTGAATAGCTGGAGCTATTCATAGGGCAGTTAAATCACTTTAAATCTATGCCTGGCCCTGTTGCAAATGAAATCAGACTTCCTGAATGGTTCAGTCAGATTTTCATCTAATAGGAAGAGAAGAAAAACCAAACCAAACCAACAGCCCTAAAGATCATGTAATGTCAACATACTTACCAGAAAAGAAAAAATCCTTTCTATTTTCCCATAAAAGTAAAGACAAGACTACAGTGACAGTTCAATGCTTTTCAGTCAAGTTTCAGATGTAGTTGGATAAATAAATAATAATAACCTTTTCCAAAACTTGGAAAAGATTTTGCTGAGAGTTTTAGCTTTGTTTGTGTATATCTGTAGAATTAGATTAGCACACTAATATGGTAACTAGAGCATCCATTTACTCACCTGGAAGTGTGTGGATATTTGAAGCCCTGAGCACTTGCAGCCCTACATGGGGCCAGGTGAGGCTGTGTTTTGTACTTGCAGATATAGATGCTGGTTGTCACAACAAAGGGACTGAGGATAGAGGGGAGAGCTACTATTCTCTCAAGGCAGCCCCAAAACTCTGCCGCTTGAAACTCCAATGCTTTGTGCTCATCTCTGGCATTTCTGAGAGCTATTCCTGCAGAGGACCTTGATTTAGCTGTCAGTGCTTTATTAAAATGAGTAACTACCAATAGTACTCAACCATAATAGTTTCTCAAGGGCTAATATTGTGCTATCTGTTGTACTAAAATTATCTGTTATTTGTTTGTTACATACATATAATTACATATTCAATAATTTGACTTTACTTTCAGACTGAAGATGTCAAATCTGAACTGATAAAAATTACTGCAATGTATTATTAATTTAGAAAGAATCACCTTTACTGATTTTCTTGTTATTCTACTGCTGTACAGAACCACAAGAGTATCATCAGAGACATAAGGTTTCATTGTAATTGTCTGATAGAATTGTTTTGATAGCAAATTTGAAATTAATCAAAATTATCTTGTTTATTCACATTTTAATTGATTTTATGCATATACTACCCTTTACCTAATAAAGACATCTCTGAAGGTTTGAATTAAAATAATTTCTTTATGTTTTTTTAAAAGATATGTGTTGGATTTAAATAAGCTACTAAGTCACTTTTAAATATGTGCCACAGATGTAGGAAAAAAACCTTCTAGGATTCAGTGCTAATTTTTTTTCAGTATCTTAATCACATTTCCTTACTTGTTTATAATATGCTTTTTACACAGTTTTCAGACAGAATTGTTAGAAAACGGTGTTGTTCACTCAATAGTATATGCCTAAATAGTCTTTAGTCTTGTGACTTATCCTTTCACAAAGAAAATTAAGACTAGATCGTAAAGATTTTACACTGTATGCAGCACAGTTTAGAAATCTGGAACATTAATTGTTAAATTTAGAGGATACACTCCCATCAAAATCTTAGTTTTATAATCTGGTAACTTACATTTTCTTTTCTGCTTTCTTAACACAACTGTTCACAGCTTCTCTGTGTTCCCACTTTCTCCTTCTCCACCCATCCTCTCTTCGAGTCCAGAATAAGACTATGGAAAAGTTAGCACCCTCTCATCACAGCAATCAGCAAAATCTCAGGAATAGTTTATCCACAATGAGTCTATCCCAGACTTTTGCCCTACTTGGCTATAGAGGCTAGATTAAAAGGTAAATTCTGTCCAAAAGAATTTTGTTGATGATGGCACTGATCAGATTCTTTGCATTTTAACTGGAGCAGGGAGGGGGAGAAGCAGAGAGGGAGACTGCTTGTGGCAATCTTATCACTTTCATTCCTATTGCTGTCATCTAGGATGTCACTGTACAGTGTTGGTTTTCTGCTTCTGGTTCATACAATCTTGTTGTGCCATCCTTCTTCATTGCCTGCTATCTCCGCACTTAACTGAGCAGTCCTGCCAAACAGGACAGCTGCTGGTTCAGTTGCTGTAGTATTGCCATTGCCATAAAAAAAAATAAATAAATAAAAAAAAAGGAGAACCCTGGATGTATTAGTTACATTATCTTTCCTCTCTGAAATAATCTATTCTGCATTTAATAAAAAGTAGATTAAAAGTAGGGCTGATCCATGGAAGGACCATGCCTGTAGCTAAATATCTACTTTATTTTTCCATTACAGGATATTTGTGAAGATATATCTGATCATGTTGAACAAATTCATGCTTTACTAGAGACTGAGTTTTCCCTGAAGCTTCTGTCTTACTCTGTCAATGTGATAGTTGATATCCACACTGTACAACTACTCTGGCACCAGCTACGTGTTTCTGTTCTGGTTCTGAGGGAGCGTATTCTCCAGGGACTACAAGACGCCAATGGAAACTACACCAGGCAGACTGATATTCTGCAAGCGTTTTCTGAAGAGACTAAGGAGGTATAGTAACTAAATTAAAATTTGAGAATTTAATCTGTATTTGAAGCACCTCATCCCTGTTGCACATCTAAAATTGCTAGGATGACAATGTTAAGGATGGCTTACTTGTCTTCTAGATATTATGCTAATTTTATGTTTTAAGTGTCTTCAGCTGATATATGTTCTCAATGAACAAAATTAAAGCAAGTACTTTAAGATCAGCTTTCAGAAGTGTCATGCTAGTGGCTAGCAATGTTTTCTCCAGATTGAAATATTTTTCCTAAAGGATTGGAAACACTTACAAAGGTACATCTGGTCCAAAGTCCTTGGTCTGTTCGCTTGTGAATTTAAAGTTCATATCCAATTCAAACCTCAATTTTTATGTGCAATGAATTCTTTAATGAAAAACAAAGACATTTCCCTTCTTGCATACACAAACCTGAGCTTACACAATGTTTTCCAAAACTTTCCAGACTAGTTCAATATTGCTTTATAGCAGAGAGGATGGACTTTAATTTGTTTGAGTGGCAATTCTGCAATATGCCTCTAAACAGTCACACGTTTTGTCTGAGAAATGATGCATGAATCATACATTTTTTATTCTAACAGGGTGTCAAATTCACACACATCTAAATGGTTTGTAAATCTGGATTCATTTAACTAAAATGTTTTTTCTTTTGAATTCATTATTACTAAATTAGCTTAGTTAGAAGGACACTACTGGCCTAATTTTTAAAGCTGAAAGAAGATGCACGTTTTCAACAGTTAGTGTAATTAACAGTTAATAGAAGATACCTTAGTGTGTAGTGGATTCTTCATATGCTGGAAGTCCTAAGTTTAGGATAAAATGCTTTTGTTAGATACATTTACAGAAAGAGACCTCTATAGGAATGCAGTGAGATTCTGCAACCTGTGTTACAGAGGATGTCAGAAGTCCCCTAAACACGTCCTGAGTTTCAGATCACTCAAGTTTAAAGAGAATGTGTGTATTTCTCTGGTCTCTGTTGGGTTTTATATTTATCTTTGCACAACAGAGTGGCTGGTCCTGAAATCAATGCTCAGGTATGCCCAGGCCCACCTTCTACTCCCCCTCTTCCTGATGCATACATACCTGGTGCTTCAGTTTCAGTTTCTGCTTTGCTGTTACTGGTTAACCTTCTCTGGCAAGTCTGAAGGAAACCCACACTTGTCTGAATATCCAGAGTGGTGAATTAGGGTGAAGTCATTATTTTATGAGCATTGTGATTTCAAGACATAAGGAAGGGGCAGATTCAGATACTAAGAAACAGGAAATGTCCCATCTGGATCTGATTAAAACTGCTATAAAAACCATCCCTCCAATACAGGGGAGGACTCACTGGGGAAGGATATATTACTTTTCAGTGGGGAAAAAACATGTTGCCAGGTAGGCTTATGTGGTAATAAACCCCCAAAATATCCTGACATGATTCTTTTTTTCCACCCCAACTAAAACATAAATAGTATTTGATAAAATTAATGGCTAGCAATAGCAGGGACACAATATTAATATTAAGTTTCTGCTCTAATGCCTGAATTGGTTCCCAGAAATTGCTCTGCAGTTTTTAACCTTCAGGTATTTATTCAAGCTTTTCATCGGGTATAATGGTAGTGACTTTATTTGATTAAAATAAATAAATAAATAAATAAATAAAATGTAATGTAGAGACAATGGTATCTACTCTTGTCTACTTTTTTTTTTGGTGTTTCCCCCATATCCCTTCCTAGACAGGACTACATTGTGGGACTAGTAAGTGCTTCATGATACACGTATTATCTATTAGGGATTTTCATGCATATGTGAACAGTGAGACTGTTTGAGCAAACCTAGAAAACTTTGCCCTTACAGATAAACTTTCCTCGGAGAATCATTCTCCTAATTTTCAGTACTCCTTGGGGATTATGAACCGTGAATGACAGGGGTTTTTTTTCTCCTAAGATTGAGAAGTCATCTGGTTTGAAACGAATAGAAGGAAACTTTCACACACAACAAAGACTTTTATTTTGGAATTCACTACTGTAGGACACTTAGAAGTGGAAAGAAGTTAAAAAAAATAAATGTGAAAACTAAGCAAAGATAGGAAGAATTATAACCTCCAGATGCTCATTGGTAGAAGCTGGGAGTGAGGGTAGAAACGTTCTGTGTGGAAGGGCCATGTACGTATACCCATGTCTTATAGCTCAGCTAGTAGAAAATGTTTAGAACTGATGCAGAGAGAGGATACTGGGCTAGATAGAAATTTGATCTGAACCAGTACAGCAAATGTTATGCTTTTCTATAGTCCATGAACCTATCGTTTCACAGAATGTTTGGCTCACTCCTTAAGTCAGCTGTCTTCTGCTAACAGTGAAGAGCGGCTTTGGCTGCCAATGTTAACTGAAGAGCTCCATGGAAGAAGTGACCTGCCAAGGTTTCTTTCGTGTTCAGTCAGACAGTCTCATCTTGATACCATTCACTACTCTCTCAGTTCGGAGACTGCACAATCACAGCGCAACAGTCCCACTTGGGCTATATTTACACTGTAGCTGTAACACACATAAATGTGCACAAGTTAGCCTCAACATAATGAACAGGGATAACACTGGTTGAGTGGCTACCAAAACATGAAAGTGTACAGCACAGGCTGTACTGGCTTGGTTAGGAACCCAGCTCATTAACTGGGCAGGCAGTAACTGCGCTTTTGGCTATCTCAGCAGCGCCATACTGAATAAGATGCCAGCAGGAAAGGGCACAAAGTTTCATGGCTTGGAGGAAAGAGAGGAACCAGTGAGGCAAGCTGCCTGCCATGTTGGAGAAGTCAAATTCAGAAAATAACTTTTTTTAATAAAAAACTTTGGAGAGTTAATATTTTGAAGGACAATTTCTCCTCCAGGAGTTACCCAGAGACAGATAAGAATGAGACAAAAATGAGTTCTGTACAGCCTGAGTTCTGTCCAGCTGAACCCAACCTGTGAGTTTTATTTCACAATTGATAAAGCCAGAAAACAGGGAAAGGATCAGCATAAGGCTATGTTAAAATACCGTGAATCCTGATGTTCCCAAACAGTTGGTAAAGTCACAAAAGAAATATCTTACAAATTAAATTAGTTTATTTGAAAAAGTAAAAGAAAATGCAGAATTGTGCTGGTTTAAATATAAATACAAGAAGGTATTGGAAACAACCTACAGAGCTTTACAGGAAGCATTACTATGTGAAAAGGGACAAATTTTTTGAACTAAGGTATTCCTATTGGTAGCCAAGCAAATAACTAAATATAATATTTTTCTGAAATAACAACAATAATAAAAACTTGGTAATACTGGTATTAAATAATGCTCCTCTGAAGCACACATTTAAGAGGCTGCTTGGAAAATGACCAAACTAGGTGGTTTAATGCATATGATTGTAAATTTTATTAACGTTAATAAACACATTTTTAAGAGACGAAGGAATGGAACTCATTACTCAGGAGAAATCAAGGCCCTTAGGGCCTTGGAAAGGGTTTTGATTTATATATGGTTTTACAGTTTCTAATCTTTTCCTGAGATTAGAGGGAAAATGCAGCTGTAATACTGATCATTGTTTAGTAGTTATTTTCCTTAATAAATGCAGCTCCAAAATCTAAATCTGACAGATTTATAGAAACTTCCCATTTCAATTCTGCACTATTGACAATGTACTATTTGTGGCATAGGTTCTACATCTGGATAGAATGTGCTAAATAGAAGATATTTTCAATGTCCAAGATTATGGTTGATAAATAACTTTCTAATCAATCTTTTCCATAAATATTTTTAGCTGGAGGATTTTTTATGTTTTTACTTTGACCAATGCAAGTGAGTTGGACAGAGTACAGGGCTCAACCTTCTTTATTGAGATTATTCTTGTTCAGACTCAAATCCAAGTGGTTTGTTATGAGATGAAGAGATTGTGGGGTTATTGCACCTTCTTCAGGCATGATGCCTAAGGTCCTTAAACTATGGATTTAGACAGTGTAGTCAGACAAGTTGTTCCAGGGAATAATTCAGGCAGGAATCTATTTAGTGGATACTCAAAAGTTTGCTTTAAAAAACTCTGTTATGAAAACCAAACCTGAGAAGAAACACCAGTGTACTGATTTAGGCACCTAAAGTTAAAATCCTAAACATGAGTTTCTGACCTTTATGATGTTTTTTGAGTAGTTTCTGTAAGCACTTGGGCTAAATGTTGGCTTTTTTATTTTAAATTCTGCTTTTCAAATTTTTTTTGTCCAGTTGACATGCTCTGCCAATTTCTCTTGTTCTAGATAGTTTCATGGAGTTACTTAAGATGTACACCAGTGTAAATAAGAACAGAAATTGTTTCAGAATTATTTGATCCTATGTTCAGGTTTCAAATTATGTGCTGGGATCCGGAAATAGTCGAGGCCTGCCTAGGTGTTAGAACATTAAATCTTCTACTAGAAATATGCTTATAAAATGTTGACTAAACATAGTTTTGCTGTGATTGTTATATATCAGGCTGCTTTCAGATCTTAATGTAATCAGATTTTTTTAGTGTCCTTCAAATAAGTCACCAAAATATTTATAAACATTAATTTGACTTTGATCTTAAGAATCTCATTTGCCATCTGAGATAGTCTCCTCTGGCTATGTCTGTGTTTCTGAGATTGAAGGACTTCCATTGAGAAGATGCTGACAAGGGGACATGGCAGGCCAGAGGTTTAGGATTCCAGGCTATAGTTTCTTTTCCTTGAGCTGTTCTCCATTTGTGCTCCAATTTCCAGCAGATAAATCCTCACGAGATAATGCTACGAAAAAGTGAAATGTGGTTAGCAACCTCTATCTCATAAATATGGGAAGTAATGTCTTTCATTGCTAGATGATGCTTGGAAAAAACATTCTGGCAATCAACTGAAAGATCATAGAGCAGCATGGATTTCCAAGAACACAAGATTAAGAAGGTGGCTGATATAGTCAGCAGTCCCCAAGATCCCATCCATTCTGTTTGAGGTAGTTAACACAGGAAATACTGCATGGAATTTCTGAGTGCCAGCTACAGAGTAAGTAGAACTGAGGCAGAATTTAAGGAGGAGAACACCAATACAAAAGTGAGTTGCTATTTTTAGGTAACTTGCTGCACCAGACTGAAACTAAGCATTTTTCAGTTTACTGTCATTCTTAATTCCCAAAACCTTTAGAATGGTTTGCTCATCTACAGGGTACTGCAAAAACAGGCAGGTCAGTGATGAATGCTTTTCTAGATATTAGGCAGTGAAACATAGAAGCTGATAGTTTGTTACTTGCCTGTGCTGTATATGAAAATTAGTCTTCTAAAAATGTACCGTTTCTTCATTTATTTCAGGACCGTCTTGACTCTTTAACTGAAGTTGATGATTCTGGACAGTTAACCATTAAATGTTCTCAAAATTACTTGTCACTGGATTGTGGTATTACTGCATTTGAACTATCTGACTACAGTCCTAGTGAGGATTTGCTTGGTGCTCTGGATGATATGACCTCCAGCCAAGGGAAAGCAAAATCATTTGAATCCTGGAACTACAGTGAGATGGATAAGGACTTTCCAGGACTTATCAGAAGTGTGGGTTTACTTGCAGTAGCAACTGATTCCGTTGCTTCCCAATGTAATGAAACATTAAATGAGAAAGAAACCCAGGTATCTCTTTCAGCAGAAGATGGAGAAGAAAGCAAAGACAGGAAAGCACCACATGAGCTCTCACCAGTATCTTCTTCTGTAAACTCCTCTCTTTCTAAAGGGCCCTGCTCTGAAGATGGTGTTTTACCTACTGACAGCAAACCAGTTTCCACATTAAAGAACCCAGAATGCAATCTTCCACAGCACACCAGTGAAAAAATCAAACATTCTCACTGTGAAAACTCAACTCCTAAGAGGTCCATAAGAGACTGCTTTAACTATAATGAAGACTCCCCTACACAGCCTACATTGCCAAAAAGAGGTCTGTTTCTGAAAGATGATGTGTTTAAAGATTACATGGAAGCCAATGATTTAAAAAGGCAAATCTCTCAGATAGTTAAAAATGAAATGAGTAGAAGTACACCCTCATTGTTAGATCCACCGGACAGGTCCAAGCTTTGCCTAGCTTTACAGTCACCCTACACTAACAGTGCATCTGCAGTTAGTCAGTCATATGATTGCTTAAATACAATAGGTGATAGAAATCTCGAGTACACAATAAATAATCACTTTAAGGACAGTCCTGTAAGTCTAGGAAAGTCTACTTTCTACACCTGTAAAGAAAAATCAAAGCACAAGAAGTCTCATGATGCTCCAGAGAAAGTGAAAGCTGGCAGAACACCTGGAGGTATGTGTAAAACAGCTCCACCAATACAAGTCAAAAAAAGAGGACATTCTTCTCTACAGAATGGAATTACTTCTCATAACTCTCAGTCTCTGGAGGAGACGGAAACAGATTCTTCTGCATCATCAGAATCTTGTAACCAGGCAGACCCAAATGGGCAATCACAAGGTAAAACTGAGCCTTTTAGTTCACCAACGCGTAGCCAGAAGAATGCTTCCTCAGCTGGTTCTGAGCTTACCAACTCATCACCTCCTCTACTGAGAAGAAAGAATAATAAAAGCTTCTCCTCAACACCATACTATACTCAGAAGAACAGTAAAGATGGTGAGGTCTGGTATGGGTCTGATGAATATTTAGCACTTCCTTCACATCTCAAACAGACTGAAGTATTAGCTTTAAAACTAGAAAATTTGACAAAGTTGCTGCCCCAAAAGCCCAGAAGAGAAACCATTCAAAACATTGATGACTGGGAGCTGTCAGAAATGAACTCAGATTCAGAAATGTATCCAACGTATCAGACAAAAAAGCACAAAAAAATGGGTGGAATTTCACCAAGCTCTTCAAGTGATATAGCATCCTCCTTAGGTGACAGTATTGAATCTGGGCCTCTCAGTGATATTCTCTCTGATGAAGATCTTTGTATGCCGGTATCTTGCATTAAAAAATACATTGAAGAAAAGTCAGAAAGGACTGCTGTCACTCAGCCAACTGAGAATGATACTTCTGCCTCAAATAAATCAGCTTTAATTCATCAACTGATGCAAGATATACAACACCAAGAGAATTACGAAACTATATGGGAAAAAATTGAGGTAAGGCAATAATCCTGTGTTGTTCTGCTGTGTTCTTGATAAGCCTATGTATGGAGATGGAGCTGTGGGCAGGGGTGGAGTTGCTTTCTTGTTTTCTTTTAATGATGAAAATAGTCACATCTAGTGACTGCTAGGGGTAGAGAACAGCAGTGATCATAGTAGCTATAACAGACTGCAGTTAACTTTACAGAATTTGCCTACATTATTTTAGTTATACCAATGCCTTTAAATTTGGCAAAACATTATTTTATCAATAGAGCTTCTCTTTGCCAAGATCAGGTACACGATAAGTTATTTTTGAATGAAGTGAAAAATAAACATTGGAAAATCAGGGATCTTTGTTGTATTTGAATGAAGTTATACTTAATATCATCTGCTTATTTTCTTTATAAAACAGAATTGCTTTAGTCCAAGAGTAGAGGAATCATTTTCTTGATTCCTGTCATATCATGCATAATAAACACATTTCTTTTTAATCAGTTCTCTTTCCTTGCAGTGATTATTTCCCTCCAGTGGTGGTGGAACTAAGAATAATGTCTCTTTTTCATCTTTTTTCTTTCTTTTTTTTTTTTTAATTTTACTTAAATAATCCTTCCTAAATAATGGCAATTTAATAGTGCAATATGCTAGAGCAATAATATACTATCCCATTAAACTTCAGATGAGATAGGATTTCATTCTTGGCTTCTGGCATCACTTCTTCAGAAGTAACTCTTCCTTATAAAGTGGAAACGTTTACAGTAGTTAACACTATGAGATCTTTTCGAGAAAAAAGATAAACTTTGGAAAGGGAGGTGAATTTGAATGAATAATCAAATAAGGACCTAGCCATCTCAGTAATATAATTAATAGCTTACATTCATAGTAAATTTTTCCTTCAGTTTTCTGATGGGTTTGACTTCATGGCCATTGTAGAGGAGAACTCTCGTATTCAGAACATTTCATGTCCATCCTCAATGTAGTTTAGTAATATGGTTGTCAGAAAAGAAAGCTCCATCTCTACTAGACTTTAAAATCATTTAAAATTCATGACATAGGCATTAAAGGGTGATCTTAGCATCTAAATGTTAAATCTGGTATCTGCATTATCTTCTGTGTTATCAAGCTCCATAAGAGCTAAGAAAAAAGAACTTAGTTTTGTAACTTCAGTAAATGCTTCTTCTGATGCGTGGTTTCTATAACTTTTGAAGACATTGGCAGTATTATGACTAGTAGAAAAGTAGTTGAGCTAGAGATGTTTGAGTATAAAGTCAGGGTAGAAAACACAGAAAGAGAAATTTCTTCTTAAACAAAGGAGGGAGCAGCAGCTGCCAGCCTTGAAGCAGTCAGCTCTAAAGGGCAGTGTTTAATGACTCCATCCTGATGGCTGAGGTTCATCTTTTGGACTCTGATGAAAGAACTGTCTTCATAAGTGCAAGCTGTTTCTGTGCTTAAGTTTGTGTAGTGTTGAAAATTAGTCCAGATGAAGCTGACAGATACAGAGCCCTGTGCAAGCAACAAATCCCATCAAAGCTGCTTGTGAATACGTAAGATGTTGTCTTTCAAATGATACTACAAAAGCCTGTTTTAAGGAATGGAATTGTTGAGTGTCTAGGGACCAGCTCCCTCCACTAGACGCTGACTAGCATCCTTTTGGCAAGAAGCAGGTGGCAGAGAAATATTCTGCATCACCCTCTCAAATCATCATGTTCATTCTTCTCAAACTTTTTGAAAAAGTAATTCTCTTTTGGGGGGGGTCATCTGTCTTTGTGTGATTCCCTGCAGCTGCAGTTCAGTCCTGCCAGGATGAAGGAATAAGAACCAGCTGTAACAACTGGCTGCAGCTGTAAACACCCACTTCCTCTTCATACCCATCCCCTCCTCACCTCCTCTGGAGAGTGGATTGAGCTCCTGACAGCAATTAAAGGTAGTTAGCTCTTCTCTGGCCAGAGTAAACCCTTCTAGCTAGTGATTACAGCTGCTGCTCTTGTCCTTGAGGAACTTTGCTACTGCTGACACTGCTTTTTCTACAATTTCTCAGTGTTCCTGGTTGTGATGAATGTGTGGGAAATGTTGATCATGGAGTTTGAAAATAATCTTATGAAGTATGTCATGGGAAGGGGCTCAGAGTAGAAGGGCTTTAAGCAGAAAGAACATCAGATGCAAAGAGCACTGCTAGGAAGAGAGATAGCTCAGTGATCCATGCCCTTAAAAGCAGCACACAAGAAAGTTTCGTGTTTATTTCATGCAGAAAGATGTATACTAGCTACATCTGGCTTGAAAATGTACCTCCTGAATGGTGAATAAAAAAAATCAAGAGAAAAGTTTTGAAATGTTTTGCAAAGCAATTATAATATTATAATATTTTAAAGAAATATAAGGTTTTCCCAAGCTGCTTATTCACCTGAGTTTTTCCATTGTTGTTAGTAATTTTATCTTCTGCTTGTAAGACTAGTAAAGAACCAATTTTGCAATACAAGAGCTCTTACGAAGGTAAATCCTGCCTCAGTAACACTATGGTGTCTTGCTGAGGTACTTTAATTTGATATAAGTAATAGAAAAATAGAAAATTCCTCCCTTATGTGATGTTATGAAGTATTGTAAACAAAATCTAACTAAAAATACCATACCTGAGTCACAGTTGAGTCCTTTCTTTTGCTAGATCTCCTGTTTCATAATTCCCTAAGCAGAGACTCAAAAGCGTGCCATTGCTTTTTTTATCATCATTTAGCATTTACATTAATTCTGTTATTTAATAAGAAGTCTCCAACTCAAAATGGAGTTTCCTAATTGCATGAATACATGTCTTAGCAATAATTCAATACTACTCTTGTTAGTGGTAGTTTTGTGCTAAAGAAGTCAGATCTCTGAAATGAGAACTTAATTAAAGACAGAAGAAGCATGCTCGTGCCCATTAGTAATCCAGTTACACTGCTGCAAGTGTCTAGCCTAATATTTTATTTATTGAGATTGTAAAACAAAACTAAAATAACCTTTCATTTTGGGACAGCAACATCTTAGAAGGGACTGGCTGCCTCAAAATAATTGAAAGTCATATTTTAGCCTGGTAATAGGGCAAACAAGGAAGTTTCAGTATTTTATTATGATGGGAATAATTTCAAATTAGTATAAATCTGGTAATATCTTGATAGTAAGCAATTTGTTGAACATATGCTAAAGCATTTATTGGAAGCCTTATTCATTTCTCAGTTATATGGAGGATAGTCATGTGCAGAAACTGATAAAATGTAGTTTTTCATACTTGCAAATTAAGCAGATGTCCTTGCATGCGTATTATCATGCTGTTAATCTGTCTGTCTACCTACAAACAGAATTCTGCTTGACTGGCCCATTTGTTGTTACATAGGATCACTTTCTTGCTTTACAATAAATATTGCATACTCTTGCCATATTTTGCCTTGCACTGCAGCTAATTCTTTGGCACATGCTTTTCATGCCTTTAATACTAGGTACCTCCATTCTGGGGTACATAACAATTTATGTGGCAGTTCCTTGTATGTTTCAGAAATTACTTTTTGGAGTTAAATGTGAGAACAAGTGACAACAAATTCTGAATGTTCCTCTTATTATTAAAGTATAGTTCAGCTTTTAGTAGCTACCTCAAATGAATTTTTAGAATGCAGATTAAGCTCTGTAGTTTCTGTTAAACTAACTGGAGGGGAAAAAAAGATATAACAACATTATTCTCACAGGTAAAGTCAATAGAGTTCTTTGCTATAAGAAGATGGCCAATTGCTACTTCTCATATGTAACACTAGGACTCCATAGTATCAGTTTCAGAATGCTGTAAGGTTTACTTTTTGTAAGAAAACTATGTTTTCCTTAAAATCATACTAATAATTTATTTTTTCCCCCATTTTTATTTGCAAACTGAAAAATTGGAAGGAAAAACTGATCTTGGGCTGATCTAATGACAATGCATTTTCAATCATCTTATGTGAATAAAATAATAATAACAATAAAACCACCTTGTTCAGGCAGTTTTATCTCCTCTAAAAAGCAATACTAGATTAACTATACTGGCATCCTTGTGCTGTAATCTGTGGTCAATGATAATCCCATCTACTTGATTGTCGAGGGCACTTTTACAAAGGGTAGAAATGTAACCATTTGTAAGACACTCCATTTAAATGAAGATGTGCTTGCTTTGCAGGCCTCAGGTTTAATTGTATGAAGCAAATTGCCAATTTTTTCCTGTTATACAGACTTATGGCCTGTTTTATCACAGGCTCCATTTCTGTAAAAGGCAGCTGAATTTCCTCTGCAAGAAGCAATTTGATATCTATTGATCCCATTCTTCTAGCTCATCACATTTCATGAATTTGCCCTCAACTCCATTGGCTCTGTATTTTGTCTGGGGAGCCCGGTCAGCCTTGGCACTGGTTACCCACCTTCTTGATGTGCTAAGGGAATGAAATAATGCTGCTCCGCATGTTTTTCTGCTTTGGGGTAGAGCATGCCCCAGGGATCCTACAGCAAAGAGCTGGATAAAAGATTTTGCTGCCTTCCAGGACCCAGTCAGGGATCCCCTCACCTTTGTGCAACCATTTATCCCCTCTGAACTCAAGATGCCTCAGTGGAGCAGAGATTAAAGATCCCTTTTCCAAATTATTGGAGTAATGGGAATAATTTTCCTGTCTAGGAGGAGCTAAGGATCAGTGCAGTCTACAAAGGAGAGTGCAGTATTGGAGCTAAACTAGTTAGTGTGACAAATAGCTTGTGTGATTGGGTGGGGAAGATTTGCATTTTTAGAAGGTAGTCACAAAAGGTAACCAAACGATAGGCTTCTGGAAATGGTTAATGGCCTTGGTAGAGCAAGCTTGTATTGGAGATACAGCTGGGAGTCCATTTGGCCAGTGGAGAGCCAGCTGGTTAGAAAATATTTGGAGAACTGACACAAAGAGGAAAGAATGTGTGTTGTTTAGTCTGAAAGGGGACAGAGTTGCTTCTTGGCAGAGAATGGACTGAAAACACACCAGTACAGTTAAGGTAGAAGCTGGATAGCTTTAGGGGAGGCAAAGTTTATTTGTGTTTGGAGGTGATTTTCATCATTAGAAGGAAAAGCATGCATAGAGGACAAATGAAGTCTGGGCTGTGGGGCTAAGGTAGTGAAAAACTAATAAGAACTGATAACACTGATGGGGCTTGGTAACAAAGAAAAGACATAGAACTGAAATCAGTAATGACAGAACAGGTGGAAAAAGCGAAGATAACAGGGAACAGGACTGGCTTATTTCAGATTACCAGATAAAGGATTTTTAAAGTGTCGTAGTGCTCCCCTTAGCCCTCTTGCTTTCAATAACTTAGTAACAGTACTTCTAATACTGACCCTCTTAAAATAAATGGATTGCATATTTTTCCAAATAGATAGAGTGCTTGCCAAAATTTGTTCATCTCTGAATCTTACTTGTACTGCTTCATACAATTTAGATTGAAATACTGCTCTTGGTTGATAACCAGTTTATAAAAAACAGTAAGTGAAAGAGGTATCAGATCCAGAAATTCCTTGGCAACTCTGCAGTTTTCTCAGCAGTCTTGCTGCTTTGTGCAGCATAACTGAAAAATGTCACTTCACATTTTGTACTGAGTCAAGTTTGTGCTTTGTTGTTTTGAGTCTGATGATACTCCCCTGCTTTGAAGGCCCATCCCTCAGTTTTTAAGCTGGTTAAACTGTTATTAAGCAGTAAAGTAGTATACATATGGAACTCTCACTTTTACTCAGACAAATACTTCTTTACTAGAAGATGATATTGAAATACAGTGAGCCCTCTGTTCCTCCAAAACAGTTAGTTCCTAACAGTTTGCTTGAATTTTAAACAGCTCCTCCAAGTACATTACTTTTCTTCGGCGTTTGCTTTACCACAAATAGTCTGCGTGAGCTCGTCACCAGCAATCTTTGCAAAACCAGCAAGTTCTATGTAAGATGTGCAAATTCTGAATTTGTAACTTTACGTCTAAAACTGACTGCAGGAATTATGCTTCCTTAATGAAACATATCTATTGTGAAGCATATGCTTGTTCAGAACTGTTTGAATTTCCAATGTAAAGAGCTCAGAATGATTTGGCAGTGAGCGGTTTCAGATCAGGGTTTTTTTACATTTAGTATTTGGCAAGTCATTCCAAATAATTTGGGGAAAAAAAAAAACGGAGAGAGGGGAGAGAGAGAGAGAAATAGAAAAAATCTGCTCACAAATAATTTTGGTAGCATTGATTTGAGGGTATGTCTTTACTAGTATTTAGAACTGATTGTAAGGGATATGTCTACATCCAGTGTTTGGCTCACATCTGATATGAGACCTTTGGCTGCAAAAAGCCTCCTGATTGTCTCTTGTTGTGTACATAGTTGGATACTACTTCGCAGCTCAGGGATGGCTACTAACAGCTTAGATGAACAGAGGAACAGCTGCTTTGCATACGTGATTCTGTGAGCCCTCCTCTTCTATTCTAATGCAGTCACTCAGATCAGCTTTAAGTGATCATTGGCTTTACAACCCAGAGTCATGTCTTAATCATCTGTATCACAGCCTAGGCACAAGCCTGCACCAGAGCCATCCACGTTATTTATTTGTGAACTGGAAACTTTCCAGAAATAGGTTAAGGATTATTTCTTACCTTCTGGATTTCTGCTAATAGGCAAAAGGGTGCAGCAGATCTGAAGATGGAGAAAGGGAATGGTAAAACTGCAAGAGGAAGAATTCCTGCTCTCACTGTAGCAAAGGGCAGGCTCAAAGGTGAGCACTGGGTGTCAGGGGACCTACCTGGAAAGCCAGTAGAGGCTCCAGATTTAAAAAGGACACAGCGATAACTTGGAGAACTAATCAGTATTGACTTAGGATGATCTTACGATTGACTTCTTTCTATCAGTGCAAAGACATTTTATTGGGATTGTTCAGTGCTTTCACTTCTCTCATGGAGATAGAGAAAGGCACTCAGAAACCATTGAAGTAGGTTTGGAAGCTTGCAGTGATGGCACTAGCTTTCAAAACACGGACAGAAAGTGTCAAATTGCTATTGGGAATTTACTTCAGAGTGCGTATGGTGGTTTAAGAGGAATCTTCCTGTGTTGGTCAGGACTGAAGCCTCTATAACTGCTATCTTATAGGGGACAGTTACTGAGGAGAAGGTTGACTGTGAAGAGTTTGAGACAATTTCTGAACTACCCTGTTAACTAGTTACTGTAATGATTTTAGGGCTCCTTGAAGTGCCACCATTATTAAACAGAAAACTATTGAATTTAAAATTGTGGTTTCTAATATCCCCTTAAATATGGTAAATATGGAGGGGTGAGAGAGAATGCTCATTGCTTTGTATTTTCATAGTGATATGCCTTTCCTAATGTTTTAAGGTCTAGCTCTTCTGTTACATAATATACTTAGGCTCTTGGATACTTATGTTTTATGTATCTTCTGTGAGGAAGTACAGGATATTCCAGAAAGATACAGTATACCAAAATCACTAATGCTGTATTCTAAATATTTAATTATTTAAATAATACATTACTACTAACTTCCACCTAAATAAAATTCCAGTCTATCTACTGTTGTTAACACATCATCGCCTTAAAATGTGTACAGGCTGGAGATGAGTCAGAGCAAGAGAAATGTTCAAGGGTCTAGAGAGGATTAACCTGAGAAGAAAGAGCAAGTCCACTTATGTAAGATTATTGCATAACTCCTCAAAATATGTTCATATCTTTTTCTTCTTGTGTATCTTTATACATTTTGACAGAAACTGGTTTTTGTTCCTTCATCCTTTCCAGTATGTTATGATCAGGAATGAAACATTAAATCATGCTGACTCTTAAATCATAGTTGTCATCATTAGGCATCAGAGTGAATGTAATTTGTGGTAAATATGGACAGGAAACAATCTCTCAGAGGCTTGTTTCAGACTGTCTGTATGCTTACGCGTGTATTTGAAAGTTATCTTGAAAGCAACCAGAAAGGCAAAAAATTGTTTTCTCATCCTTGCTTTAGGTTTTGGAGCACAGATGATAATCCTCACAAACAGCTGAGCTGTCCTTAGCAAATCAAACTGGAATCTCATCTGAACGTTCCTTTATTGTTAGTAAAGACTTATTTTGAACTCTGATTCTCATGTGGGTCAAGTAAGGTTACCCAAACCAGGGCTAGATTTGCCTCTGGTTTCCCTTGGACAATGTTTGGAATCTCTCCAGGCTGACAGAGGGAGAACCAACAAGCAAACAGATTTTTGGTAGTAGACGGTGTAGATGTCCAAGTCACAGTTAACTGAATATTACTAATTGCTTTTTCCCTACTGATGCCAGCATCTGATGACATGAATGTTTCCTCATTGTGCTGTATAAGACTAAAGACACACAGGGTAATTTAAAATGTAAATACTGCTGCACTATTAGCAGCAACTGAACTATAGCAGCTAACATAAAATTGGCTCAGGTAAGTCCAAACTTCACTAGGGTGAATCTCACGTATGCATTGCAGTGCAAACCTCCTACAGCTTTGTTGAGGTACACAAAATCAGAAAAAAAATAGTAAATTTGTTAGAAACAGCAAAGCTTCTGGGTTTAAAAATAAAGAATAAGATGACAAAAGAAAAAAGACCAGAGATTGTTTTTATTTTATTCTGTAAACATATCCAAATTTGGGGATGAAAGAAGTGAGTCAGAATTAGGGTCTAAAGAGGGTATAAAGAAATGCCCACTAGAGACCACTGAAAAAAGAAACTATCTGAAAGGGAGGGTAGAAGAATTAGGAAGCAAAAGAAAAGCAATTAATGGAGGAACTAATAGTGACAGGATTTCTTTGGAGACTGTAGGTGAACAAGAACTGAGTGCATAACAGGAGGCTAAATTAGGAAACTAGAGGTATAATAATGGAGTAAAGAAAAGACGTGGTGAATCTTAATCTCTCCTTGCTGCTGCCATATTTAGCGAATAGTGGCAATCATAATTTTCCCTGTTTTTCAACTCAGAAATTTTAACTGCAAAACAAGTTCATGGGTCAAAGAATTATAATATCTCTCATGAGGTGACCGTCTTAACCTCTTCTAACCAATTAGCCTTGAATAATAGGAAATGCTGAATTAAATGTTCTGATTTTGAGGGGGAATCGTGGTCATTATATCTCAAGTCATGTCAATGATATAGCAGAGGTGGCTATATTTAGCTGTTACCCACAAGCAAACAGCATCTGTTCTATTCTAGTAAAAAGTGGTTTTTTCCTTCATTTTGGAAAACTTTTAGACATGGTGATATATCGCCCTCTTGAGGCCAAAACTTGTTGTTGCACCTATTTCACAGAAATTTTCTTGAATTTCCTTCTCAAATGAACGAGACCCACATAACTTTACAAACGTAGTTGTTAGAAATTCAGAGATTAAATAAATCATAAGCTAGAATCTTTCCTCCTTGCAAAGATCTTTTTTGCTTTAGTGTAGTCCCGAATTTTTTTGCTATGTTTTTTATTCCAACAAATTTAAAGTTGAAATATTGTTCTGATTTTGAAAAGTAATATCATGTGTATGCTAATTATTAAGCTTTTTAAAAAACATAACCTGCATGTGCACTTCTGCAGATTTTGTGAAATATATTTTAAAAAAACCCCTATCCTCTGGAAAAAATTTAGAGTTGTTATCTCCCTGCAAATATAGCCGCTATTTTTATTATCATTTAGAGAACTATAGTTATATTATTTAAATAAGCAGTGTTTAATCCTACTTTGTGACTATCAGGCCAAGAATATAGTGGCTTTCTTCCTTTATCTATCACTTACTGGCTAACTTACTGAAAATATTATGTAAAAATAATGAATTTAGTTTTTATCTAAAAGGCACTGAAACTCCTGTGGAATTCATTTTGTGCCATTGGGTAAAGGTATACAATTTGGATAATTTCATTCTTGTAACACAATTTGTTCTTTGTTTGGGAAAAGGTAAATTTTTTGGAAGTGCACAAATCTCTGTTTAATTGTCGTTATGCCATAGGACCACTGTGATTTCAGGCTACGGGAGCAACCATGGTGTATGTATACTACGTGCACCTGTCGAGGAATTATATGCTGGGGAATGAGGTTCATTTCTAGCAACTATGAGATTGAAGGGTAAAGAAATGTTGGGACCAGTTAGGGGAGGTGCCAGCATGGCTCCAATGGAGTGTGCTCCGGTGCTGCCCAGTGCACGTGCAAGGTGGCAGCTGACCATTGGCAGAAGTAACAGCTGCACAAGGGCGTCCCACCCCCAGTCCACTGTCTGAAGCCCAAATACTCAGGGTATGCAAACCAAGGAATGATGGTCATCCATAATTATTTCTTTTTCAGAGCAGAATAAAGCTGTATACTAATATGTTACAGAGTCCATTATATGGAAAAATTGCAAATGAAGATTAGCTCATCTTTGCAGTTCAGCAGTTCAGATGCAGTTCAGCTCATAATCAATACATACATTAGCTGTAAAACAATCTGAAAATAAGGTATGTTGCCAACACAACATTTAAAATAATTATATGAAGAGGCAATGCAGTACTTCCAAGTACCCTTACGTCACTGTAAGTTGCTTCAACATCAATAGCTATATTGGCAGCATTTTTAGAAAAAGCGCATCAGACAACTAGCTTCGCTGAAAATGAAGATACTGATTATAGACTCACATTATCCACAGAGTTTGGATCAAGGTTGCTGCATAACAAACATTTCATATCAAAAGAAAAGGGACAGTTCTGATCAGGAGATTTGATTTTAGGTTTTTCTGTAGAATAAATAATAAATTTGCACTTACGAACAGCAGGTCCTAAACTAACTTCTACATTTTCTATTCTAGTTTAGAGTTGCTCAGAGGGGACAAAAGAAGAAAGCTGAGACTGTGAAATAGATGTGAATATACTGCAGCATTGTGCCACTATGCTTTAAACAGGACATAGCAACTCATTTTGGTGCCTTGTATTTTTACCAAACACAGGCCCCTCTCCTGTGCTGTACTGAGGGTCCCTCCAGTATCCAGAAATTCCTTCCAGCTGCTGCTGCAGAGTTGAAGTCCCCCTTTCTGAGAGTTACTGGCATGGTCTTTCTTGGCTCAGGCAGATTTATTTGCTGTTCTTGTCCTTCCCTTGATAGATCACTGGCTACAAATTTCTGGATACACTGTGTTCATAAACCAGCTCCCAGGTTTACCAGCTGAGTGAAACAAGAGTATGTGACCTAAAAACATTCACATCGCTTAGCTGATCTCTAGAAATGGTAACTCTTTGACTTAGACAGGGTCACATGAGGGTATAATCTAAAAAGGCCTCTGTTTAGGATATTTGATGCTGTGACACATAAGCGAAACTTAAAACTTACCCTCTACTAGAAGTTGTTTTGGGCACTTACCTTTACTCTTTAGCTGCTGCTTTGGTCTCTTGGATTTTATGTAGAGAAGAAATGACTCAAAAAAAAAAAAAAAAGTTATTTTAAGAGTAGTGAGAGTTTCTGCGAGACATTACCAATAAAAGGCATTGCTCTTTGTGAATAAATATATTTTCAGAAACAACATGATCAATCCTAGTAGCATAGTGAACTTCAAAGATGAGATTTGGATGATCATTCAGAAGTTTGTACATGACTCAGTTCACTCACAGTACCACGGTTGCTGACTGTTCTGCTTTTAACCTTAAGAGCTTTTGCCTGCCTGTTTTATTCCCAATGACACAAAGAATATCAGACTTTTTTTTTTTAACTAAATAAAAAGAACTATCTTGTCATTTTCTTATATTTCCTCTTACTCTGTTTTCTCCCTGCTTACACCCCATTTCCTTATTGTCTGTTCTTCCTTCCTGTTTCTGTCTCATTTTCAGGGCTCTTGGTATCCTTTAACTCCTGTATTTCTCCTTTCTGCAGCTTATAACATTCACTCCATAGTTTGAATATTGTTTCCTCAGGCATCTTTTCCCAGTCAACCTCAAAATTTCACACAGACCAGGGATGCTGACCGAGATGAGTGAGTGCTAGAAATATGTGAATACAGATTCACACTGCAGAGGTTTTCTGACAAAAGCCAGTACTGATTAGAACTGTGGAAAATATTTACTACTTTTACCAATATAGCTGTGGCTGCGTAACCCAGTGGCGATAAAACTTATTCGTGTAAAAATGGTGGGGCTTTGTCAATATTGCTTTCCCCCGTTTGAGAGGATGCTTTAGCTAGCTTGCACAGCAGTGGTTTTCAGGCGGTTTAAGTTGTCTCCACGAGAGGGCTTGCGCAGGCCGCCTTCCATCCAGCAAGCGGGCTCCCTCCGAGGCCAGGCTGCAGCTCCCTCTTTGCTGCTGCCAGCCCACACCTGACGTGGAACTTGGAACAATTTGAAATATTGCCTCGAAAATAACTAAGATTCAAATTAGTATGCGTGATAACTTAAGAGGCAGATAAGCAGAATTATTTTCTGTCATCTAGAATGTGAAGGCACATGTAAAATTTTTCCATACAAAGAAGGATATGCTGATTTACTTATTTACTTGATTCCCAGGAGTGCTTTGAATCTCACACCACTTTTGAGATACAGCACTGGCCTCCCATATTTTCTCAGCATGAACTCTGTTCTCACCTGAACGAATGCAGGAGGCCTAAAATTTTATCTGGTTTTGTGCCTGTTAACATTACATCTCAGGTAGAAAGCATGGCCGTGTCAGTATGAGGAGCGATCAGCAGCCATTTTGTATGCCTGGCATTATTGCCATCAGAGCAGATGGCATCTCTGGAGGTTTACAACCAATCCATATTGCTGTTAAGTTCATACCAGATGATTCTTTAAATGATGGATGAATCAGACAGTCTTCCCTTTCCTCTCCCTTCTCTCCACTAGTCCTCTCTACTCTTGAATGCTTGCAAAGGCACAATGACACTGGCCTTTCCTATGCTGCTATATGACATTCCTATGTGTAGCTGTCTTGGCCTCAGGGCTACATGAATCTCTTCTTCCCAGCAATGTCCTTCCAGCCCATGGATTTTGCTTCTGTGGTTCTAGGTGTTCACTGATCCTTCAAAAGACTGGGAGAAGTGTTACCGGTGGTGGTGGAAGCTTGTCTGCTATCTAAGAATATACCTCTCAGGAACAGGGTTTAGGAAGCATTTGGCTTACTTTTCTTGCATCTATCTTTGCCCCACAGTCAGTCTGCTAATACTAAGAATATCCCTTTTTAGAACTTGTAAGTTTCAAATAGCAGTGGAGGCCTTGTGGTAGTTCTTTCAAACAGAAAGTAGATCTTCACCTTGAGCAAAAGGTAAGACAAGGTATAGGGTAAAGAAAGAATTATGTTTGTGGCATCGTGGAAAGGTTTAAGTAATCTACAGAGATACATTTAGGAATGATTCTTTATATTCAAATTAGTGTAACCTGCTCTTTGTCTAGAAGCAGAAATAAAGTCAACAGTCCCATGGGGGCAGTGAACTTTTTATTGCAGAATCAGGTTCACTGTCTTCAAATGTAGTTGTTTTCAATGGATTGAAAAGTAACACTTTGCATGTTTCTCTTTATCATGCTTTTTAAGCCTATCCTACCTTTATGGTTCTGGCTTTTTTACCTAGAAGGCTTTAGGAAGCTGAGAACGTCTTAAAAATCTTCTCTGCCATTCCTGCTCTAGTCAGAATGGAAAAATAGCTTGGAAATGTTAGCAAAATCTGTTGATTCAGTAGTGGACCAAAAGGTCTGCAAAAATTATGAGTACCCTATCATCAACTTTCAGAGACAAAGCTAGAACTGAGTTAATTTGTAGTGTTTTCCTAGGCCTGTAAGAACTGTGCTTTGTTGTCCTCACTGTTTCAAGACTAGAAGTACTCTCAGCTCTCCAGTGAAATCTCCCTGAAAAGTTGAGATATGTCTGACTGGCTCTGCTTGATATAACTCTATATTTTCATATATTAATGCGTCTTGTTTCCAGCATCAGAACGCATCCTGGGGACTCTAAAGCCAGGAAAAGTCATGAGCCACCGACCATCCTGTGCTACCACTTTCCGTTCCATAACCATATAAATCATGACTGATTAGGTAGATGCCCATTAGGGAAAATACATTCAATAGCCATTTCTAATTCTGTGTGTGGTAGTTGGGCACAAAGCCTCGAGGTGGCACTCGTGAAAGATTTGTGTAATTTAACAGTCTTAAAAATGCTTAACTAGACAATATATAGTAGAAGACAAAGATGTGTCTTTATATATATGTCTACTACGAAAACTATTCAATCTTTATCTTCTCCCTGTTTGGAGCGAACATTTAAGTTGCACATTTCCTAGGCTGGGGTTATTGAGTAAATGCACTTCTTTAGCAGAAAGCTGCTAAGCTCTGTTTCTGAAGTGTTTGTGAATGAATGCATCCTGAACTGCATATTAAATATTACCATCCTCCTGATGTGTTTGGTCAGTTGTATGTTTCTGAGGTCACTGTCTGCCACAGAATCTTGACAATATCACACAAAGAATATTTTCCATTGTGACATCTTGGTTCCTTGGGGATCCCTAACATCTGTACTGCTAATGGTTTTATTGTTGCATCTGGGTCTAACTCCAATTAAATTGACCGTGGCAGTTAGTTGCAGCCTCATCCTCTTGAGTACCTGGATTTCTTTGAGTTACCTTTGCCTATGAAGAAAGTGCACTTTTATCCTTTTGAAAATAAAGTCCATGGGCAGGAATGTGTTCCTCCTGAGACTAATATGCAAGTCCTTTTGTGGTTAGACAAAGGGTTTTCTTAATGCATTCTGTGATAGAAGTGCCCTTAGAGCCAGCCCATCCTTGTACACAGACCCCTCCATGAGCTCAGTCTTTTTGTAAATTGGGAACAAACTTTACAACACTGTCTGCTTGCAACAAAATTGGGCATTCATTTTTAAGCACACAGCCTCATAACCAATTCTTTAAAGAGAACTCCCTTTGTGTAATAAAAGGGAAGGTAGAGAGAAAAAAGGTCTGGGGTAGTGATTTAACAAGCACTGTTGCCTAGTGCTTCCACACTGAGGTTTGTGGAATACGGTAGACTTTCCACCTCACTCTTAACTACCATGGCAGATGATTTTAGTATGTTTGCATTTAATAGTTTGGCACGTCTCTTTTAATCTGATTTTAATCTTACTTCAAGTCATTAGAAGGGCTTTGTACTTTTACAAATGCAATGACCAGAAGTGCCTTAAGTATAGGCCAGCATACATGTTAAATGAAAATGTTAGACTAATAAACTGAGCAGTGTTAACACTGCACAGCTTAAAATTAAAATTACAAGCTAAAAGGTATTGAAATAATTTTGCTACCTGTGCCATGTAGGCACAGTAAGGTTTTTTTCCATAAAAAGCAAACCCAAAATTTGGTCTAGGATGAGGGCCATAAAACTTTTCATAATGGTGTTAACTGGATGCAGTTGCATCCTCTTTTTTATGGGATAATTTTGGCAATGTTAATGCTAGCTTTCTTAAGTGCTCATATCCAAATTCCCCATCTAAAGGAAGTTCACATCAAAAATATACTAAAAACATCTAAGATACTGCTGCTTTTAGTGTACCAAAAAAATAGCCCAACCAAAACCAAAGAGGTTGCATTTTTTAATATAGTGAAAATTCTGTGTTTCAACGTTCTTTGGTTTTTTGGTAACCATAAATCTGCTCTCTCTTAAACTGAAGCTCAAAATTACATAACTGGGCTTTAGTCTGTTTCCATTCTAAATGTGGTCTAATAAAAGCTGGATTTGTAAAGTGATAGCTGCAGCTGAGATGGAAACTTCCTCCTTTCCCATTCCATTCAATTAATGAAAGCTGAACTTCAAAGTCTAAGTGAGATCATTTGAAGTGCTAAAATTATTGAACACCAGAACTGTTTACCTTCCTATCTGACCAAAAAAAGAGAGAGGTTGTAATGTAAAAGTAAAATTAAACCACTGAAATGAAGTTAGGAAACTAAAAGTGCAAGAGGTGGTGTTAGCCTAGTTGAGAGGCATTTGTGCATAATTTTAAGTGCCTCACTTGATAGTCACGCATTTTTTCATAACTGTGACAGTAAAAGCTTTTCTGGGAGGTCTTAGTTGTGTGCTGCTCAGAAAATCAGAATCCAGTGAGAATATGTCTGAGCAACACCCCTGACAAGTTAAGAGAATGTGCACGGATATCATCAGGCGCTGGAGCCTTTCTACAGTATCATAAGCACTTATGTTGTTATCACTAGTTTTGTAGTTGTTATCAGAAGTTTTTAAGTTGCTTATAAGCAAGCAGTTGCTTGTTACTTTGCTGACAGTCCATAACATTTCTCCTGGGTTCTACTTTGTCCTTTTTCAACCATGAGCATTGGCTGTGCCACCAATTCCAGGGGAGCATGTAGCTAGGATCAGTGGGTACCAATACTTCTTTGATTGACTCCCTTGATGGCAGTAAGCATCAGCCTCGGGTCTGCTGCTGCAAATTAGGAAGTGGGAAGTTAATGGATATCTATTTCTAAAGGAGGTCAGTCTTTGGCCAGAGATGGGGTGAGCTTCTGAAGTTCAACGGGAAAGAACAGGAGGGGACTGTGGAAGCTGGAGAGACACAGGGAGTGGGGAACTCGTGGGCCGTGACAAGAAGCAGTCGTGGGGTGCAGGTAGTGAGCAGTGAGGTGTGCTGAACGGTTGCCGTGAGTAGGGAGGAATATGCAAACAGGATCCGGCAAAACAGGAAAAAGGAATGGAGTCAGGCACAAACTGCTTGGGACACTAAAGACTGCTTATTTCTGTGTTCATGTTAAGTATTTAATTTTTCTGACACACACTTGGGATAGACAGAACACACACAGTCCTATTAAATGTAATGAATTGCACGTGAGACTTGTTCATCTGACCACCTCTGTAGGCCTCGCTGCCATGCTCCAGGGTTTCTTGTACTGGCAGCACACCACCACAGCTGCTCTCCCGCTCTGTTATCCCACATGCCAGACACAACCAGGCTGCCTAACCCAAGATCCTTTGACCAGCTGTACTGGGTGTAGGGAGCCCTGCAGCTCTGTGCAGCAGCTGGGGGATCTGTATCTTTTGTATCCCTGTATATTTAACAGAACAAGCGTGGGAGACACACTTCAGGTACATCCTTCCTCAGCCCAGTATCTGTGCATGCCTTTGGCCTCTGAGCTGATCCATCCCTGCCTTTTTCAAGTGAGTCAGCAAGTGAATTCTCATGTCTTATGATTCAAAAAACTTGGGTGTTCTGGTCATTTATGAGGAAGTCTCAGGATATTTAGTTGTCCCATCAAATTTATTTTTAATTCTTCAGTTAATTAATTAATTGCTTAATTCTATAGAACAACTGAATTAATATATTTTCATTCTATAAGACACCAAAGCAGACACACTGAGTTACAGCTTCAACCCCCCCCGTACTTACAATTGTCTATCTTTTTCATTCTTATCCATCCAGAGCAAATAGAATTAGATTGCAAAAAATAACTTTGTACATGCCAAATTTCAAATGAAGCCATTTTTGCTCTAGCTTTGTTCAGGGATGTGTCATTAAAACTTTCTTCCTCCCCCTAGGAAAATCTGTAAAATCGTCATGAAACAAAATGGCAAGCTGAATGTTTTAAAGGTGAATGTTTAAAAATTTTCTGTGTGGTGTATTGGAAAAGCTTTATGATTATTTGCGAACCTTACTATAGAAGTTGCTACAAATCATCCAATAACAATCCAGAAACATTTGTTTCTGTACTGAGCAGCATAGAATAAGAATAGCTTTATGCTGTGTCATGCTGGGGCTTGAGTTTTGTTAGCAACATCTAGCTTGCTACCACAGTACAAAACTATTACATTTGCAAAACTGAACCAGCTGGTCAAAAGGCAGAGACTAGATTATACTGGTGCTCCTTTTTTTCTGTTCTGTTCCCCTCTTTTTTCTCTGAGGAATTCTTGTACAGTAATTTTTAGCTTCAATGTGGCTGACTATGGGTTTTCAACTTCCAAGTAGTTTTAATGGGAAATACAGTAGTTTAATTTTCCATTACCAAAGCATGAGTTGGGTAGATTTTACAGAATTTTCATTGTAAGTATGATACTGTTTAGATCAGACCCATAACTAGAATAAATCAGCATAGCTCCACTGAAGTTTATACCTGTTAAGACCCTTTCCCACCTTAAGAATGATGAAAAAAAAAGTAAATCTAGAGAAAGAAAAACAGAAAAAGCACAAAGGTAAGAAGTGTCTAGGAAGAGATGTAAAGTGGTTTCATAGGCATCTTATAAAATGATGAAAAGTACTGAAAATATCTTGTATTGGTTAAAATTTGTCATCCTATGAATTTATTTCTTTCACTGAGTACTCCTGGATTTGGATTTAGGATTGCATATTAAGCCTCATCCTTTGTTTTGATATAATTTATGTTGTAATCTGTTTTTTCAAAGTGTAGTTTCATGGTCTGTCAGAGTCTCACAACAGATTTTCTGTGTTGTAAGACCTGTTTTCCCTATTATTTTTTAGAACTTATTTTGTCTAAAGCTTTTAATTAAAATGTGTATTCTGGGAAATATCCTAGATTATGAGAAAACCAACTATTGTAACACTGTTTGTGTCCCTGAGTACATATACATCATTTGTTGCATTCTGTTCCAACTAACTAGGCCATCCTGATTACGCAGAAATGACTCTGTGTTAGTCAGTCTGTGGAGGGGCAGCGGCCCTTCAGCCAGGGATAAGTTATGTTTCGGAGTTCCCCTCTGTTACGAGACTGGAGGAGAGTAAGGACCCAGATTTATGTTTGTGACAGGGCTACATGGACCACCGGTACTGCAGATGCTCCTTCTCCAAGTACAAGAGAGCAGGCAGCCTCCTGCCTTTGGCTGCCTGGGCCAGCTGGGTCCGCAGAGCAGAACCGAGTGTGCCAGAGCTAGGCTACAGCTGATGGCGAGGGCTGGCCTCGATCTCAAAGCCTGTTGATAATTACGCCTTGACAGAAAGTCAAAGGTGAGAAGGGAAAGTTCGGCATCAAGAGCGAGCTGTAGTCTTGTCCCTAACTCCAGAGCCGCTGCAGTTGATTATATTTGCATAGGTTTCAATTTCCAATCCGGAGCTGCCTCCCAGGCAGGGATCAGTCATGGAGCTGGTGGCTGGATGATAAAGGTGGCTCCTTCCTTGCTCGCTGTCATCAGGCTATTAAATAAATGGGATGGAATCACAGGCACTGCTATGAAAAAAAAAAACAACAAACCACCACCAAAAAATGGGGCATTGTTTTGGTCATTAAGTTGTGACGAATGAAGCGGGAACTGCATTGTTGCAATTTAATCTTACCTACGATTCGAGATAAATGCAATTTCCTACCTTGCGCGCGCCTTCGAACGGCTTCAAACGCACCGTCTGTAATTCTGCAACGACGTGCGTCGCCAAAGGGATGTTCGGTTTCCTTTTTTTCCCCGCGGCTGCCACCGAGGCGGCCTGCGGGGCCGGATATCCCGCCCGGCGCTGCCCGGGCTCGGGGCTGCGGGCTCCGGCGCTGCGGGCTCCGGAGGCGGCCGCGCACCTGG
>NW_010972853.1:9501963-9663085 GCF_000737465.1 Haliaeetus leucocephalus
CGCCGGCAGGTGGCGCTGTGGCCCCAGGCACGGCGCGCGGGCGGGCGGCGCTCCCTCCGCCGGCGGCCCCGCGTTGCCCGGCCTTCTCTTCTTCCCTTCCCTTGCTTTGCCTTCCCTTCCGTTCCCATCCCTTCCTTTTCCCGTCGCTCCGCTATTTTGGGTTTTTACAGATGTGCTCTTTTGAATGGTTTCAATAAAGTTTTACTGCCGTCATTCGAGAAATAGTAAGATTGTTGTGATTTGTGCTGCCTGGCAGAAGAAAATCCGCCGGGGCCGGGGCTCCCCTCCGCGGCGGGGCTCCCCCCGGGCACCGTGTCCCCAGCCGCCATCCTGACGTGCCAGGTGGCACTGGTGCTTCAGCCTTACCTCTTTTTTCTCGGATAACTTGGCTCAGCGTGGTTCTGTAGGAGACCATATCTACGTATTTTTCCAGGCCCCCAAACTAGCCCCCAGGCCTTCCCTGCGCCCCACCGGGGCCTGCTTGCGCCTGCAGCCCGCCTTACCTGTGCGGCGAGGGGGTACACGCCAGGCTGCTGGAGCCTGCTGCTGGGGAGTTTCTCAACACCGGCGTGAAGTAGCAGACATTAAAACACGGGCACGTTTCGTGAGAGGGCAGGAGTAACTCAGTTGCTAGTAGTTGCTTTTTATACTGGTGCAAGCCTGCCGTGTTTCTGAGCACCCTTTTGAAGGCATACAGCCCTCGAGTACTGCAGGCAGATGTTATACATGTCTGTCTGTAAAATACATGACGCATATACGAGAGAGCCTTTCTTCATTTTTTTGTGCTTACCATATCACCTTGTCTCTCAAGGACAGCACATTGCTAAAATGCAGGCAGAGATTTATTGGAGGGACTATAGAAGGACTTCACTCCTCCTGCTCCTCTCCCCCTCAGCTCACGTCCCCCACTCCTGTGCCAGTCTGGCATCTCTTATGCTCCACTGCAAGCTGGAAGAAAGCAAGCAACAGAGCCAGGGGAACATCTTGACCCCCCTCTGTCCCATAGCTTGACATGGGGAACATGGCCTGCTGTGGGAAGGAGGAGATGCAGCTACCTTCATTACTTGCCCCAGAGTGCAGGTATGTCGTCTCAGTCACCATATCCACTGGGTTGTTCTGCCTGTCTTCCTTCCTCCTTTCTAGAATGTCCTGATAAACAGCCTACAATGAAACCTGCAGAGTAACAGTTTTCTTCCTTATAATGCTTTGAGATATGGGGGATTCCATGAATAGAGATGGCAATAGCCGCCTTTCCATCCTGAGGAGTTGTAGGGACTCACGTAAAAAATAATAATTAAAACAAAGTCTTCAGAGTGCCTCAGTGAGTGCTGTCATGCCTGCAGTATGCACTGGAGTGTCCTGCCAGAGGCTAGCTTTGGTTCAGAAGCACTGCCACTTCAGCTGGAAGCCAGGAGTTGGTTATTGGACCCTGCTTCTTGGCACAGTGTTGGGCCAAAATGACTCTGCTACCACGAATTTTGAAGGAAGTGTGGCTCTGCTTGGTCTGGGTTATTGCCATTGCACTTCTTTGCTTAATGCAGCTGTGCGCCAACTGCTCAAACTCCTGTTTCTGTCTAGTTTAGAATTCCAACTTCATGTGCCACTTCAGAGAAGGGGATTTGGGCTCCCGAGTCACTCAGGAATCTTTAGAAGTTTGTGCTTAGCTTGTTTTTAGCTATCTGAATGGACTAATAATTATCAGAAGTCATTCCATAAATAAAGTGGTGGGAGTGAGATACTGAGTGTGTATAGTGAGTTGTTATCCAACTGGAAATTAAAGTTCGCACCATGCTGCAAAATTAATAGTTAATAACTAATAATATAACCAGTATTAAACCTAACTTAATCTAATCTTACAATGCATGTAATAGATGGACATTCTTCTTCAGAGTTAATTTTCAGGGTGCTTATAAACATCACGGTCAGTTTATTCCATTTACTCTCTTGCTTTGTGGTGGATAAGACTTCAGTAAAATTATCTGTACTCAGTATGTGCCTATAATATCATCCAATCATGTAAATTCAGGGGCACTATTTTTAATCAGACAATATAATTGGTACTAATCTTGAAATAAATGGTGCTCCTGAGAAGCAGGAGCTCCTGTCTTCTCAGGAGCAGCATCTGTGTGGCTCATATGCAATCAGCAATGTTTATATTAAATGCTATATATTCTGCCTCACCTACTGTTTGATTTCTTCTCTCTGAGTCTCAGCCTATGAACCAAAACAGGAATCACAAGACCCAGGTTCTGACGAGTAGTTTCTTCTCTCAGTTTACTGATATATGCCTTGTTAATACAGCTTTGTTCAGCACTTTTTTCAACCAGCAGTGCTCATGCTACACCCAGTCTGCCCAGTGCAAGAACTTCAGCTCAATTTTCATTGTAATCTATATACAGCTTTTTATATATCCTCCTCATATCCTCTAAAACTTTGCTGTTTTCTCTATTTTATCATAGTCACATGGATCTCACATTGTCCTGTCCCAAAATATCACCTTAGATTATCCCCAGAAACACTATTCTGCTCCTCATTTACTAGAAGGCCACTTGCTAATTGTTTTTTTTTTCTTTGCATGCTTGTAAAAGGCAAAATTTTACTGTACAATACTGTCCTGGCTTAAAAAAAATAAATGAGCAAACATTTTTCAGATTGCCGTTTTCTAACAAACATGCCTTTCTTTTTTCTTATCTGGTAAGGGGTTTGTAAGCAAGCTGGATGAATTCATTCACTGGTTAAATGAAGCCATGGAAACAACAGAGAATTGGACTCCTCCTAAAGCAGAGACAGACAGCCTTAAACTGTACCTGGAGACACACTTGGTAGGACAAGATTATACTATGATTACTATCAGTAATTGAAGTGTTCTGCTGTGCTTTTTATTTGATTATTATTTTTTAATTACTAGTATGCATCTATATTTTAATGTAAGATTTGCAGCATTGCAGTTTGTTGTAATGAAAATACCAAAAAATTGTTTTCTGTATTTGAAATATGTACTGATAGCTTTGTAAAAATTAAATTAGAAAACAGAATTACATTGCAATTCAGAAATTGTCTCCAAAATGGAAAGAAAATGGCAATAGCAAAGGAGAAAGGATAATGTTTTTTCTGCTGATCATTCTAGGATTTTTACTACACTGTAACATTAACAAAACTCTTACTAGTAAGGAACTCTTATTCTTTCTCCCACAGTTTTAACATAGTACAGAATCATTTAAATAATATATTTGAAATAATTATTTCAATCATTTTACTTGATGTGCATTTCTGTTGTGTAATTAATACAACTGTCACTAACCTTGTTCTTGTGCAAAAAGCTAAAACGTTGGGTGGAAGTAGAAAACACTTGGATGAATAATCTTCTGAATGTATTACAGGCTAGAATTATAGATTGAGAAATATTTGATAAACCTCATGAGACTTTCACTGAATTATTGCAAGAGATGTTTCTAGTTATGAGGAGGTGAAACAAAGACTTGAATTAAACCAGGTATTAAGTCCCCAAAAGCAAAATTTTACACCGTAGGTAGAAATAGAGATCAATGCATGCTGTTCAATGGGTAGGTATCTTAATAGGTAAACTACTCTATATAGTAAAAAGAAAAAAAAATGAAAAATTAAGCTAAGAAATTCCTTCTCCCTTTGCCAATATCTTAGGTCAAATTGGAAGAAAACCTGGTGATAGCACTATTCTGAGCCAATGAGCTAGACACCCCAGCTAGATAAAACAGTGCATTAGCTGAACCCACGTCAGACCATCAACCCTCAAAGTCTCATTTCCAGTCTCTGATAATCTGATGGTGAAAAATTATTTGACAGTCCCAGGAAGTCACATGATGCATTACAGGAAAGAATGTCTCCTAAACCCTACCGTAACACTGGAGTGACCGATATTAAATTAATTATGTATACATTAACCACATATACAATTAGAACTGAACTGAAAACTGTCTTAGAATTTCAGCTATACAGAAAACTTTTGTGTCTTTTGTTCTTGGACATTTCTGCTGTAGTAGCACCTACGGGCAGCCACTAGATTAAGTACCCATTGTGGTAGTCTATCAAATGCAGTACAAAGACACTGCATTTTCGTTGCAGATTCTGGATTTTGTGGCAGTTTGGATTTTTGCCCTGTACTGCACACACTCAGTCCTATGATTCTCATTATTGTTTACAGGTGTTCTGAAGACACAGAGCACATCGTGAGATCAGACCTCAAAAAAGGCATTGGTCATTTCAATTTGTTTTCCTCTTACTCTGCAACATGAAACTTTGGGAGAGATGAGTTTTTATGAGTAGAATTGCAATTTTCACTCTTGACTGGATAAAAAGAAACATATTCCAGGAACAGGGCAATCACCAGGCTGAATCTCTGTCACAGTCAGTTTCTTTTTCCCCTTCTTCCATGGGGAGGAGCACAGTAGCTCTTTTGCAGGCAAATGACTTCCAACTTTGCCTTGAGGTTCTGTGGGAGGTGAGGCCAAAACCATCATCAGGCTGGAATGTGGAGTAGTAGCCCAGAGGCAGCTCCTTCATTGCTAGAGGTAGTCAGAATAAGCGAGTATGTGGGCACCTGTACAACTTCACTTTCCCCTGTAAGTACTTAGGCTCCCAGCTGTACTCTGTATATCTGCATATCTTTGGGGTAAGAAAATCTTTGTATGTTTCCGGATGACTGTGTTGTGAAACAAGGTGTTTTTTTCCTTTACTTCTGTGAAGAAGTAAAATGTCTAAAGAACAGTTCAATTCCAGTTTGATATTGTAATTATTTTTATGGCATATATAGCCAGTGAAAAAAATCATTGCACAACCTGAAAAAAAAGTAACTGTGACTTTTCTTTTTGATTTCAGAAAATGTATGCTATCATATTCATTTCTACACAGCAGAACTGAACTATTAAAATACAGAACATTTTTGTAGTGGGGAAGATAGTTATTTGTATTAATTAGATTGTCAGCTTTTCAGTGGCATTTGTCTGTCAGAAATCCTAATCTGTGTTAAACAGAAGTATATGAACTTCAATTCACATTAAGCTCAATGCTAAAATTTCCCTTCGTTGCGAATTGTAAAACAATGGTGATCAAGGTCTTTGTGAGGGTACTTATGCTGCTCGTTTTCTTCTTTTGCCAGTCAGATTATGCATGCTGTCAGACTAACCTAAGGTTTGTTGAAGTAAAGGGGGCTTAGTGCTTTATAAATTTAGGTTCCAGACTTACGGGTTCATAGTACAGACACTACTAGCAAACTAACCTGGAAAACAAAGAAAATGTGTTGGTTCTTTTCTATATACTGCATCTGCGCTAACAAACCTTATAACTATGTTTCCTCACTGGTGCAGATTTTCTGGTCGTAGAAGGAGTGAAACTCGGTGTAGATTAGTATTTTTATTTTTATTAGTAGAGACAAGGCCTTAGCCTTTGGCACAAATTATCAATTTCACCACCTGTGATATTGTTTTCTTGGAAATATGTTTGTTGCAATAACAAAATTAGTGCCATAAAGAGAGAATATTTTGCATTCATGAATTAAATCTCTGCTGTCAAAATCTAAGAAAAGAAAATATGAGAGCAGGAAAACAGAAAAATATACTTGTTCTCTTTCTCATTATTGTCTGGGAAAAGTCTTGCAGAGGAGACAAGGACAAGGTTGTGAACATCCTCCAAATTTTTCAGTATATAAAGTTCTTGACTGTCATTTTAGGGTCCCAATGTAAATTGTTGATAAAGGATTGAATTTTAAAGTCTCTTCTCACTCAGCCTTGCTTTTCTACATCTTTGATATTTTGAGAAATGGTGTGGCACAGACACTTAAAGAGAGTGTGTTTATTAAAAAAAAACCACAAAACAAACCCCACACCACAAGAAGCCTACAATATCAACTTATTAGAAACTTTGCATAAGATAATGCTCACATGAGGAGTAAAATCTCTTGAACAAGATGGCAGTGCAAGTCTCCATTACAACCATCCCTGCATGACATCTTCAGCTTAAATTGGTAGAACTCCCCAAACTGTTCTAGTTAATTCTTATAGCTGGTCTGGCAAGATGTCCACCCAGGATGTTAATCAGCACTTTGAAGAATATGAGTAGTGTCTGTCTAGTGCTCTTGGCCCAGCAAGAGCTGCCTGCAGGCATCTCTGTGACTGTCTGAAGGTCCCACCTGGACAGCTCCTGAAATAATTAGTGAAGCACTTTGTGAAGGTGGAAGGCAGCCTCTCCTGAAGTTGGTCTGTTGTTCCCAATTAGCCCATTATCTCGTCTATACAGAGACTAGCTAGGGAGTTCCTGGGCCACCCAGGGAATTCATGATTAAATGCACTGTGTGTGCACACCAGCATAGCCCTGATACACAAATACACCACGATTATAAACTGTAGGACAAATTGGAATTTCATTCTTAAATCAGAATTACAACTTAAACTCCATAGATTTTGCCATGATGAGTAACCATACAGTTTGGTATAGAGTGTGAATTTTTCCTACAAATTGAAAGTTAGTCTGCATCTGGAATGTGTGCCAAAATAGACAATCCTCAGCTTGGAGGAGAGTTTTCTTGCAATTTTAAAATGCAGTTCCCTGATTTTCTGCAGAACAGAAGTTGCTATATGCTTCATTTTAGATAACACCAAAGCACACAGCTATCAATGAAAATGCTCTCAGAGACCCCTGCAATAGTAACTGAAATTATTCTTTCAATTTTATGGGTCTTCACAACTGAGTAACATTGGTGAAACTGATTTGGGAGCTGTATGCTTCCCATTCATATGGAAGGGCTGACATGGAGCTGCCACCACTTGAACTTCTGGCACCCCTGCAGGCAGCTACCCAAGCCAGCAGATGTTGAAAACACTAATATGTTTTCATAAAACAGGGGTGTTTTTCAGCAGAAATCTACTTTGCCACAAAGGCCTCAGTCAGCTCTACTAGAGAAAAAAGTGAGGCAGGTTTTGAATTTTGTGAACAATTAGGCTCAGATCACTTCCTAATGAAAAGATAGCTTCACTGACCTTACCAAAAAGGAACTTCTGAAAATGGTTTCTGATTCGCTTTATCTTTTGTAGCTCTTCTTTTCTGTTATGCTGATTCTTGCCCATTGGCACCCTGATCAAAATCAGCTACTAGCAGACTCTAAGCATAGACTTGGTGGTATGCAAATCATTTCTCATCAAAAACAGTATCCTGAAGGCAGCTTATGAGCTAAAAGCATCTGTCTAGATGGTACTACTGTGCTTGTGAAACCAAAGGGACTTTCTTATCAGCTCAACAAACAAGAATTCACCATGTTGCTCTTGACCATTTTAGTTTGCTAAAATGAACATTTTACCACTCTTTATCCCTGACCCAAAAAGATACATTGTTTTAGCACAGTAAAGAAGTAAGCTAGCAAATGAGTAAATGTGAAGAACCACTGAGGAAAAGGTCTAAGTGCTGAGGCCTGGGACTTTTAATTCTGTAGTCTTAACTTTTCCCTTTGTTGTTAACACTACTCTATTTTCTTGTTGCTGCACAACTAGTTGCACACCTTACTGTGGTGTGCTCTCAGGTCTTTTGGCCAAAGCCATTTCTGTGTGTAGTGTCATCCTTAAGAGCTAGGTAATACAAGACTTTTAAATGGAAAACTACAAATGAAAAATACCTTATTCTAAACTTATTTCATGGAACTTTTAAAATCCTTCTTGCATTATTAGTAGGTGTTGACAAACACTATTTTTCAGTGGAGATAAAATTAATTAAGGAAAGGTATTCTTAGAAATTTGGAACTAGTAGTCAGGCATTTTTTTCCTAACAATATTACTCTTCAGAATTTCCGTAAGATTAAAATTCTGAAATATTGAGTACAGGGAATGTAGAAGATATATATGTGTGTGTATATATATATAGGGAGAGAGAGTAATGACAGATTTTGCATTTTTTCTTCAAAACCAGCTAAAGAATGGTCAGAAGTTCCCATGATGATGTACTTTCTTTCAAAGTGTCTGTTGCCTTTTGCCCTTTTGAGTAAGACCGTGGCTGTAATCTGCCAACATTTAGGTTTGTAATTTGGAGGACAGCAAATCATAGAATCACAGAATGGTTTGGGTTGGAAGGGACCTTTAAAGGTCACCTAGTCCAACCCCCCTGCAATGAGCAGGGACATCTTCAACTAGATCAGAGCCCCGTCCAACCTGACCTTGAATGTTTCCAGGGATGGGGCATCTGCCACCTCTCTGGGCAACCTGTTCCAGTGTTTCACCACCCTCATTGTAAAAGATTTCTTCCTTATATCTAGCCTGAATCTACCCTCTTTTAGTTTAAAACCATTACTCCTTGTCCTATCGCAACAGGCCCTGCTAAAAAGTCTGTACCCATCTTTCTTATAAGCCCCCTTTAAGTACCAAAAGGCCCCAATAAGGTCTCCCTGGAGCCTTCTCTTCTTCAGGCTGAACAATCCCAACTCTCTCAGCCTTTCCTTATAGGAGAGGTGTTCCATCCCTCTGATCATCTTTGTGGCCCTCCTCTGGACCCGCTCCAACAGGTCCATGTCTCTCCTGGGCTGAGGACTCCAGGGCTGGACGCAGGACTGCAGGTGGGGTCTCACCAGAGCAGAGCAGAGGGGCAGAATCACCTCCCTCGACCTGCTGGTCACGCCGCTTTTGATGCAGCCCAGGATACGGTTGGCTTTCTGGGCTGCAAGCGCACATTGTCGGCTCATGACCAGCTTTTCATCCACCGGTACCCCCAAGTCCTTCTCCGCAGGGCTGCTTGCAGTGTTTCACTTTACTCTCATTGTAACTGTGTATATAAGATATCCTTAGAAAAGATGGCAGCTGGTAGTTTCCTGTTTCTCCAGATAGCACAAAGAGGAATTGTTTGTCACTCATGGAAAGAATGGAGGAGGATGGCCTCCTTGAAAAGAATTAATTGTTCACACCAGGGTTATTTGTTTGTTGGTATTTGGGTTTTTTTAGGCAAAAATATACGTTCTGTTTAGTTGAAACTAGAATAGCAAATATTGTTCTGTAGAAGGTACAAATGGCTAGGATTGCATGGAGTCATTGCGTTACAGTGTTGTTTGGATATGCTAAATGATCATTTCCATTAATCAGAATGTCTTGGTTTTCTAATAAATTGTGTGATCCCTGTCTGTAATTTTTACCTCAATGTCGTTGCAAGCTTTGAGCCACATGAAAGTGCTTTTTAGCCCAGAATTGTTCCATTATATTAACCTTCTCAGTCACGATGTTTACTTTACGTGCTACAGTCTTAAAAATATCATAGAAAAAGTATCACTAGTATTTCAAAACAAATTATACAAGTTGATTCACACTAGCATTTACTTCTCTGCCGTATAGGAAGTTTAGATGTCATCTCCATTCCAAAACCAAATTCTTCTTAAGATATGGGAGTTTTGAGAGTTTTATTATCTAAAGAGAAATGAAATAAGAATTTTCCTGTGTCCAGTATAAATGTTTCTGGCCACATCATGGCTCAGCACTTTCTTAGCTGTAAACATCAAATGCTTTCATACAGAAAATAGATTGTATTTTCACGTTTAAGAAATTGTATTGGTGAAGTAATGTTGCTTCTGTGATATCTCATGATAACTGATCATCTGTTTGTAACGAGTCTGCTATGTCTGAAAAAAAATCATTCTCATCTCCTTGGAAAATCTCATTTTCTGAAAAATGTTATTTTAGAGAAGTATTAAATACCTGTTTCCATTGAAAATAAGGTTAAATACACATGCCTTGGGCTAATCTACTGGCTGTCTTTGTGGTAGCGGTGGTAACAGTAATTTTATTAAAGGTATTAAAGCCTCTGAAATGGCTAAGGTATATACTGTACCTTTCCTATATGGACATTTCCAATGTCCATGGCAGCCAATTTAGAGAAAATATACAACAGTATCTGCAGGATGATGGTGCTAAAAGGTCTGAGCACCATGAGTGGACTAATCTCTTGCTTCTCTAAAGACTTTGGTTTGAATCTGTTCAGCCTATTGTTAGTTTGAATTTCTGAATTTTATGCTGTTATCTTGAAAGGTATTTTGGGTATGCATGGGTTCCTGAATGTATGTCCTTTTATATAGGAAGCAGTCTGCAGAACATACTAATCAGAGATATAGACTAAATACAGCAGATTTCAAATAACACAGGCAAATAAAAGGACTCAATAGGAAGTAAGACATCAATGTTAAACAAAGGGAATGCATGTATATTGTCAGTTGTAAGTATTATTCAGCTTTGAAAATCTGTAAACCCAATAACCTCTATGTAAGTTTTTCTGTTCCTTGAGTTAAAGTGCCTGAGTACATCAAAAGGAAATATTGCTGTCATTTAATACATTTGGCTGTACCTGTGTTATAGTCTGGAGCCAGAGAGTGTACAGTTGCTGGCAGTGGGGAAAAATAGAGGTTTCTAAACTGTTTGGACTGTTCTTTTGAGTTTCAGCATCTTTTTTGGTGACTAAATAAGAGAAAAATCAGGTATATATGAGAAAATTCAGGTATATATCCTGCTAATCACAGTACTGTTGTCCTGACCAATACAGAAATACTTCACTTGATCTACACTTGTTTCCCATAAGGTCATGCAATGAAGAAGAGCTGACACGTATCTTTCCTTTGTAAGGAGGAGTGGGCCATGTTTATGCTCCCAGCATCACAGAAGTAGGAGATCTGTTGTGATGGAGATCTGTTATTAGTACATGTGTTTTTAGTGAAGGAAGGGACTGTCCATTTACTGTCCTCTGATACTGTTGCTACCAGCCATTACCACACAGTCCCACTCAGGAGGTTTATTTTGTAGGAAGCGTATAGCATAGGCAATAATTTCTTAATTTTCCTGGAGACTGAATGGCTGGAATACTGTTAAAAGTACTACTTTTTTCTAAATCTGTCTTCCAAATTTGTAGATACCTAACCTTGTACAGCTGTGAAGAAAAAAGGGGTATTGCATTTACTTTGTTTTTTGGTTGATTCAAACCTTCCCAGGACTCCTTTTCTTCTCTTTGGTACCAACCCAAATGTACATAGTTTTTGCTAAGAAGGCATTTTAATTCACCTTTAAATTGCATAAAACCTTGTATCTGTACATATATAAAAAGCAAATTACATCTCCCTCATATTCCTTTGAAATTTTAATAGAACTAAAATCCTTCAAGGATTGTTCTAAAACTACATACTGTTGTTTAGTGCCAGTGAATGCTTTTTGTTCTATAAGTTAGTAAATTCATATTTAAATATTACATATGTATATGTTTTTTCTCCCTTAGTAACTCCATATTTGCCAAGGCTGCCATGCCCCATGAATTTATCTTTGGGTTGGAAAGCTCTTTTCTCTTGGTTGGCTTTTTTCTGCCATGACAATGTGGTAGGACAATACAACTTTTACATATTTTAGGGCATGGGGGCTCTCTGGGTGGAAGAAGTGTACCTAGAAACATGTAAGATCACCCAGACAAATGTCATCTTGATAGAAAAAGGAGTCAGAAGACTGTGATTTCTGCAGTTTATTTCCTGAGTATCTCAAGAGAACAAGAAATGATCGAGGACAGTTATGTATGGTGAACTGGATGCGCAGTTCACCATGCTTATGGCAACTTAGCAATTGTTTCATTGTATAGCCATTTCGCCTGTGTGCTTTCCTGCCTGTGTTCTTCCATCCCTCAATGTCTCTTGATAATAAATGTATTGAGATTCAATTTAGGAAGCCTCACGTTAACTTTTTTTTTAACAATGTAAAATATTTAGACAGACAAAAGCAAAGAGAAATTTATGTAGTGAAATACAAAAAAGAAATTAGAGTTGGCAGCAGAAGAATTTATGTGAGTTTGAAATACAAAATATCTGCAAAAATAGCCTCTCTGCCTTCTAAACTAAATCTGCAAAATAGGCTTCCTGGAGAGTTGGGCTAACTATCCTCTTCCTCCACATCTAAAATTATGCATTCAAAACTTGACTAAATTACGTAAGACATGACAAACACAATGAGGAATGAGAAACAGAAATTGGGGGACCTAAAGTTTTTAATGTGAGGAAGATTGTACTATTTATGTTTAAGAGGTAACAAAGGGAAAACCATTGATTGCCTAATACTGGAATGGCAGAAGCTGTGACAGAGAAGAAAGGGGTGAGGTGGTTTTACAAAAGTATGAATTACTGTAGGACTACTGGGGTAGAGCCTGCCCTTTTGTATTTAGTTTTTCTGGCCTGTCACAAATTCTGTGGCATGTGAAAGACCTAGGCTACTGCTCTGTCAGCCCATTATATTGCAGTCCTTACTCCTACATTTTTATCCAGTCTAGATTTAAAGGTCTCAAGGGATCAGGGCTTTCACTGTTTCCTTCAGGAGATTATTACACAATCTAATAGATCTGACTTTGGGGGAAAATTTCACTGGTATTTATCTTAAATTTTCTTTTTCTTAATTTAATTCCATTAGTCACATCTACTATACCCTCTGATACTGTTCTATGCTAATAAGTCTTCTTTCTGCTTGGTGTTCAGATTCATGGAATATAAGTAGATAATGATGGCCCTTTCACATAATCATCATTTAGTCAATCTTGTTTATTTCTTATAATCTTCCACCATTTCCACTTTTAAACATATTTTATTTGCCCTTCACTAAACTCCCACCAGTTTGTCTCTTCATAAATGTGCTTGGTCTGCCCAGGCAAAAAGTACATTCAGACCAAGTGAAAGGTGAAGAATGCATATCAGTGATCAGAAGGTAAAATCATTCCTGGCGTTGCTATAATTATCTCATTACTAAACATTTTGAACTCAGAATGTTCAGTTAATATTATGTTTCAATGAATGATAAACTTACACAAAGAAATTGTCTGAGCAGTCAAACCATCTTACATCTGATCTACATCTACAGTGGCACAGTGCCAGCATGAGATGGTGATTATGGGATTCTCAGTAGTGAGGTTCCCAGATCAGATTTATGTCAATTTTAAAGGCATTCTAGGCATAATCTGATATTGTGAATCAACACAGACAGTGATATTGGTTTTTTGCCCATTTTTCTCTGCCTATAGATGCCAGTGGAAGGAATGACCCCCAGAGAAACCCAAGAAATTATTGTCTTTTAAAGCTTTCTCATTGTGGCAGGGGGTAGAAGACCACATCTTCTTTCCACAAGCTATTCAATATTAAAAAATATCTACCAGCTCCCATTGGTTACAGAAGGAAATAATGTGTGGTTCATCTAAGGAAAATGACAGTCATATCGTATTAGGCATTAGAGATTTTCTTTGCAGTTGGTGATAATTGGCCCCTTGGCCATCACTGCTATAGGGAGTGTATGTTCTCAGTCTCAGGGACAGAAGAAAAAGATCTTTAGTGGGTGCTGCAGCTTCAGAGGAGGACTCACCATGTTCTCCTCAAAAAGCAAAGGTAGAATCCCTGCTATTGCGGTAAAACTCAAACTTGACTATGGAGCTGCATAAAGCATTTCCATAGTGCTTGTGTTCTGTTTAACAGGTGGAGTGTCACTCAGATAGAAACACAGCTTAAAAGAAAAGAAGAAAATAAAAAATTCTTTATAGTTATCTAGGTTTTATGGAAAGCGTGAACAAAGGAGACATTGACTGGAACCATCTCATGTGTAACATTTAATTCCCAGGAAAACATATCCTAATGACTTCTAATACTAAGTAGGCTTTATATCCCTGATGAAAAATATGAGGCTTTCCTAAATAAGATATTTCCCAATTGTTAAAAAGTCAAATAGTTTGATGATATATTTGTAGATGTAATGTGTGAAATGCACTATTTCGTAGAAGATAGGATCTTTTTCCATGTACAAATTGCATATGAATATCCATTTTATATAACCATTGACCAATTAATTATGTATTTAGTATTATGTCACTAGAATGCTAAATATGTTCCATGTTAGTATAAGGGCAGCTTATATGGCAGTTATTTTTCTGATTTACTGAATGTCATTGGTAGGTGGTGTTCAGGAGTATGAAAATACCACTACATTATTACATGGCTTATTAGGTTATTAACTTGAGTACGTAAATACTAGGCAGTGACCAAGCAGAGACCTTCTGTGTGGTCAGAACTCCTCAAGAGAAAAAAAAAAAAAAAAAAGAAAAAAAATAGACAGCTACCTTTCCAGATCTAAAAGTTGAATTCAGTACTTGATAGCTTGGTATTTTGTCATAGCAAGCTATTGGGAGGTAACTGTGCCAGGACCAATACAGTTGCAAAAGTAACTCTATGTTAAGAATATGAGAATAAATTTTCAGGAACAGGTCTAAGTCATATTCCTTTTAAGACAAATGAAATGTGGTAATTTAAAAAAAAATAAAATTGAATTTTCAACTTTATTTTTTTTCTTGGAGATTATTGGTATATGGCATATATTTAATAAATGACACGTTTGTTGCTCCATTTGCTTAGAACTTTACTGTGTGTTGAAACTGTCTTCCTATCCAAAACATAACATTGCTGATGATATTTGTGGTAGTTTGGTTATCCTTTCAGGATTGTCTCAGTCAAAGAATCCCATTTCTTTTCTACTAGAAACAGTTCCCATGACTCTAAATTTCACAATTGAATTATATCTGTCACAGTGTTATAATTAAAAATACTACATTCTTAGCCAAAATACACATTCAACTGTACCTAAATATAGAAATCCATATTTTTAGTAAAATTGTGGTTTTCTCCGAAAATGCAAATATTAGGAAATTTTAAACTAAGCTTTCTATTTCAAATTCTAAAATTATAGGTCACTTAGATAATTTTAATTGTTTGTACCATTGCTCTAAAAAATAAATGCCCTAGAAGCAGTGATATATTTCTCAAAGGCATTTAAACACATGAAAAATGAACCTCAAGAAAATTATGTCTCAGGCCACCCCAGTACACCACACGTGCTAAAAGTATGATTGACTGAGAAAATTAAAATATTTCTTTCAATACAGTATCTTAACCTGGCAACAGGTGTAAACTGCTGTGTCATTTGAACTAAGCTATATTTATGTATACATTGTAGGTTCACATGATACCTAGTTGCTTATTTGTGTTTCAGAAACACAAAGACAGATCATGACTTAAAAAAAATACATACTTGTACAAAATCTGTGTGCCCCTGGAAACAAAAATATTTAATAGCTGACTGTCCTTACTGCAGATATGAATAGGCCAAGACGCAGATTGTGGTTTAGCAAATCACAAGGATTTGCTAAGAACAGAGGGTTGCAAAACAGTGAAAGATTGCATATCAGAGCTTGATTTGTACATACTGTAGGATACCTACTCAATAGAAGTTTCCTAAATTTAAGTATCTAAAGCCATAAAATAAATCCTCAGAGGAACTTCAAATAAATATTTTTTCAAATAGTTTTTCTCATCCCCAATTGTACAGACAAATAACCTGAGAGGGAGAGATTATTATATGCTGGAAAAGCGCTTTCTTATTTTCAGTGTGTTCAGAGCGGAGTATAGATCAGGAGGTGCTGCTTTTTTCCCCATGGAGGTTCTGCACTATTGTTGTCCAATGGATCAATCAGTTTCCTAAAAGTCAGGGGACAGCTTCATTTTGTGAAGGCTGGGTTCCTTTGCCACGTGCAGTTGACAGAAGATAGCACTCCTGGGACTTTGTTCTTACGCTTTTGGAGTCTTTATTCCTGTTTATTTACAGTTCTGTAGCTTTAATAAAACTGCATGATTCTTGCCTCACTTTTCCTTTCTTGCTAAATAAGAACAGTTGATGTTTATAATACAGGTGCATGGTGACTGGGAAAAGTGCAGAGAACTTCATAAGGAAATTTTGCTTGTTGCAGCTTGTAAACTATGTCATATACAATGTAATGCTAGGGATGACATTAATGTGTTGTTTAAAAAGCTGCTGTCAGGCCAATGCACATGCATTTTCCATAATGTATATGTGCTCATGTGTGATATTTAGACTGCACCATAGCTGCAAATGTGTCTGGAAAAATGGCTTTGATTAATTGACTTCCCTCCTCTTCTCCTTTCCTCTCTTCAGACGCAAAGGCTCCATTCATTATCAGGCAAGATCAGAGGAGGAGGGGGGCAGAGTACCTGGGTCACACGCTGTTAGAGTTACAATTTTCCAAATGCCATAAGTAAAGAGTTGGGAATGGGAAATATCCAGGATGGGAGAGGACCTCTGTGTTTGAAGGTCCTCCTCCATTCCAAATATTGGTCTGATTTTACCTTTAGCTGTGCAAATTCACATCTGTCCATTGCATATACATGTAATGTTACATCTTCAACTCTGTCTGCCTTTTTCATGTGTCACATTTTCAGCTCTGCAGGTATGAGGAACCACGAGCACTGACGCACTGATTGAGGGCTATTCTTTCCATTGTTCTTTGTCCATTTGTTCCTTTTCCTTAGGAAATTACTACCCATAAGAAATTATATATACATATGTAATTCTAAAGCCAAAACTCATACTTCATTACATCAACCGACAATTTCCTTCACTTCTGTTTGTACGTATTCTTCTGTGAATGGTTCCCTCTTTTTGATGCCTCTGTGCTGATAAGAATTTATTTCTGCTAAATTTCATGTATGTTCACGGTATTCGTGCCATGCATAATTTATCCGTAAAATCAGAATTTTGCACAAGGAGAATATTGCTAGTCAAAACCCAAAAGTTTGGCCCCATCTTTATTCATCATATTTTGCTTCTTCAGTTTAACATTATTACTGGTTAATAGGTGCACCTGAAAATCAAGCTGTATTGTAGTATCTGGTGCGTTATGTTAAATGAATCTTTTCTAGGACAGCAAGTCTTTTTTTTTTTCTAATGAAAAAGAATACCTCATCTTTTCCAATTTTCCTATCAAACACATCCACATCATCTCGAGACGCTGCCACATCCAGCTGCATCTATACTCAACTTCAATTATATGAAATTACACAACCTACTCTGAGGTCCTTTAGGTTCTCTTTTGCTGTGTGTGGCACACGCATAGTGCATTTCCTGTGAAGTGCATGATTACAAACTATTCAGTACAAGCCTGTTTTAAGTAAACAGTAAATTAAATATTGTCAGTGCTTGTTCAGACGTGCACTTACGAAGGAAAAAGAACTTCTAGATTTGGGTTCATAAAAGTCTAGATTTAAGAAAGGGCCAGACATAAACTAGGCATCCTTTTTCCTTTTTAACTTCTCTTGGCTGACCCAGTTGTTTAACAGCTGGTACAAAACACTATATTCAGATGCTCATACAAGGAAAATTGGGCTAGACAAAATGCTGTAGGTAGCAAAATTCCTGTTTATTGCTCTTTATTTGAATGGAGAATTCTCAAAAACATTCTGTCACTAACCGTCAGGTACACTGCTGCCTGAAAGGCTGTTAATAGTCTGTCTGAGCAACATGCCTCTTTCAACCATGACAAATACAGTAAAAGAACATAATTTTATTACAGTTCTGGCAATATTATTTTCTGCTACGCCAATCAGCTTGACTACAGGAGTTGGGAAAGGAAGGAAATAGTCACTTCCCTAAGAAATTAGGGCTTTTGAGTATTTTGTGGTGTCTGTTACTTCAGTACTAGCATGGTCACTCATATTTGGAGAAGTATACATTTATTTTATAAAAACCAGAAGCTACAAATGTGCACTTGCAAAGTCTCCTTTCATCTCTGCCAGTTAACTCATTCCCAAGAGAAGCCAAAACTCTTTTCTTCCAAGGGGTCAAATATTGTTTTCATTCATTCCATAGGCATTTCAAAGCGAACAAGAGTTGCATGTGTGTGTTCAGGGCTGCACATGATTTATGATTAAATACAGCAAGTACCCCTTTCTTTATTGTATTTTGTTTCTCTTCCTTACACACAAGTATGAGTGAGAAGCTCTGGTAAATAATTCACAAATTTATCAACCTTATCAGTGGCATATGAAATGGCATAACATATAGTAGATCATGTTTCCAGTTCCTCTCTCTATTACTAGATTTTAATGCAATTTGTAAAAATAAAAAATACATTAAAAAGAAATAAAATATTTTAATCACTGTTAAAGCAGAGATCCTTTGTAAACTAGTAAAAATATTAGTGAAAAAAAGGATGAAAAATACTTGCTTTGCAAATTAAGAATGCAGAGATCTAAAGCAGTCTAATTTGTTCTTTGAAAACGGATATGAGAGTTAACTCAGAAACACAATATTAATAGATTTGTATGAGTGCACATAAGGCCAATATATTCAATGCTGTAATTTTTTTATGGTTTCATAAATAGTGCTATCACCAACATTTCAAAGAAATCTGAAAAAAACAGAGCTCATATGTGGTGGCATAAATTTAGTGTATTTTATAGAACACTGTTACTCCAGATATAGCCTACGGGTTGTGACTTTTCATAAAACCTAATGAATTTCTAGATTTGTCAGCTGTTTCAACACAGATGTACTTTGCTGATCTAATGGAAACATTTTGAGCCCAGATCCAAAATATCAATAGCTTTTAGTATCGCAGATTAGTTTGGCTATTGGGTAAAAGGGGATGTGGTTCTTGATAAAAAGCAGCAAATAATTTTGTACATGTGTTTTATGATACTGCTTCTCCAATGTCTGATACTGAGGGTTTTTTCTCTCTTTTTTTTTCTTCTCTTTTTTTGCAGAGTTTTAAGTTGAATGTTGATAGCCACTGTGCTTTAAAAGAAGCAGTGGTAGAAGAAGGACGTCAACTTCTTGAGCTTATTGTATCTCACAAATCAGGTAAATCCTTCTGAAATATTGCAAGTCTTTATGTCTCCAGACTATTAAAGAATGAAGAAGCATTGCTGTAAATTACTGCATATATTCACTTCCTTATGTATTATTAATATTTACATTATCAGATTGACCTTCAAGATTTATAAATGTTTCATATACTGCATACAATGCAGTGATACTTATAAAATGAAATACTGCCTGCAAATAGTCTGTTCATTTTATTTTGGTCTTGCTGCTCAGCTGAGTTTCAATTGAAATCACATCACTGAAAACTTCACACTGACACATTCTTTGATGTAGGTGCTATGGAAATAACATTAAGATAATGAATTAGGATTTCAAATATATATATATTTTTACATACTCTGCATGGGTAATTGCATTGGTAAGGCTTTATTTTGCCACTTAAACTAATTCTTACATTGACTTTAATATATTTATGAGGAATAGATTAAAATTAAAAATACCTTTTTCCTTTGGTTAGGCTTGTCTTTTTCTTCAGAGGCCTTAAATTGAGAGGAGGGGGAAAGGTATACTGATTTCCCTTTCTCTATCCCCACCACCTCCTATATTTTTAGATGTTTGCATGACTTGTATGATAATGGGGTTTTAATCAGCATATACTGCTATGGAATGCCATCTTAATTTTGGCTTACTTAGCATGCTTTTCATCCAAGTTGAAGTTATCCTTTGGTCTACTGTTCTCTGATCATGTTATACATTGTGCCTCTATTGTTTCACAGCATCAGATGGATCTGTGTAATGTGAAAGCTATAGGAAATTAGTGACTTCTATGTATAGTTCCAAAAAGGTATAGAAGCCATAGCAGAGAAGGGTAGTGCATGTCATCATACATTTAGAAAATGGTAATGTGTAAACTACAGAAAATATTTACAGGAGTTGGAGGTAAGAAAAATGTCTTGGGAAGATTATAAAATGTTTCGAGATAAAGACTAGATATTAGAAGGTGAGATTACTGTAGCATTCCCTACTGCTTAGAAATCACAGTTTATGTGGGATTTTCCTCTTGAAATTGTCAGCTGAAACATAATAAAAATTTAACATGATGGCTAAAAGAAATGTTTTGACCCTATAGCATTGTTTTGCAGTATGAACAATAGTAATGCTTGGATTTATTGCTGAGAAAATACATTAAAATCCTTGTTGCATTTATTCTTTTACATTTCCTGCTAATTCTTTGAAAAAAGAATAATATTTAAGGATGCAGTTGAGTTTACAGCTCTTACTTTTTTCCCCTTCATTTTGGAGAAGGACTGAAGGACATGCTGCAGATGATTGCAAGTCAATGGAAGGAGCTACAGAGGCAAATCAAACGGCAACACAGCTGGATTCTTAGGGCTCTGGATATCATCAAAGCAGAGATACTGGCTACTGATGTGTCTGCAGAGAATGAGGAAGGGACTGGGAGCCCTAAGGTAAGTGGCTTGAAGTTTGCCTTATTTCCTCTTATTTCCGTCTTCTTTTGAACTAGGCACCACTGAAGTTTTCTTTCCACCCTAAGGCTTTTCATTTCTACTGGGTAAACTTTTTTTTTTATAAACAAAATGAAATGCCTTACACTGAAACAATAAAAAATCTTAGAACTTTCAAGTTTTCCAGGAAGACCTGTCTCATTGTGTGTAGAGGGGCATGAGGGGGAACATAAAACATTTAGTAAACAAAACATAAAGCATCTTTAACATGAATAATCAGAATGGTTTTAAATTGTTTTGTTGCAACTATAAATCACTATAATCAGTGCAATCACTCAGCTCTGACATCCATTAGCCGCTTGGTTACAGCAAATTAACAAAGAAGAGAGAAAGTGATTCATTATCTCATTCCTGTTAATGACTATCAGATGCATTGCTTAATTAGGGGATGGCCATTGTAGTGGGAAGAAGGTCATATGCCTTTTCACAAATCTTTTTGCTCTGAGTTTAAGTCCTCCATAATAGTGCATGTGTTGAATACAAGTACTTTAAGAATAAGGTATTGACACCTATCATCATTTTGTGGATATTAATCATTAAAGAGGGCTATAGTACTTACCAGTTGCAAAACTTAATATTTGTAAGAGCATTTTCAATACAAAACAAGCTTATTCAAATTGGTGCAAGCAGTGCACACAATGGAAACTTTTGGCATAGGGTCCATGACCTTTCATTACCATCAGTAGTAAGCAAAGGTGTTTGGGGGAGGGTGTATTGGAAAGTGTTTCTTTCCAATGCATTCTAAGCAAAGAATATGCAGCAGAGCAATCCAATAACTCTTAACATCTTGGCATGCAGCAGGCTGAAATTTATAGAAAAATTCAAGATTCCTGTTTCTAGAAATAACAGAGATGGTTGTGCTGAGTAGATTTCCAGATTCTGATGCTAGACAATTCTTTGCATTGATATTCAGTGCTTCCTAGAGAGTAGTTTGTGGAGTTACTCTTGGCGAGGATTACATGAAATGTTCTAGCGTTTTCTTACCATAATTGTACATAGCAAGAATGATCTTAGAGATGGTGGAGGAAGAGCCAAGGATAACAGTGAAACAAAAATACAGGAAAAGACATATATGTAGGATACACAATTTGAACTGACATCCCCCATCACTTGCATGGTGGAAAATGCTCCTGTGCCACATAGCTCTTACTTTAGGAAGTAGGTGGTGGAGCAACACTTGGTTTCATAGTTAGGTCTGTTAAAGTAAACAGACTAGCTCAAAGTTAAGTTTCTACCCCACCAATAATATGACCCTATATCTGAACAGCTTGACTCATCCGTGGCCAAAAGCCTAACTGCTTAATCAAAATTATCACATAAAAAATGTTCTAAAATCCAGATTGATTTTGCTATGAAAATTATGGAATCCTTAGCTTGGAATAATTATATTCAAATATTTGCTTGAAAAGGGAGAAATGGAGGCATGGTTTATGTTGCAGTAAATTTTTCATATAGATCGGTGGTAGTTCCTTGCCCCATGCTTTTTATCGTAAAGATAAGAACGTGAAGGAATGATTTTTGTTTGCCTACAGTTAAGTAAAAACACAAGTAGACAAAAAATGACCAAACAAAAAGTAATTTTGGGTTATTTCATTCATTAAATCACATCCCTATATGATTCTTGTAAGTATGAGCAATAGTGCAGTCAAATACCATCTACTTCTTCAAGCTGAAATATTAACTAAAATTAAAATACAGTTGGCAATATAACTGTAGATTTCAGTTTGCATTTATTTCAGAAGCCAAAAGGAACCTGAGAAGTATAATAGGAAATCTAAAGATTATATCTAGAGGGTATTTTTCTTTTTGCCTTGTTTGAGAAACTACAGGAACAGCATTGGTGTTAGAAATCTGTAAAGAAATAGGGAAAAGAGGAATTTCAAAAGCCCTGGGAAACCTTTCCCTTAGGACTTTTTAAACATGTTTTCATAGCGCTATGGCATCTTTTATGCAAGCAATGGAGAGTGGACGGGAGAGAGGGACATTCTGCACTCTAGAAATACCTTGTCAACATTTGTATTCAAGAATTCAGATTTTGCTTATGAAATTTTTCATTTTATTATATATAAGTTTCATAGTGGTTTATAGTGATTGCTATAGAAGATTTAAAGGACTTTAAATATTTCTGATGCCTAAGCTCTTCTAATGTATTGCATTCTCTGTACAATCTTAGAAACACAATGAGATCTCTTCTTTAAGTAAGTATTTACTAAAACTATTATTCCGTCATTTTTATAAATAAACAAATGGTGACTGTATTCAGCTTGAATTGAAGGATATAAGGTTTTGCCTTCTTAACCCATTCAGAAGTACGTTTAAAAATAAATCTCAGAATTGCCATGATACATTCCAACAAGTACTGATCTAACGTTATGAGTATAAACATGGCATACAATACATCTGACTTCCCTTCAGAATCTTAGGACACTTAGCTAACAGTAGGGGTTTTCTCCTGATGGAAATAGTAATATTCTAAAATATCTGGAAAATAGGAGGAATGTTTTCATATATGTGTGTATCCTGCATTTTTTCACTTTCTGGAGATGTCTGAGACTGCTTGATCTCTTTATAATTGGGCCATTTCTTCTCCATCACGAAAGGCCTACTGGAATAGTATTACTTTCAATAAACAGTAGAGTGGTATTGAAAAATAACATGGTGTACTTTCTTATCTAGTGGCTGTAAGTGTTACTGTCTCAATATTATCCTGATCTATCTAACTCACAGTTTGGCGGAAGAGTTCATTTCTTTCTGAAGAGCTTGTAAGTTAATCATGTAACTAATGTCCTTGAAAAGTATACAAATCTTAATATCATTTGCCCACAATAGATATTCTCCTTCACTGAAAATTGTATGGAATAGTATTCTTAGGTTCAGTTTTAAGTTCTGCTCCCAGCGTGCATTTAGACAGTTAGTTCACTACTATAATTTTTGGATCTGGGTATTTTTGTTCTGCAAGTAAATGTTTGAATTAAGTTTTGGGTTTTTTTGTGTAACAGTTCAGAGCATAACATCAGAACCTAGAGGCTGGTAGGTTAAAAGAATAATGGTGTACTCTAGAAATATATATGTAGTCTGTACTTCTGGACATGTTCCTTTCCAGAATAATTGCTATATTACTGAAAAACATTTCTACTTTTCCATTCCAGCTTCAGAGAAATAAGCATGAAACTGGTTAAGGCATTGGGCCTAATGTTTAGAACATTGAACTGACTTAGTTGTCTCAGGTAAAAAGCACTCTTGGGAAGATTGCCTTAACTCTATAATGGACTTTTCTGTCAGTGGGTTAATGATAGAAGCAGTAAGGATTTGAAGAATATTAGAAGAAGAGGTAAAAATATGTTTAATAAAGTAAACCTAAAATCACAGAAATAGTAGATGGCTCAGGATAACAGAGTTTGAAGTGGTTAAACAAACCTTTGTATAAAGGGGAAAAGAAAACCGGTGTAATTTCTTCTTGATATGTAATTAAGCATCCCACACCTCCAGGATCATCTCCCACTCAGTTGTCCATAACCTTACAGTTTTTATAGCCATTCTAAACAAACAGTTTTCAGTACACAGAAAAGTGATTTTCATGAAAAAAATGAAAACTTGGTGAAGCTGTTAAATATCTACCACAGTTTGGGATTCTGGGAATGCTCCTTGACAGACAGTTTTATAGTGACACTGGTCTCAGATTTAGGGGGTGGACTAAACACTGCAGTCCAGAACAATTACACCCTGCTCAGTGTTTTAATATGAGGATGAATTTGTGAAATAGACAACAAGACAGAGCAAAGGTTAGAGAATAGTAACAGTCCTTTCTTTATTACTTCAGACTTGTAACTTGTCCTGGCCATCCAATCATGCTGCTATGACTACAGCATTTAGATTAATACTTTGATACAAAAGGAATGTACAAATGAAGTGTTTTGGCATCTTTGTGATCAGTGCAGAGAAATATCATATTTTTGAGTAGATATTTTGCTTTTTCTCAGTGTCTTTTATCAGCTCTAGATTTCTAATCTGCAGACATCAGTATGATGCATGTACTGTAATATTAAAGCCAACACGCCAGTATTTTTTCTGATGTCTTCCATTATTTAAAAAAAGGGAAAGTCTATTATTGGGACAGTCTTAAATATTGTCAACAGATAACAGAGAGCATGATTTCAGAATCTAGGGTTTTTACTTACATAACCACTTTGAAAACTGGGTTTCTAGTGTCCAATATATGCAATTGGAATATTGCATGTATTATTGCTGTGGTCAGTGCTTTGAAATTGTCAAATGGCACGTGTAACGGGCCTTCATTCTCTTCTCCTTGAGTTAGTTGCTTCTAGTGAAAGGGCAGGAATGGCATATGCTAGAGGGATCACTTTACTTGGGTTGCTGGAGTTTCTTAAGTCACAGGGGACTTTTAAAACTTCACACCTCAAACTGAATTTGTTTAACTTACAGTCCCTCTGTCTTCCACGTGCACAAACTCAGGATCAGACGCATGCATTCAATCCTGTGTCTCATGTTTTTAATATTGTGAAATAAAATGTCAAGTAAATAGCCATCACTTCATCAGTAACAATTTGAAAGATAATGAAATGGGAATCAGACTTCCGTCTCTGATATTGTACAGACATATGGAAAGGGAATTTCATCTGGTGATACACATGCCATCCTGGTCTACAGTTATCTCACGGCTTAATCAAGTCTTTTCTTGCAAAAGAAATGTACAAGGAAAGTTGGTATTTGTGCTTTAGCAGAAGTAATTTTTTACTCTAATGTGTTCATAATGAGCCACATTCCCATGTAGACACGAGAGAGTTTTATGCTGTGAATGCAACACCTTATAGATCAGACATTAAACTGAAGTTCCAACCACCTTTATCCAGGCTTATTTCCAGTATCACTAATTACCATCTGCCACCTTAATTCTTTGCAGTTTCAGCTGAATGTATCAGTCTCTTCTGTTCAGAACAACTGGATAGTCTTGGGTACAGTTAAATAGTTACTAATTTTCACTGGTGAATAAAATACCTTATAATACCTTACAAAGTGTTTCTGTACCGAAAAGTATTACAGCAAGTCCATAGCTCACCATTCACTACTTCAAAAGATGGTAATAGGGGAAGTGATTTTCCGTAATTAGAACAGAAGTTTCAGCTATGTTGCCATTGAGGCATAGTCTTACATTTCTGAATATTTAAAATGCTGTCTGTACATAAATAGTAGTATTGTGCCTAGCAGTTGAACAGTTTAAAATCATTCATGTCTCATTTCAATTCTGAATCTTTTGGAACTTTGGGAGTCTAGACTAAAGATGCTGTGATCTCACTCTTAAGTACAAAAGATACTGTTAATTCTGCCGTGCTAGGAAAAAATGCATCTACTGTTATTAATTTGTTTGGCTTTAGGTATTTTAGTGTGTGACATTTGTCCTGCTTTTGGCTGGGATAGAGTTGATTGTCTTCCTAGTAGCTGGTACAGTGCTATGTTTTGAGTTCAGTATGAGAAGAATGTTGATAACACTGATGTTTTCAGTTGTTGCTCAGTAGTGTTTAGTCTAAAGTCAAGGATTTTTCAGCTTCTCATGCCCAGCAGTGAGAAGGCTGGAGGGGCACAAGAAGCTGGCACAGGACACAGCCAGGGCAGCTGACCCAAACTGGCCAACGGTGTATTCCATACCATGTGACATCACATCTAGTATAGGAACTGGGAAGTGGGGGCGGGGGATCGCCGCTCCGGGACTAGCTGGGTGTCGGTCGGCAGGTGGTGAGCAATTGCACTGTGCATCATTTGTGTATTCCAATCCTTTTATTATTACTGCTGTCACTTTATTAGTGTTATTACTATCATTATTAATGTCTTCTTTTTTTGTTCCATTAAACAGTTCTTATCTCAACCCATGAATTTTACTTCTTTTCCCAATTTTCTCCCCCATCCCACTGCGGGGGCGGGGGCGGGGGGGGAGTGAGTGAGTGAGTGGCTGCGTGGTGCTTAGTTGCTGGCTGGGGTTAAACCACGACACATTACATACAATATTGTTGATCTGTCAGCTTCTATGGTGGGGGTTTGCACCGTGGATGAGTTGGTCAAACAGATAGAAAGGGTAGTGCTGTTTACAAAAATCCTTCTAGAAATCAATAGACAAAATTTTGGTTTTGTGACGAATAAGCCTGTCTTTTAGTGTTTTTACTGGAGCATGTGAAACACAACTGAGTTCTTTTTATATTAGTTCTTATCCAAATATAGGATTGAAAACATCCATTAAGAATTTCCAAGCTAATCAAAACAAGCTATGTTGATGTAACAATGAAAAGAACCTAAGGAAGAAGCAAGAAGGAGGAATATTTGTGTCTTTTAGTGTGGCTAGACACTTCCTCAGTTTGCTAGTTTTTAATACCTTGCTTTATAAGTTATGTATTTTTAGTCTTACAGACGTCACCTAGAAGGTGCACAGACCTAGCCATCATTGTAACAAAAAGTATCTTCAGGAAGGGTTTGAGGGGTGAAACCATAATTTTACACACCATTTTAGAGTGGGTTAATAAGAGGAAACAGAAAAGCGTTTTAGAATAAGTGTAGTAGCAGAAGCTGGCATTGGTAAAGGGATGGCCTGAATATGGAAAATGGCATGGGACTGACTTATAGTGAGTCTTAATTGTAGAAACAAGAAATACAGATAAATGGGATCTACTGAAGGGTATCAAAGATGTGATCATGAAAAGTGGGCAGAAAAGCTTCGTTGAAAGTACTGTACCAGACTCTGAGAATTAGTTGGAAAATTTTACATGAGAATTTTAGTATAGATAGAAAGAAAATAGAATTTTAGTACCTTGCTGGTACAGGGCTTTATTGACAAAACCTGTGCCTTGCCAAGAAAGTGCCTCTCTTTATCACACTTTGAAGCAAAATTTTCTTCAGCTAAGCAGAAGCTTTCAAAAACCCATGCAAAGCCAAAGTAGCCATGTAATCTTCTAGGTACAAAATGTTTCCTTTAAGTTTCTAAGTGAATGCAATCTTAAATTGATACACTACATACAGAATAATATTCACAGAATACCTCCTCTTCAATATAAAACTGCTAAGATTCTTCTGTCTCGTATTTTGTATCTATCTTAAAGTAAAGGAATTATGTAGTTGAACAAGTTCTTGCTTAGTTAAAATGCTTTAACTGAGCAAGTAATTTTGTGGTGAAAGATTGCAAGTTTCCAAGCTTGTAAAATTTTAATTTTAGGGTCATTAGACCAAGGCCTTTTTCACAAACACAGGCACAAGCAAACTGAACCTTAAAACCTTCCTTTGGTCAGCTCTTTTACAAGGGCTTTTTCCCCACCGCATCCTGAGAGAGGCAGGTGTCAGAGCTATTGTTGCTTTTCCTGAGGATTTACACAGCTGAGATCTTCCAGGAAATGCTGTAAATCAAATCATGTCCTTGGTAGCCTTATCTTGTTGTGCCTCTGTGAGCCTGTTGTGAACTGTGCTAGGTGGGCTGCTTCATAGGGAAAGAGGCTGTGCAGTTCTTCCCCACTGCCTTCCTCCCCACTGGCTGGAAATCCACAGCCTGCGTTACTGATGCCACCTGGGAAGAATCTAACACATTGCTTTGGGGGTAATATGTTGTGATAATAATTACATTTTTAAATGGCTAAGGTGCAGGATGATGCAGATGTGCTTGTAAATGGATTAGCAACACTACCATTGCTTTTGGAAGTCTCTTTCAGTTGATAGAAGAATTTAAATGGTACATATCTGGGAGAGCTGTATTTTGAAAACGTTTTTGTTTAAATAGTTGTAGATTTTTTTCTCAATGATTGAAAGCAAACACGTCAGAGGTGCCCAAAGAAAGATTTAGTGCTGTTGGATGTGCAGTCAGCTTCCACATGGTAGATTCACTGCTATTTACTGGAAGCTGTTTCTCCTGAGTTGTCAATTGTGTGTGCCTTTTAGTGGGCAGGAGGAACAATTTTGCGTTTAATTCAGAGCCTCCCTTCACAGAGAAAGGAATGAAGCTAAGCAGCCAGTGTTTGGACTGCAATAAAGACAAATGAATATGAGCTCTGTCCTAAACCTCTTCTTTCATGTTGCATAAGCCCTGTTAAAACTTCTCTGTATCAGAAGTTAACTAAATATTTTGCTAGTTTTTCATGAAATTGTGTCCCTGAAGTCTTAGTTAAGCAAACTTGGGTCCTATTTTAGCTCACACAGATTGTTTTCTCATATATCCATCAACATCCTTGTATATTTGCTGCAAATTCTGTATGACAGTATTGTCTTCATGGTATCTAAAATAATTTTAATAATCTTTAACAAGCCAAATTTCTAGAACAGTAGCAGGGCTCCTCATTTTTTTCCACTGAATCTAAAAGTAGCCTTATCTTTGTTTTGTTAAGCTCACATCAAGTATCAAATGTAGAGCGCCACACTTTAAAAGTCATATTTTTACAGCTATATTGCATCTACTATTAAGCACAATATTCAGTCCTGTTATAAAACATAGGTACATTTTAAAACCAACATATTCTAACATTTACTGCAAAAATACCAAAAGTCCTATTCTCATTGAAGATGTGAACAAGTACTCCAACATATCTGTGGCATTTATAGCATGCTTCTATAATTTTTACACCTTGGTGATTCTAGATACTCTATATTGATTACTTTTGGCAACTGTAGGCTCTTTAACAGCCATCACTGTTAATAGAAACAGTTATGCTTAAACAGTTAGCAAAGAAATTATGATTTTTGACTTTAAGAATAAGGAAGGCTACTTTCTACTAAAACATAGATCAAATTCAGTTTGAAAGGTGTTTTAAATCTAAATCACTCCACTGAGAACAAGTGCAGACTGAGAACTTGATGAGAACAGATATTTAAACTGACATATGCTCAAGGGGCAAATTTTATCATAATGGTATTTGAATCTTTGAACACTATTATCTGAAACTCTGAAAGTATGTTAGGCTATTGTAACTTCACATGCATAACTGGGCAAACTCTGACAAGTTTTATTTAGGCAAAAATCCCAGTTGGGTTTGGCCTGTATTTGAAAATGTAAAAACATGAGTGTATTTGTGCATGTATTCATATGAACACATTTATCTTAAGTAATTTAAGCTACTAACCACTCAAAGGCCTTGATTTTCTATTTGGCCAGTATCTGTTCATTCTGCTTTCTCAATACAATCATATTGATGCATTTTTGTTCTGTTATTTTTAATAGGACATATTTTCAGCAATGAATATTGGTAGAAGGCTTCTCTAATTCATGTCTGCCTATTGTTTCACATGATTCACAGATTTCCAGAGAAATCCACATTTAATAAGTTTTTAATAACACGCACACACAACTACACAGATTCATTTTACTGAAAACTGGACATCTCCCACTCTAAAGCAGGAATTTCTAGGATAGACTGTCAGAACTATTAATTGTCTCCTTTTCTGTGTGGGCTCAGAATCCTGTGTGCCCATTCAAGGCCAAGTTTTTACAGGCACAGGAGAAACAGAGCTTTTACCTTTATTTGATTTTTGAGTTTGAATTCAGAAGTTGATGGAAAATACTAAAATAAATTCATAAATAAGCAAGTGAAAAGAAGGAATCCTAGCTGACTGAAAATGTCCTGGTGGAACAAGTTTGTGGTTGGCTTTATAGATAGTGATCACTAATGAAGCAAATTATTTGAAATTCAGATCTTTTCAGTTAACTTGCCTTCCTTGTTTCTTATTCCTGCTCCCTCGCCCTCCATGCCATCTGTTGCTCTTCAAAATAGTTCAGGATTTCACCAGGATCAGGAGTGAAACAAAATACAGGAGCGTATGGGGAGACTTCTCGCAGGGTTCACTGCCTGGTCAGACCCAGATGGAAGTGCAGGCTGAAAGCTAGCGCTCTACAGACATCGTAGATGATTTGCAGGCAAAATTGGTTCTGGTCAGCTCAAACAATAAAGTTTGAATGTGTGTTCTACCCATGTGTTGTTTACCAGTCATCACAATGATAAATATTTTGGATTGTTCAGATAATGTAGCATAAGAGCTAGAGGCTGGGCTTACACGATTTTCTTCTACTTTCTCCACTAGCCTATTTTGCTTTTTATATCTCTCGTAGTAGCAATGCATTATCACCTCATGCTTCTCATCCTGATTACCTCTGGTAGGGCAGGGTCCAGTGGAATAAACTCAGCTTGCCTCCTGTAGTGAGATGCTTCCTTTTTTTTTTTGATGCCAAACTGTTCCACCATGTTTTGCTTTTTAAAAAATCGTGTTTAAAAAGCTAGCTTTTCCATTTGGTATAGTCTCCTAAAAATCCTGTACTTTAAAAATGGCAGCTTAATATGGATGCTATTGCCAATTGTCATTACTAAAGATTGTTACTTTTGCTAATAGCATTCTATCTTTGTCATTTTATTAAAATTATATTACTGCTCTGAAAACAAAAATTACTGCTTTATTCAATAGAAGAGTGACTGGCATGGCACTTGTCTGATCTTTAAAAAGAAATTTTACTTTCATTGTATTTGTGCATTAAATTAAGTGTTCGTATCTACAGAATAAACTAACATCTTATAAATATTACTGTGTTTAATTATCAGTTCAGTATTTGAGTTTTTGCTGTTATGGTTGATGTCTAAGAGTGATTAAATGTGTAATAGAGAACAAAAGGAACATTGATGTGAACAAAGATACTATTAGATAAAGGTAAATTTCATCTTCTGCATGTTTTTATTCTTTTTAAAGTATTTTAATTACGTTTATATTCAGAGTGATTGGGTGGCATTTCCTTTTTCTCAATTCAATTCCTATTTTAGTCTTTCAGAACAACATCTTCTAGCAACTATTTAATCTCTAGAATCTTTCAGTTATAGTCTCAGCTGTATACTTAAAGCAGCTATTCTTCACTGGGGTAGTCACAAAAGGGAAATCAGGTAAAACAATGTTTGAAGGAAAAATCTACTCGGACATCCTGCATTTTAAATCTGACTTGTTCTTAAATGTCTTGTGGCATAGTACACTTGACTACACTTAAACTTTAGATTCAGAGTGATGTTACAGATTTTGCTAGTTTTTTAAGCTAGTCTATTAGAAGGCAACAGAATATGATGCTGAGCGTTGTGTGACCTGACTTCTTTATGTGTATCTACATTATGAAAAAAATAAACAAACTTTTCAGTAGAGCACTTAGTGAAATATAGACTTACATATTAAAAGACTGCAAGATGCTTATAGTAAAATCATATGCAAGTTTGTATGTCAGGTCTGGTAAGTTGTGAATAATATTTTTTGTATCTTTTCTTTTTTAGTATTTTGCCAGGATTTTTAATTAAGCCTTTCCTATAATATCTCAGATGCTCCTAATTTATTGATAATTATACTTACCCAGGGTAGTGTAACTAATGTGGGAGATACAGTGGGGACTGCATCACATTTAGAAATTTAGACTTGGTCCTTACACACCTGGAAGTAACTGCAGAAAAATGTGTGGTAGTAGTGTACTTAGCCACATCCCATGGGCAGCTGTAAACATTAATGACAGTTAACCTAAGATGGCTTTAAATGTAAAATGGGGTTTCTGACCAGGAGACAGGTGGTATGCCATATTCTTTTATAATCGCCCCATAGCATGCTTTATGAACCATCATCAGGCCAGAGAGAAAGAATAGCTCATCTGGGCATGTACACTTCATTTCTTCATCCTCTTTTTCCTCTTTGCAATTGTGTTATATAAAGGGAGCCAGGCATTTAGCACAGAATGCCTTAATCCTTGAGTTTATGAGCCCTAAGCACATCACAAGTATGGTTGATGCTGACAGGTCACATCATCCCTTATGAAATGGAGAAAAATGGTGAGAAAGGAGAGAGAAAATTGCAAAGGAAAAAGTTCAGATCTGCATAAGAGTTCGGCACCATGTGTTCTGAAATACTATGACTTAAAGCTATGATACGCAACAGAAGTCTAGAATGGTGCTTTTATGATTGCTTATATTCAAGGACCGTCAGTTCAGTTCAGAGGAGGGGGGCAAGAAGGAGGTGACTGAGGTCAGCTTGTCTTTTCTGTCCTTGCTGTTGGTTTGGCAAATTTTCCTGGAGACTGCAAGGGCGTTAAGTACAAGTATTAGCTTGTACACCCTGCCCTTCCTATTTTAGATTTGAGGTGCAAGAGTTTAGAGCATTGTATAATAACCAAATACTACTAGAATGGCAAAATATGAAGTGGAGTGCAAGAAAATAGGATCAGTTTCTATTTTACAAACTGGGTGTAGTAAGGTGAAACAGCCCTGAAACAAGGAATGGACGTATATGCCCAGCTATTTTTTTCTAAATATGACAATTAATGTGTTAGTTTGCGAATCTGTTATTTTTTGTCTAGTCAACTACTCAACAACAGTAATGTTTAAAAGTTACTTTCATAGGTTTCTAATCTAATAAAATGTTTTAAAAATATGTTGTTTATCTGTTGGACAGGCAATGTTTTAAGGAAATAAATAGAATATATTTAAGTTCATGGTTTTGCTAGTTCATTCATTTGAGCCTTGATTCTTATGCTTTGGTATAGATATTGTATGAAGCATCCATATTTATCTCAGTGGACTTATTCCTGACATGTATTGCTACAAAGACCTTTGTTTGTAGAATATCAGCTAATTAAAATAAATCTAAAACTGAACATGAAAAATGTTGATTTCCAATTCAGTGAATTCTAGCAATATTATAACAAGTTTGTTTTTAATTCTTGAAAAACATATCAAAATTAACTTTTCTCCCATTTACGTAATGCTTATAACTAAACTTCCTTCCTACTGTGAGACAGTTTCATTTATTGTTATTTGTAAACAGCTTAGTAAAGATGCATAGTGGATTGGTCTAGAAACTCCTTGAACAGTTTCTTTTGAAATAACACTACATACGTTAAGCTCAATTACACATCCAAACAGCCACAGCACACTTTTGGTAATTTATTCATTGATTTAACATAGTACCCAGAAGAGTCATGCCTGCTGTCAATTTTGTAATATATTATGTTTTAAATATACTCATGCTCACCCATGCACGCCATTAAGGTGTGCATAAACCTGTGTTTTTCTCTCTTGACAGCTATAAATGTTTGTTATTATTACACAAAACATATGTTCATGTTGTTTTTGTCTAAATTATTCTATCTGGGGCTATAAAGTTTTAATGTTATTAGTTGCCCTTAGAATTTTAATGTTTCACTGCTGTAACCTTCTTAGGATTTCTCTGCAATTAAATAGAAACTATTTCACTACAGCCTGGAAGAACAATATATTTTATACAAATAATAAAAAAAATCCTTCTTGCACCATTTTCTTCCAGTGCAGTAAACTGTTTACTTGACAGGGTTCTATATACAGCAGTCCTACCTGTAGTATTTTCCAGAACTGAATAGAATATTACACTTTCCTACAGTCTTCTCATTAAGAAAAAAATTCTAGCTTAACCCCTTTAAGATAGAGGTATGTCATAAGCAGTTTGCTTTGAAGGCCCTCTCCCTGCTGTCCTCTGTTGTCCCCTTACTCAGTAAAGTAGCTCCATTACAGAGGAAACCTCAATGTAACAGATATACTATGAAAAAAGCTGGGGGGTTAGGAGATAGCATGATACTAGTCTAGAAAAATCACTTGAAGAAACGTCTCCTGTGTTGTCTTCTAAATAGCAGCAGTGTTGACAATAGGAAAATGTATTACTTCCCCCCCTTTCAGTTTTCAAGGCCTTTTTCTAAGGAAAGAGAGCAGATGGGAATTCATCCAAGACGTAAAAAGATATTTACTGCTTTTAAATGAGCAAAGGACTTATTTAGGACATTCTTTTCCGCATACTGGGTTAAGGCATTATATGGACCTTTTTTCATTTTGTGCCAAAATACCCTCTCACAGAGCAAGTAATGTATAAGTGCCATGCAGATTTTAAATATCTGACTTTTATTATCTTATTTCTAAGTATAGCACACTGGTATTTCTCCTCGATTCATCAGGTTTTGTTCCACAATCTGACTATTGCTCCCTTTGTGTGTAGAGAAGCAAGAGGGAGAAACAGTGATCAGAACATTCAAAATAAACTGATTAGAATATGCTTGCTCTCTTAAATTGATTAGGCAAGATTTCTTTTAGGAAAAAAAAAGTTATTTCTAACTGAATTTGTGCAAAATGCTTGAGATACTTCAACCTGAGCATTTGAATTGGAAGGTGCTTCATGAATCTTACATTAAAAACTTGAAATCAAAATAACCTGTCTGACATCTTTAAGGAAGATATGAGGAAGACGACATACTTGATGGCATTAGTAGCTACTCATGCTTGGTATTTTTGAAGCACAGCATATGTAAACTTCAGAATACCTTTTGGAAAAAGGTGATTTTTACATTTTACAGAGAAAGAAACTGAGGCAGAGGGATGAAAAGCCTGCCCCACAGTTACAGGGAGAGTCATTAGGCCAGCTGGAATTAGAATTCTGGAGTTTTGTCTTCCAGCCTCTTGTTGAGCTCACTGAACCAGGAATTCTCACACTTCTGCAGTAACAAGATCTGTTAATATTCAGTGCTTCCAGGACTCTGCCAAAAAGATTTCTTTCTTTATGAAAATGAATTCTGTCCACCCAAATTTAATTTGTCTCCCCTGCTTTCCTTGCTCTTCTTTATTTGTTTTTTCGTTCACTTTTTCCTTTCATTTCCTTTATGCTCCTGAATCTTTCTTTTTTTTTAATTCATTTTTTCCTTTTTCCTCCTTTTTCCACATGCTGTTAGAGAATTGTGTCTTTTCATCCCCCACAATATTTCTTTTTTTGTTTCTCATTTTCCCTGGGTATCTCAAACCTGCCCTCAGAACTGCTCTGTTGTACAGGGCCACAGTTGCTGCTCACAAACAGTGTTTCACAGCACCCTAATTTTCGAGATTTTAATTATATCTGAAGCTTTGCCAATTACATGGTGAACTTCTGCATTAGAAAGAATAAGACCACAGCCTTCTATCCTCAGAACTGAAAAGCCTATAATAGAAAAAAATGTACCATTTGTTGAAGAATAGAGATAACAGGGAAAAAGCAGTGTGTCAAGGTACTTGGTTAAACAATAATCTCTTACAGAGCACTCATTACTGCTAAATAATTGACTGTGTTGGGAGAAAGGTTTCTGTGTGAAGAGAGGTTCAAGAAGGTCAGTTATCTAGTGGTAATGACCGTAGCGGTCATTAGAGGGTATTAATGCTATTAAGAACAGAACTTTAACTTTTTATTGAAGTTTTTATTTAAATTATATTAACTTTGATTCAACTTTTAATTGAGGTGCAACCATCCAAATTCTATAGTCAGGAACCAAGAAGTAATGAACATAAAATTACATGTTCTTCTGATAGGCTGATGGGTCTTTAATATATTATAATTTTGAGAGTCTCTACAGAGCAGTTATTAGTATAAAACTATTCAGAGGTATTCTATTAGAATTAGGGTTGGGTGACTGATTCAGGAATAAATCCCAGCTTGACCCATAGCAAATGCAGACAGTATATTTTGAGTCAAAAAGAACTTCTTTTCATAAATACAGGTGCATGTGATCTCAAAACACTTGCTAAGTTAAAGCAAAAATCCTTTGATGCTTAAAATGATCTGTCTTATAAACCTGATGCTGGATGGCAGCAGCACTGAATTTATTCTGAATTGAGTTTATAGTTCCATACTAAGTTCAGTACTTGTATAGAGAATCTTATGCTGAAAGGAAGCAGCAACAGTATTACTGTTGTTCTTCCAGCCTCTACAAGAACCAGAGTCAGGGTATGGCTGGGGCTCCCAGGAACTGAAACATGAGCTACTAGGTGGAAGGCTTGAGCTAATACATCAGTAGCCCTCCTGCTCCTTCTTTCTATCTTTTTTTTTCTGTAGGCATTTCAGGGATAGGCTGCTGAGTAAGTCTGAAGTGCTGGAGGGCTAGAGAAGAGGTATGAGACTGTAAAATGAACTCTCAGGGGACCAGAGGAATATCATATGTCATGCCACCTTCTAGTCTTCTTGCAACAGAATTTTTTGTCTTTGCCTTGCTAACCTGAGGAGATAGTAACATGCTTTAGAATAACAGCAGCAAAACCAACATGCTACCAGAACAAAACACTAAACACTGTTTCATTCACACAGTGGAATGATGAGAAAAAGAATGGCTGATACATGATAGGACTTAATCACATTGCCCAGTGCATATCTGGGCAGGTGCTAAGAGACTTTGGTAAGAAAGGAACAGCATAGCATACAGAGGATTGCAAGCTGAACAGAATCCTCCATGCTGTCATGGCAACTTTTCAAGGTACAATTTGAGAGCCAAAAGCTATATTGTGTTTATGAAAAACTGTGACATTTAAAGAGATCTACCAGTCTTATAAAGTAGCAAGGAGAAAAGAATTTTGGGGTGAGTTATCTATAACAAAGGAGAACATGCTATCCAAAAGATTTTTGCTGCTTTTATGTTAATGCGTCAAATAAAAACAATAAAGTTAAACAGTAGTTATTTATTGCATTATTATCTGACAGGGGGTTTTTTTGCAGTGAGGAAAACCCAGTTACTATACTATTAGTGCCAATTGACCTTAACTACAGAAAAAAAATGTTCTGGGTTTTGGAAATGTTCTAGATGTTTCCAAAACTTCCAGGATGTTGTTCAATTTGCAATTCTGTTGTTCATTATATATTTCTATAGTTTCATTGTATGGAGTGATGCACAGTTCTATGAAAGCATCTTCTGCTTCTATTCATGCTTCTAATCCTTTGAACTTTTTTGTTTTCTTGTAATTACAGACTTGGGGAATACTTTGTATTAAATTGGTCTGCTGCCATTTTCTTGAAGGGAAATTTTCTATATGAACTGATAATGGCTTTTTTCCCCATGTAAAAAAAAAAAGTAACTGCTTTACACTTTTGGTAGGAAGCCAGGTTTTTGTCATTTAGACATGTCACGTCGTTATGAAAACATCATGCATCATAACACAACATAACAATGTGATTTGCTGAGATGCTGACTCCTCTTGAAAAATTGTAAAGTGGCGTGTGCATATTTCCATGCAAAGAACTACCTGAGTATTTCAGAGCATTTTCCTGGGGCTGCCTGGTGCAGTGGTCTAATGTATTAGTCTTGTAACTGGGAGAAGATAGGTTCTAATAAGTGATGTGCAAGTCTTTGTAGTTCTAATTCATAGGTATATGACATTTTCATAAAATCATAGAACAAAGTACTAAAAGACATTCTAGGAATTCATTTAGTCCTCTGCCCTGCCCAATGCACAAAAAGTTAAAAATCATATCTGAACTGTTTCTGCTGTCTGTCTTCTTAGAAACAGCCAGTGGTGGGTATTCTGTAACATCCAAAACAATTTATTCCAGTGCTTAGCAAACTTGGAAGCTTTTTCCTAGTGTCTTGCCTAAATTTACCTCACAGCAGTTTATGCACAGTTGTTCTTGTCCTATCCCCAGAAGACACAGAGAATCGTTACTTTATTCTGTGTGGCAAGCTTTAACGTATTTGAAGATCACCACCAATTTGCTATTCTGTTTCACATTGCATGGGCTTGTTCTGTCAAATTGTAAGCTGAGTGTAAAACTAATAATACATGAAAGTCAAGATAAATTACTTCCATGGTAAACAAACAAACAAACAAAAGAAGTGACATCCTCTTCTCTGCACCCCTTGAGATTCAAACATTATCCCAATATTCTGCAGTGTGGCAGAGAGCCTTCACTGTATCAACAGTCACAGGAGGACGCTTCCATCTCCCCTGGTCCTTAGGTGCCAGCTCTGTACACAGCTGCTGTTTTTCACAGTAAGACCAGTTCTGTAATCCCTTAGACACAGTGGAGGATGAGGCGGGAAGCTGAAGCACTGCAGAGTGTCTAAAGGCAGATGACATTTAGTCATCTGCCACCCCTCCAGTCAGGAGCGTATTGTTGTTAACCTACTTACCTGATAAGACATTTAAACTAGATTAAAGTAAAAATGTAAGGACAAATATTAAAAAGACATGAAATAGTTAAGATGTTTAGAGATGGCATAAATGAAGTAATAAAATAAATTATGTACCTAATCTTTAAAATGACATCAAAAATTCTCTCTGTCACTCAGCGTGGTCACTACTGGCTGGAGGCCAGTGATGGCTTCACTGTCCCTGGAGGTATTCAAAAAGCGCATAGACGGAGTACTCCATAACATGGTTTAGTGGGCATGGATGATGGTTGGACTTGATGATCTTGAAGGTCTTCTCCAACTTAAATGATTCTATGATTCTACTTGCCTCTTGTCAAAGTGGGAGATAGGGCCTTATGCATGCTCTGCATCTCCCATTCACATATTCTAGGGTCTAGGCTGTTTTAATACTTTACTCTTCGAAACTTCTATTTTCTTTTTCAGCAGGGGACACATTCTGGCCAACCTCTTTATTAGAATAAAGTTTCTTTCCCTTTGGTAACTATGTAGAAATATTCCTTGATTGTACTAGGAATGATCTCCTGCACTTAACTTGCTAGTAAACAACTGTTTACTCAGGGAGATGTACACTTTTCCCCCTACTGCTTTTGTTGCTACTTTAAATTCTCCTCAGTGTGTAATATACCTTTTGCTGGACCTTATGTTCTATAGTAATATGTATGTTAAAAAAATACAGGATAAGTCAGTTTTTAGTTTTTTTACTCTCTTGACTAAGTCCAATGTCACTTGCAGTTAACAGCTTTGGGGTGTTTGATCCTCAAAGTTTTCCTTTTAAGGAGACCTTAATAGAAGACAAACAGATGCATAGTTGGGGAGGTGTAGCACTGGCCAGATAAAGACAAAAATACTTTAAAGTCCTCATCATTTAGTATTAGCGCTTGTATTTATCCATGTGATGATCTTATTAAAGACAAAGGAACTATCAACATGAATAGAGTTAAGCATGTTCTCAAAGGTTGACAGAATTGAGATGTCTGTAGAAACATGCCATGATAAATGGTACCAAAAATTGGTGGTAGTAGGAATTCAGAGAAGTGGAGGAAAACAGCAATAGGAGGGGTATGTATGCAATGTATGCATCATGGTAGCTGAAATTAGGAGTCAAAGTCATGTTTGTTTGGATTGTTACAGTCCTTTCACATTTGCCTGTTGGAACTGTGTAGGCTGAAGTAAAGAAGTTGTGGAGAAGAGAGGTGTCTGAAGCAGGCTGAATCTGACAAAAAATTGAAAAAGCAATGATAAAAAGATAATGAACCAAAGCAATACAGAGTAAAATAATGGGACAAGAAATAATGTTGCTATCTTTTCCTGGTTACTGGCTATCCTATCTAAGCAAGGGAGAGGGCAGATCTAGGCTTGCTGAGATCTGAGCTACTGTGCACTACACATGGCTATTCTTATTTTTCAGAGGTGGTAAAACAAGGGGGAATGGGAATGACACCACCAAATGATGCAGTTATGAATAACACTGGAGATGTATATGGAGAAGTTGCACTTAATAAAAGACAGCAGGGGTGAACAGGCAAGGCAGACCTAAAACTTATTTCTTTTGGTTTTGGTGCCAGCTGATAGTGAGTTTTCTCAGGAACTTTTCCCAGAGGAGTGGTAGAGGTAGAGGCTGTATATGTAGTCTGGCATGAGTTTGTGCCCATCCAGTGGTAGTATCAGGGCATATGGTACATTTCCTGTTTCTCAAGGATTGCCGTCTCTTTAAAGTGTACAATGCAAAATAAAATAATTTTCATGCTGTCCAGTTTATTTTGGCAATTTTGTGCAAATCAGCTTGAATAGAGTTCCTTCCTTATAAGAGCACTAATGATATTATCCTCAAAAGAATGGAAAAAAACCCTTTAAAAAGCATTGACTATATGAATAAACATGAATCATCTTTTGACAACTCTCATATGAATTGCACCGTTAGGCTCACGTGTGCTATGTGAGCAACATTTTGTCAGGAAAGTCAAATGACCACATGTATTGATTTTCAACTGTAATTGAAATAGCTTAGTGTCGCATGGTATCTGGTTCCAATTTGTGACTTTGATTTGTAGGGATTGTGAACTAATCTTGCCATCACATGTTACATTTGTAAACCGAAGTTTTAAATTGTGCTGATCAGACATATGTAGAAAATTACAGCTGCACTGCAGGCTTGCACCTGTGCCTGGATTTCATCTTTTCTAGTCTTTACTCAGGGCACATGTATAAGCTATGAGAAAATTTATGGTGTGGGAAACCTGTATTAGTAGCATGTGTACCAGAAACAAGTGGACAGGAAGTAAGAAAGATGTGATTCTATTTTATAGTTGGGGAATCAGGGGCAAAGAGATGGAAGCATTATTAAGAATTTCACTTAGCAGGTCAGAAACAAGGCAAAATCAGAATCCATATGTCCTTACTCTCAGTTCCTCTCTGTGTAGACTTTGTAAGTCCAGCCTGCTTTGTTTTTTGGTCCATTGGTTGCTACTTAAACATGGCAGAACTTTATTTATGCCCTCTCAATTAGCAAAGGTAAGGAGTGGTGGAAGAGATCCCACACAGAGTGGTCAGCAGTGATGCTATTTCATTTGCCTCTAAAAGCTTGTCTGCATGGTGAGCACCTAGGAAATCTTACTAAATTGATTAAGTTATTTTGCAAAAGTTAAAGAGCATTAAACTCCCATATGGATATTCTTACTCAGAAGTGAAGTCACCATAGCTTGCTTTAGCTCCTTTGACAAGGATTAAGCTACGGCAAATTAAGGCCATTTTAGTCCTGAATGGGTGTCCACATGGGGGATTAATGCACTTTAACTTATGCACATTAGTTTTGAAGCATTAGTTAATTCATCTTAGAAGTCTTGTCCCCATGCTAAGTGCACAGAGCGCTTCCAGAGATGTTGATTCCCAAAGCACTAGTGAGTTAGTTCTTTTTGCATCTCTCCTAATATGACATTTTCTGAAAGAACATATTCTTGAATACATAAAGTTTAGTATTTAAACACATAATTTCTAAACATGTGCAGTTCTATTCCTTCACTCATTTAAACTTTGAAAACACCATCTCAAATAGATGATGTATGTTGACATCATAATGGTGTCAGAAAAGAACTCCAATTCAGTAAATCGCAATCATCTTTAAAAGGGGAAACATCACATAAAAATAAACAGGGTTAGGTATACATTTTCCACACTATACTATGATTTCAGATAAGTATAAAAGCTATTACAATTGTATTTGCCAAGTTAGGCAATGAAAAGCAAAGCAGTATGTGGAAATATCCCTGAAATTTGATAGTTTCTCCTGGCAATGCAGTTGAATTTGATTAAAATATTTACTTTCCAGAGCATTTTTATTAACTTCTGAAACAGACTTTAAAAAAGATACTGCACAAGACATATCTTGTATTTAGAACAGAAAACTAGTATTGCAAATAAGGAATGAATATGGGTAAGTAGTATTGTTATTACCCAAAATAAAAATAATTCATCTAAAACTGTTCAGAAGTTGGATGTTGAAAAATAGCCAAATGGACATTAATTTAAATGGAGGCACTTCAAGAAGAAAAATGACAGAAGTTACTGGTCTGACTTCATTTATCTGCCATTATTTTCTTAAATGTTCATCTTGACTGCAGCTGTTTGAATAGGAAGCTCTCTAGCTACAAATAGGGAACGTGGCAAATTCTCTGGTTTTTTTTCCCCTGTTGCCTAACCTTGTGTAATTGATAAAAGTAACCCTCAGATAAAACCACCTGAAAAGATATGCTTGTTTTCTCCCATCCCAGGCCAAGACATATCCAAAACAGTACTTAAAAAAAACTATTTATGTTATTAAGCAGATATTTCTTTATCCCATTGTATACTTTGTTGCTCAGATTGTGGATCATGCAAAAAAAAACCCCAAAAAACCCAACAGAACAAAACCCCAAACCAAAACCAAGATAAAGTCTGAAAGGGAAAAAGATAATTCTTTATTCAGCATGCATGCAGAGTTGTCAGTTCATTAAAGTATACCTATAATTAAAAACTTAAGTTAATTAAGTTTTTAGGTTTTTTATATTCTCGTTATCATAAAAGAGAAAAAAGAACAGTCTGAAGGGATCTTAATGTCTCACAACTATCACTGGTTGGAAGACATCCCATCTTCTTTTTCTCTCCATGAAATACTCTTCCTGAAAAAAAGAGAGCAGGGTTTTTCAAGATTAAAACTAAGAAGTTTTAAGCTGTAATTTTTACTCAAAAATAGTGTTATAAAAAATTTTGTTGTAAAGTACTTTTTGCAAAATAACAAAATTATTGTTAAACAACACCACATTGAAAAAATAGTAGTGCTGGGAAGTTTTCAACATGCTTTACTCAGCACAGTAAAATTTTGCATTTAATTCATTTTAAGAAGCAAGTCTTATTGGCTTTGGCAATAACTGCTATTGACACTTTTGTATTTATCACTAGTAGCAGATTTTGTTGGGTTTTGCAGTAAGCTTCTGCCTCTGACTTTTCATCTAAAAAATGTTTCTAGTGAACTTATGAGCTCAGAGAAGCTCGTGAAAAGGGGACTTATGCTGGTTTCTGCAGATCCTGTGGGAAGGGCAGTGTTGAAAGGAAGTCTTCGTTTTACAAGATCTCGTTTATATACTTTGTATTGACATTCAGATTGGGAAAAATCAGGAAAAGCAGCTAACTTTAAGTTTATATTCACTTTGAATTTTCTATCTGAATGTAATCTTTACTTTTGTTTGATGTGTTAGCTGTTCTTGTCTTTCTGGTTTCCAAAAAGAAAAGAAAAAATCTATTACACATTGCAGAGTTTTAAGTGCTCTCAAATTATTTCAAACCAAACTAGGGATGGATGGAGAGGTTTGCTCTATTTTGGTCTGATTTTGTTTGTCTTCTTTTAAGTATAACTCACAGCTTTTCTGAGCACAGGTCATTCACCAGAAAAATGAAAGTATGATTTAAAGTGAACTGTTGGGCATGTCTTTTTTTTCTTTCAGTTTCTAAAATTAATCTTCAGTTTTCCTGGAAATCTGTAGCACAGACACTGAAAACTTGGTAAAAAGAACCCAACAGTACCCACCCCACCCCACTCCAACCCCCTTTTCATTGGGTTTTTGGCATAGGGTAGCACTTCCATGAGGAATCAAATCTCTCAAACAACATGACCAGTCCTTTTCCAGTGGCAATGGGCAAGGGTTCTGCAATGGTGGCTTCAGCTGAATCATATGAGGCTCCCCAAAGTGCTGTTCTGCTGAATTCTTGTAATTAGCTGGCCCATGGTCCTATGTGACCAATACAGCATGTGAAGCATCCATTGCTACCAATTATTAGCAATTAGTTACTAAACATTGCTTTATTGCCTTAATTATGTACAAGGGAATGTCCTGCATAAGCACTTCTTCATCTACAGAGACAGTTTCTACTGTCTATTTACAAGTATATATTATCCATGCCCAGTTTGGTCAGTTCTGCAGCAGGAACTGCCTGGGGGGGTCTCTGGTCCTGCCAGGTTGTCCACCCAGGATGTTAATCAGCACTTTGAAGCATACAAGTAGTGTCAGTTGGTCTAGACACAGCAGGAGCTGCCTGCAGGAATCTCCAGGACTGATAGTCCCACCTGGAGAGCCTCTGAAACAATTAGTGAAGCACTTTGTTGTGAAGGTGGTGAGGCAGTCAGGCAGTTGCCTCTTAAGTTGGTCCGTTGTCTCCAATCAGCCCGTTATCTCTGTGTAGAGAGTAGGCAGGGTGTTCTGGGCCACCCAGGGAATTAATGACTAAGTACACTGGATGTGCACATAGGCACGTGATATCCTTGATTTCCAGCTGCACCACAGTTACAACTTTAGCACAAACCTGAATTTCATCTTTATATTACACCTACAACTTAAATTCCATAGCCCTTGCCACAAATCTCTGCTGTGAGAGACTCACTGAAGGTAGGAAGAAATGGAATATCTCTTGCAAAGCTATGTAACCATGAGGAAAAAAGAATTATAGAGGCGTTAGTATGTAAGATACAAAATTCTCTGGTTTGGCATATTAAAATATAAGCATGAAAGAGAGAGGATTTGTGTTTGTGTATTTCATTGTCTTTTTTTATTTGTGTATCTGTCACTCCAAAATCTGGACTGAGCACACAATAGAGATTAATTAAAATCAGAGTTACTTCAGAAAGCACTTTCTATAATAGAGCTGTATTAGTAAATTAGTTGTGACTAATAGTCTTTTGTAGATGGATTAGAGGAATGAATTAAAATGTAATCTGAAATAACATTGATAGAAATTATGTCTGATAAATCCAAGGTAACTTCTATCCTTGACTGGAAATAGAATGCCATTATGCCATTGTGTGCTCCTACAGCAACGCAGACTACAAAAAGTAGCTGTGCTCTAGGCTGTCCATTTTCAAAAAATTCATTAGCAAGAATAATCAAAAGCACAAATAATGCCCACTTATCAATTAGCTGCGTCTATCATTGGATTCCACCCACCTAATGCCCTCTGCTTGTGTATTTCTACAAAGGCATAAATTAAGCTAATGTTATAAGTATGTATACATATGTACGTATTTTCTATATATAATACATTTCTATCAGTATCTAAGGGGTTGGTATCATTTAATTTATTACTGTGACAATTTACTATTACTCATCTGGTCAGAAAATTTCACCCCAAGTAATTTATTAAAAAGAGCTCTGTTTTTTCAGATTTCAGATCTGCCTAGAGGCAGATGAGGTGTCCCTCTTAAAAGTTACTAGTGTAGGCTATTACCTGCAGGATATTCTCCAGATTAGTTGCCATGTGAGAAATAATGCATGACATAATAATTTTATAAACATTTTGGCAGAATATAATAAATCTAAGGTAATACTAATATACAACTCAAGCTGTTACATTCCAGAAATACTTCTAAATTAAGGTATGACATTTCTCTACAAGCAAAGATGACTAATAAAAGTATTCAAACTGCACACATTGAGTTTCTGAAAGACCTTTCACAAATTAGCATTGTTTTGGACTTCTCAAATTCCATTTGCAAGTTTTCAAATTCTATTTTGAAAGAGTATAGTGAAAGTAGTAAGCTAAAAGCAGCTCGCATCATTAATTCACTGTTTGAATACCAACACCAAAGTTTACTTTGGGCCATGTACAAAGTTTAGCAGCACTTCTTCATTGTTTCTGTGGAAAGCTTTTTTTAGACTGACTGCTTTTCAAGTCCCAAAAGCATCATGTATTTAGACATTGGAAGCAAGGGTGATTTTTTTGAAAGAAGTTGGTTTAAAGGGAGATTTGTATGAGGATTCAGCAATTGCTTGACATATAGGATTTGGGAAGCTGATGAAAGCGTTAAGAAGTAGTACGAAGAAAGTATAAAGCTGGGAGTAGGGCTAGATAGAAGATGAAATCCACTGCTATGCAAAAGGACAGCACAAAATCTATACATCACTTAGATCTTACTTAATCCTTCAACATAGGGGTTTATATAGCTATGAACTGTTTGAAGACATTATGATGGAGCTTAAGTGGGACTTGGGCAGAGCACTGATCTTGTGCCAACTCATTGCAAAATGAGCGCTTACCATATGGAGGAGGATTGTGGTGAGTCTTAGGAGTCATATGGAATACATACAATGAAATGAGAGGACATGTATAGAAGAGGTCAAATGATGAAGACTTTGAAAGTATAAGAGGATGACAGTAAAAATTATTAGGAAGTATAGAGAAAATATTTCCAGATATACCTCCTTTAAGTAAATGGTAAGTTATGACTCTCCTCAGACTAACATAAAAATGAAATTAAAAGAAAAAGAAAAATAAGCTCTCTAACACCTATCTTGTTTATACTAATCAGGGTTAGCTTTATCCTAATCAACAATCTTAGATTCAATCTGAATAATATTTCATTAGCTTTTCAGATCTACCTTTCCTGTCTAGGTCTAATTATATCTAATGGAATGTAGCTCAACTCACTATATTAAATCATTAAAAAAACCCTCATCATTTTAAATGATTATGGGGCCTTGGGAAAGAATAGTCCCTCCTTCTTCTAAGACCTAAAGGGCTTGCCCCAGATACTTGTCATCATTTTTCTCCAGCCTGTTGTATGCTTGAAAAGAAACTTAATATATCCATTTTCATTTGTAACCATCTATAAACAGCTACATAAGTACAAACATAAACATCTGTTCTAATCAATCCTCAGAGAAGGTTACTTATTCATAGAAGTCTGCATTCTCTTAGAAGGAGATATTCTTACAATTATATTGTATTACACTTTTTGTCTGTTCAGTGTCTTGCATATTCTATTATTTATAAAAGGATTAAGGCATGTATCGAACTGTATTCGAATGGGCTATGTATGGAATTGCCAAAATAGTCAGTACCATTCACACAGGTTGCAAATAATAGAAATACAGACATATAACACTTAAAGCATGTTTGCCAGAGCAAGACATATTAAAAAAATAAATTCAAAGAAAAAACCCAAATAATTTTAGAAATAATTAGTCCCAAGCAGATTAGATCTCTGAATAGTGATAAGGAGCCTTTACTGGAGAATCCACAGAAGAATGTATCATACTGGTTGATGTCAGGCTAGATCCTGGATTTTTAGGAGAGCAGTGGGGCAGGAGTTGGTGAATGGCGAAAGATGCTTGAACATAAGATAGGCTTGAGAAGATGTTACATCTGTGTTCCACCTCTTCATGTTTTGAGCAGCTGTAAGATGTATCACTTTTTAAGGGCTAAAAATATACTTGAAGAATTCCCAAGAATTTAAGGAATTCTGGGAAAGAGTTATAGTAATAATATTGCAGATTTTATCACTGCTTATTTATCTTGCTGGCAACTATAGTTCTGTATATGTGTGACTGTGGTATCATGAGCCTGAAAGAATAAAGCAGTAAAACATTGATTCTGTGTTTTATGTAGTAAAGTTGGAGACCAGATGCATGTATCTTAAGAAGGAAGGGAGAGACCCTACTGGGAAATTCTAGAGAACCTTGACTTGAGCTTAGATATGACATCTACTTATGTGAAGAGGCACAGTAGTCATGTTAAGGTATTTATGCTGAAAAATGTGTTTCCAGCTCTCTGACCATTGAAGAATGCAGCTCTATCATTAAGAAAAAAAGTGGCTAACATTAGATTTCTGGAAGTGTACTATCATTTGTAGAGAAGAACAAGAGATGATTAATATAGTCTTTTTGTTTGAGGGTAACTATTCCACAAGATAAAAGGCTGTTAAGCTAATTAACTAGGTATCAGTATTATTTTATTTGCTTTTTTCATGTTTGCAAACTAACTTTATTGCTATTTTGTTCTTGTTGTTATACTCGGCTATATATTGATGATAAGAGAACATAATTAACATGAAAAATTATACTGCAGTGGTGGGGTCTATATTTTGTAACTTTAGCATTGCCCTTGTTTGAGTCTTATAGTTATTTCCTACTTGCATTCAATAATAGGCTTGCAGTCAGGAGCATTGTATTTTCACAGTTTTGTCAAAACAGTTTTATCTCTAAAAGATTTTTATCTACACTGGTGGAAAAGTTCTGTTTCTGTTTAAAATTTTAATGTAATTTCTTGCCTTCCTATTTCAGGCAATAGAAGGGTTTTTTTCCACTGATACTTCCCTGGTAGCTGTCTATTTTTCTCATAATGTGTAGATGTTATTTAATAAAATGCAAAGAGAAAATCCTTGAAATTATATATCTTCCTTTTAAATGCATGATGCAAATAGCAACAAATTGGAACAATATCCGTGTACAAAATCATGGAAGTTACTGTTATGTTATGCTACGTAAAAGCTATGTCCTGGTTACACATAAAAGTGAATTGTTAAAAAAAAAGGTTAAATGAGCCCCAGTACATTTATTAACATAGGAATATATTCTTACCTTGATTCAGAAAGATTTATTTTCCTTATGATTCTATATAAGGCTGTTATATTTTGGAACAAATGATATTACTTGTATAAATGAAGCCATAAGATTGTACTAATAGAGTATACCTGTGTGTACATTTCCCAAGGTAAATGCATAATGGTAGTACAATACATTGGAAAATGGCCAATACAACAGAAAACACAGATTATGTTGGCAGTCTTCATTATTTCATTGGGGTTTTTGTTAAAACAACCACAGCCTGACATGGAATTAGCGTACATACAAAATTGCTAATACAGTTAAAGTATACACACATATATAACATGCATAGCAATATATAAAGAAAAGAAGGAGAAATAATAGAGAGAATTCGCTTTCACTCTTGGAAAGGAGAAATTCTGAGCTTTTCTTTCTGTTCACAATATGATTATATATTTTATCCAATAATTCTTTGCTGAAAAATTACTATCAGCTTCTAGGTTAGGGCCAGTATTAGTGCCAGGAACACAGGCTCTCCTTTCCTCTCTTTTCATTTACTCAGAAGATTGTCCTTCTCATGGGGTGATAGGCAGGTTCATTTTTGCTTCTTTGGAATCAGGAATCTCATATTTCTGATTCTTATTGCCCAGCTTCAGCAGGAAGAGCAGACAATGCCTTGCATGCAGTCTAGCTGTCTGAGCAGTTACTATGAGAAATCAAATCTCTATTTTCAACTTCCCAAGAGAATTCTCTAATTACCAAGCTATCAAGAAACAGATTAATCATAGCAGCTCCAATCCCCAGATTTTTTTAAGAAAACAGTGATCTACTTTTCCTGTAGAGCTAACCTATAGGGATATCTTATGTGCATTTTGTATGTTCAGGAGGAATTTTACAGTCTGAATTCCAGATTCCTGTGACATCTATTTTAGGCTTATAGGTGACATTGTGAAATTTGGCCTTTCTTCATAATTTCCTATTGGTTCCTTATCTAATGTTCTGTTCAGTGCACTGAATGTCAGAAACCCTATTCTTACTATCCAGCTATCTCCATGCCTTGTAGAGAGAAGTTGGCCACCTTGTCTGGACTGTGAATTCTATTTTTAAATTCCGCCCCATGTGTATGTCTTGATCTGGGTCTCACATGTCTCTTTAATTTTACACACCTTTTAGGTACATACTATTCAGCACGTGTATAAGTCATGGCAAATTCAGGATTTTAGTTACAACTTTCATATTGAAAAAAAGATAGATTAAACAGCAGGGAGCCTAGTATTAAAGTATTGAATTGAGTAGGTATAAGAAGTCAACAGAGAGTTATGCATAAAATTTTTCCTGACCTTGGGAAGGTCACTTAAGGAAAAACAGTCAAACCCAAGCGTTTAAGACTGCATACTTAAATCAACAGTTCAATGCCTGAGTATCACAGGTTTTCTTGGCAATAGCTAGGGCTGTGAGGCACCACTTCTGACAAGCAGACTATTTATTATAATGTCCAGGTAATAGTTTAGCTATATAATTGTATGCATGAATGTTTTTGTCGTCTTATCTGATATCAGATTGTCTCCTGGCAGAAAGATTTCCCCTTTGAGGTTCTCCAGATCTCTTCACCATTTGTTGGTCTGAAGTTTCCTTTCACCTCATTAAAGAGGAAAAGCAGTTAAAGAATAGGAATCTTAAGGTTTCAAACAATATATAGGGACAACTATTTATCAGCTATGTACATGCATGTTGTCTTCTTGACTGTTATTAGCATGGGCTTTTCCTCTCAGCCACTTTATGAATAACCCATGGTTATTCAAAGTAATACACCGTTGAAGTTTATCCGTTTTCCTGTAGGTAGTCCTGGGGATTATGGTAGGAAAATGCTCCTGGACCTAGCCTTCCATATTGTAATTTATAGCTGATAGTTTTAAATTTCACTCCTATTGCCTCACCAAGTTGAAAAATTCAGTACATATAAACCATAATGCCTGCTTCCAAGGTAATGTTCATTGCATATCCATACCTTTTCCTGATAGTTAGTAGGAATTACTTTCTGTTTTCAGCTACACACCATCTGTCCATTTAGAAAAAGAGAATATCCTCCCTACAATGGTCTGGTCCTCGTGAGATCAGTAGTTCAATTTTATATTCTCTTTTCCTGTAGGAATATTCAAATGTGTACTAAGCAAGATGCTGATCTTCACTTCTTTTTTAATATACTTTTCACATCCTCCTCAGAATTCCATTTTCCCTGATTTACTTAATTTTACCTTCACTCCCCTATTCCTCATAATCTTATGATGACATTTTCTTTGACAAGGGGCTGGATACTCCTTCACTTGGAGACCAGCTGAGAATGTCTAATGACAGGAAAGGTTTTCTGAGAGTTCTCATAAGGCTGCCAGCACTGAAGGGATGGTTAGCATAAGCACCACTGTATTCAGCTGAAGAAGTCACAAAACAGTCATCTCTGTTAAAGATTTATTTTGTGTAGTGAATACTGAAGCTAAATCCTTTGTTATTATCTTGATCATAAAATGTTCACGGGCACATTACTTATGTTTACACAGTTTCCCTATAAAAGAAGAATATCTGCTTTCCTAAAAGACCTTCCTTCTTTCTAAAGGTCAAAAGGAGTCACTATCATTCTGACACTGTGCACTGAAAAAATAGATCAGAAAAAAGCTGTTATTAATTTCTGTGCGTAAATCTGTGCACATTTTAAAAAGTGCTAGTGGCTAAAGCTTATTTGTAGCAAGAGCCACAGTCATGTAAATGCTGAAAAAGTACCTTTCATTAAAGTCACAGGAAGCAATCAAGAATATGGTTCATTTATTCTTTCACAACAGTGCAAATGCCAAACTGCCAGTCTGAATCCAGGCAGTCCTACATTCTGGAATAAGTTCATTTTTGCAGTTCAGTCTTTCCACACCTTCTACAAAGACTGCAGGAGATCTCAGCATCCAACTATCTCTGTTGTTTTTTTCCTTCTGTTTGCATATATTTTTTAAATTTTGTTTCTTCTTAGTTACTCTCTCATGATTCCCAAGTTATGATGCAATGCCACAATCCTGTGCATTTGACATTACAGTCATTTTTGGGAAGATGAATTGTCATGAAATAATGAGATGTAATGTAACAAAAAAAAATCTGGCAGGCATAGTATTATCCTTAAAAGAAGACTTCCTTCTGTGGTATTTATACCTATATGTTGTAGCAAGCATAAAAGAGGAATTCAGATAGTCAAAGAACACGTTATTTTCATGCTTCAAAAAATACTCTACTGCTCCATGCAGTTTAAGAGACCTTTGCTGAGATACTTTGGTGCCCAAACATCCCAGCGGTCTGCAAACCTCTAAAAGCATTTTTAGAAGTACCTATACAAATGAGGCATTGATGTCCCCCAGAAAATAATGGGAATTTGGACGCATGCATGCATACTTTTGAATTGAACTACCTAGTTGAATCCCCAAGCTCTACAAACACCTTTGAAAATTGGTCGTTTTGAGCCTTCTCTATCTTTGATTGTTAAAATCTTCATCTTGCAACTACTCATGCCTGAGCAGATACCTACTGATTTCAGTGGAGCTTTCTACACTGGGGTCCACAAGGGTCTGTCAATGTGCAGCAGACTGCAGGAATTGAAGATATCATTTAGAGACATTCAGTCTCTGGGAAGTTCTCGCAAAGGAAATTGAATTGAGGGGGTAAAAATTTGGGCTGATTTAGTTCAACCATTTTAAAAGATATAAAATCAACATGGAGCAATAATAAATAAAACTTGGTGAGACTTATGCTCTTGCTTGGTTTATAAAAGTTAGTATGGGTATAACTAAGTCCCGAATGCTTCAAAATGAATTATCAGTAAAAAGAAAATGTTGCAGTGTAGAGAGCACATCAGAAAAGATGTGGAAACACCCAGGGAAACTTGACTGAGCAAAAGAGATTTTATTCATCCCCCCCAATGAACAGGTAACTTTAACTGACACATTTTCTCCTACCTCTTGCATAAATGCTCAGAAAAAGACCGTGGCACGAATTCAGTAAAATGCTTAAACATGCACTAAAACTTAAAGCATGTATGTTGCCTCATTGACCTTGCTGAAGCTGCTCATGAGTCTAAAGTTCCTCTCTCTATTGGGGCCAACAAACACTGCAGTCGAAGGGCAGATTAAAGATAAAGGTTTTGGGAAGTGTAGTCTTCAGTTTTTGGGGCAGTGAAGATAACTATATTCATCAATGGTGGTTAAGCTCCTGGATGTTCCAATTTCTCCAAGCTTCTTTTTTTCATAACAAGAAATATTTAAGTCCCAGTAGTACAGCCAGAAGAGTGTGTAAGACCTCTGTGCCCAGTATTGCAGGATTTACTTTTTTTTTAAACCTTTGCTTGGAATATTATTTTAAGGAAAAAAAAAAGATAATTGTTAATACACCACCAAAATTATAAATAGAATAAATTATGAGATATAACAGTTGTAAGCATTAAATACTCTTTGATATTATGCTCACATCTGTATCTGATCATGAAACTGTTAAAATTAAACACAATTACCTGTAAGACAGCTAGGTTACTTTATAAAATTTAACCTCATTAGTACATGCTTTTTGAATTGCATGCCTCTACATCTGTGTTATGGACTGTCTCTAAAGTCCTTGTGAGTGTTTGTTCAGCAAGGACTATGAAGTGTTGAGGTGTTCTTCACAAAAAAAAACCCCAAAACCAAAAGTGTCACAATGGTTTCCAGTGTTCTTTCTGATGGCAAAGTAAATTGTAAAGCTTTACATTAGCATCATGTTCCATTAGCAGCAGTATAATACATTTTCCAATAATTGAAATTAAAAAGTCTTAACATCTTCTAGCATGTAGTCCCTGAACATGGTAGCCTAAAGGTCTCTCCTGAAGGGTCAGCTTCTATGTGTTGGGCTCTGTGAGGAATAAAAGACAGCCTATACTGCCTTGATAAGAAATGAACTACTCAGTGTTGGATTGCTACACATCTGTTATGGAAGGTGGCTGACCCAGTGTTTTGGTAAGACACACTTTCACCATTCTTACAGGTACTGTGGTTTTGTTTCAGTACATTTTAAAAAAATAGGGTTCAGTCCTCTTTTGCTTTTGAAAGCAAGCTACTCCTTTTTTGAAGGAGCAGTGAGTGTAAATTTTCACTTTCACCTATTCCTAACCGCTTTTGAAATGTTTATGCACTGAAATCCAGAATCCCAGTGAATATATATTGTAAGCATTACCTAAGAAAACCAGTCTTTTAACATTTTTAAATTAGGTGTCTTTTATTTCTGAAAAGCTAATATCCAAACTAGCAACAGTAAAGATGTCCAGGTTTCAATGAAATGTATTTCATAAATTAGCTTATCATTGCACTGATTTAGCATGCCTAGCAGGTGAAAGACAAAAACATGTGTTATCTTCCCTAGGGAACCTTCAATGAATGTCATTCTAGCTTCATATGTCTTTCTTCTCTCCCCTTCTTGAACTGATATAAAATTCTAATGTGTGCCCTCTGGTTCCATCTTCATTGAAATCTAGCAAAACCGCTGAAGGTAAGATAGTGGCAATGGTGCATGAAAAAAGGGAAAAGGAATACAGTGATTCATAGCATACTTGAAGAAAGTTGCAGTTGTTAACAGCACTACTTTTGTATGTAGACAGGTTAAAATGTGTCATATATCAGTGTTAAAAATAAAGTTATTCATCTTGGCTATTTCCTCAAAGTTCAGGAAAAAAGGCAGTAAAACCTATGCCATGTGTACCTTTAAAAATTATTTCACAAGTCTCTGAAAACAAACCAATTCAATTGCTCCCAATGGTAGGAATAGTAAAGGCAGCATTTTTACATGGATTTGCTTCTGTAATTTCTGTAGTTTTGAGTAGTGATTGCTCTTTGTTGAAAAGCTTCCACATGTTTTCAATCCTCTTTTGTCCATGGACCTCCGAGTTACTAACATACAGTAACTTTTTTTATTTCGCATTTTCCTTGGAAATCATCATTAAAAGTAGACATGGAAAACACCTAATAGATCATCAGTGTCAGAATTTTAATTTATAGGCACCACATGGTCAAAGGTTCTTCTATAATTTAATAAATTTGCACAATAAAATAGAAAATGTAACCAAATAAGGCAAAATGATCCTGTTAAATATTGAGCAAATCAATAGGAGAAAATTAAATGAAAAGAACGTAATACTCTGTTTCCCACTTTCACAGTAATGAAAATGAAAGCAGCCATAAAAGAGTAACTTAGAAATAAAATGCTATGACCAAGTTCTTTAGTCCTTCTCTGAAAGGCGACAGGAATATGTTGTGGCATTGGGTATGTCAAAGAAGCAGAATCTTGACCAAAAGATTTGACAGGCCTTGCTGCCTTCACTGGAACAGTACCTAGACTGTGAAAGTTGGTGGGTCCAACTTTACCATTCCCTTTCACAGCTACAGTGAAAAGCATTGACAGCCTTACCCTGCAAACCTATACGCGTGGAAATGAGTAATCGCTGGAGTAGCTGCCATGAATTCGGAAAGAGTGCTATTTGAATAAAGTTCCTGCATGAGCGCATGTTTGCGGGAAGGAGTCTGACTTGGTGTGCTGGCTACTGGACTCACACTGACATCATGGAAAGCTGCATGAGTAAAACCACGTGCAGTGCTTTGAAAATGTAACAATGAGCACATCAGGGGAGTGGAACATCCACTGACTTCAGACGGGCAGCATCATGCTACACAATTCATCTTCTTCAGCCCCTCCAATTAAATCTTCTGCAGCTCACAAATGCACAAGCTGGTTTGGGGTTTTTTTTCGCTTGCTTTTTGCAGTTATTTGTTAAAAGGCAGGGATGACTTTTAGACAGTAAATCATTGGAAAGACCTTTAAGCCACCCCATTCTTAAATGACTCATGACTGTACACAAGCCACTGTCACCTAACCGTATTTCAGACTCACATGACATTTTAAAATAACTATGAAGAAATGGAGTTCTGGAGACAAATATTTTGATTAAGGATATTTTCATTGATTCATTGGGCTGTGAATCAGGCTATGAAATTTTTCTTCATTAAACACTTGAAGAAAGAGGGGAGAAATATAAATTGTACTGACTGCATAAAATAGATCATTAATGTGTTTTTGACAAGCCTGAGAGTCCAGTGTCTTAACTGTCTGCAGAGGAGAGCTTTCTTCTTTTTCAGACTAGAAATGACATAACCTACTGCAATTAGTCTTTCTGTAACAGTGAGGTTTTTCTTAGGTTTTTGACCCCATATTTACGTAGTATTCAATTCACAAGTAAATAACACAAAAGGAACAAATATGTAGGTGTGAAGGTCTTGGTCTCCAAAACCTTTAAGCAAGTCCACAACTTGTAGTGGTAACTGTGGGAGTAATCCTATTGCCCTTTGATGGGACAGATGATGTGCTTGAAGTTAAGCATGTCTTTTACAGTATTAGGGCTTTAGTTAGTGGGTTTGCATTTTTATTATCAAAGTACTGTCACTTTCCATATAGAATATTCTAGATCAAATGTTTTAGAGCTAGCAAGCGGTAACAAAATGTGCTTTTTATAAGACTACAACATATCTTTATTTGGTATTGAAAAGATACAAACCAGTTTGATTTAAATCTCCTTCATTGTTAAGAAAAAAAGTAGGTTATTCAGTGGATTAGTGGCTCATGAAGAAAGCAAATTTTGGACATGTAAGACAATAGGGTGTGAAAACAGTGAAATATTCACACATTTAAGTGCACAAAACTAGGTAGATAAATTTGCAATTAATACTTAAAATTAGTGTTCCTTTCTAATATTTGTTTGCTGATTATAAATGGAACAGAATGGTTTTTTCAGTAGTACATACTGTATATTAAATCATTTGCAAAAGGATCCCAGCCCATACTGAAAGCATTTCTGGACACACTGCAGAGAGTTTGGTTAATGTCAGTAACAATAAATCCAACATATTTGGAGGCACACACTCCATATTTGTTAGATTAGAGATTCTAAATGACTGGTAATGGATTCAAGTGTACAGCCAAATAAAGCTGCATTACTCATAAGCATATGTATCCTCATATTCAAATGTAGAAAATCCAGTTACGCTCCAGCCCTTCTTAGTTCTTCATTCATGAGATGATACCTTTACAGCAAAAGCAAATAAGTAAAAAGTTTCTTTTACCCCAAATTAAAAAAAAAAACAACATTTTTTAAATATAAGTTTGAAGTTAGTCTTCCACAGATAGCCAATTAAATTATGCTAAAAATGACATTTTTAATTAAACACCAAGGTAAGCATAAATGGATTTCAAAATAATTAATCAAACATCAAAAAATTGAAACCTTTTTCTGCTTGAGCAGCAGAAATGAAAGAACCAGTCTTCAGGTCTCATAGAGATTCAATCTAATTTAATTCTCTGTCTTCTCTAAATAAACATTCCTAAAACCTTTTTTTCATCTGGGGGAATAAGGATGAGAGGGGTAATCAATATTTCTAGCATTTTAATTAAAACCGTTAGTGGAATAAATCCATTTAATTATCAGTTAATGAAATACAAGGTCATTTACCTGACAGGAACTTTGAAGGTGGATTACTAGCTGGAATAAAGTAGAAGAACCCAATGTCACAGCCATTTAGCTTCTGTCAAATTTAAGGTTAAAATCCTTTTAGACTGTTTAACCTATTCTCTACCATTTTCTATTATGTATGTCAATTGGCAAGAAGAAATAAATGATCAAAACTTGCCTACCTTTAATTTTTCTCCAAAGTTTCTCCTAAGTTTCTATAATTTCTTTTTCTTTTTTTTTTTTTTTTGTCTAAAGAGATACAAAATGCAAATGAATCCTGGGGTATTTCCACTTATTGCAGAAGGTCTTCTCCTTGAATGAAGTTAGCATACTGTGCTTGAACTTTGTTAGGAAATTATTAACAATTAAACAAACTAAACACAAATGCATCAAGTAAATATGTTTGTTGATGAGAAATATTGAGGTTCTCTATTTTTTATCTGTAGTGAAGGAAAATATATAACTTGATTTCAGAGGATTTTTAAGGCCGATGTTGTGTAAGAAGGAAAAGAGAAACAGAAAGGGTTCTCTCTCTGAGTACAGAAGCAAAATTCCCATGCTCCTGGTAATGTCTCAATAGGACAGCAAATCAAGTGGTGAACAAAAGTTCTGCCAGAGACACAAATAGTGAATGTCAGTATTGGCAAGTAGGAAAACCAACAGAGAAAGAAATACTCTTTCCAGGATTCCAGGACAACCATGCAAGCACAGGAAAAAAAATCAACATTTAAGTGGACTGTTCCTACTTTATGGTAGGATTTTAAGTTCAGGGTTGATTTTATGTAATTAGAAATAGGTTCTATCAGACTGAAATGGATACTAATTGGAATTATAAGCTCACACTAAAAGTATACACTGCCATTCAGGAACATGCTAAGGTGCACTGCTCTACTATCTTTTAAAAAAATAGTGGGTCTGTAAATGACATGCCATGTAATATAGTGCCTATCAAAGTGACTGTTTCTAATGTTCCAGTGTCTTTTATATTATGGCATTTTAAATTTAGAAAAATAAAATGTAAGTTTTCAAGATTGGTTTAGTGAGTTAACTTCAAAGTTGCAGTCTCATATTCATTGTGGCTTTTATAAGTATAAGTTGCCAAATTACTCGTAAACCTCCACGAGACAAAAATACTAGTTATCATTCCAGTTCATACAAGATGTTATCCATGTATTTTCATAGCCTAAGAAAAGTCATTGTTCTTAACATAAGGACATCAGGTGCTGTGTATCATGCACATTTTGCTTTTAGTGATGACAGAAGTGTTCCAGGTATGTTTAAAAGTAGTGCTTCAGAACATGTGAAACTCTATATGGTGCAAGACTGCTCATAACTTTAGTGTGTAAGGACAAGTTATGAACTATAAACAAGGGAGGCAAAGTTTAATATCTTTTATTAGACCATCTATTAGAGTCAGAAAAAGAACAGAAAGCTTAAGGGATGGCTCTCAGCACAATGCAAGGTAGGCAGTTGTCTATGGTAGCCATGACCCTGCTGTCTGCAGTTGTTTGTGTCTAAGTCATGGGAAATGTATAGCTGCAAATGAAGAAGTTGGTGTAGAAGGAGTGGCAGCTAGTACAGGAAGGCAAAACCCACTTCCCTCAGTGAACAAAAGAGATTTGGTGTCCTCAGCCCTTTCTTCCTGCAGTAGTATAGGAGAAGCAAAGTTGACATTTCAAGTTCCAGCCCAAGTTATTAACCGAACCCCATATTGTCCTGTTTTCCTCATGAAAAAAGGGGGCTACATTATTCTTAGAGCAGTAAAATTCAGTTTTTCCTGTAACTGCTGAAAAACATTGACTCCTCTGCACTTGCTTTCAAACTCTTCTTTGCTTGTGACCCCATATCATGATAGTTACGCTACAGTATGCATGCCCTATCTTAAAAATATGTAGAATATTGGTGTCAGGAATCCATATCTTTGAAGTTATGAGTTTATATAATTTTTATCACATGACTTGTTTTTCTTGCTTGAAAAAATAATAAGAAAATTGCCATTCACTTTGACAGAACACAACTCACCCTTCATTTTCTCTGTTTAGCTTATTTTGCTAGAGGTGCTAGAAGATTTTGCATGGTAGCACTTTAAAGACCTCACGGGGAGGGGGGAAGAAACCTTTCAAAATGTCATGAATGCAATGCACTTCATTCCCTTTATGTTCATAATTCTTGTGTTACTGGAAGTCCTGAAACTTCTTCTACACAATTATTTACTCAAGAAAAACGCTGCACTGAAGAAGGACATACCTACTACACTGACCAGTTTGAGAAGTCAATTTTCATATTTCAAAACTGATAGTTTTAGCAGATTTGGAAGTTGCTTATTTATAATATTGTATGACGTCTATTTTTACTAGGTTAGGACTCTTTAAGCCATTCATTTTTAATAAGAGTGTGAACAAGTTTACATAAGGAAACAGAAATGGTGGCACAGATGAATGAAGAACTGATTTTAATATGGTAGAATTTCTGGGCCAGTTATTCCCAACTTTTAGCTTGGTATTAAAAGGGAAGCATGTCTATTTTAACTTCGTGGTATCAGGACTAATGAAGAGTGTTTGTAAAATCCATCACCCTAACTTCAGGCTCATGTAGGTAGTACAGCCAGCTGTGAAAGGAATCAGAAACTCTGTCACCCAAACCCAGCTACGTTTGCAGAAGATACTGCAATCAAAACTGAAGTTTCTCGTTGTATCCTTCTGTTGTCCCTCATTGCTCAACAATAGGGAGGATTCCTCTGAAACAGTGAAAGAGTGATAGGTAAAGCCAGCTATTTCATTACGTTGCAATGATGACCTGAGGATCATTTTCCGATGGGGCTATAGAAGAGCTGGCCTTTTGTAGTTATTGCATGCTCTACAGAGGAACAGCGGTTTCTGTGGCTCCTTGATTATTGTGTGGACAATACACTGTGGGTTCTCCACCTCAGGATGAGACTACCTTGATTGTCAAGATGCTGCTTAGAATTTTTTTAAGCGATTTACACATTTTATTCTTGTTTCTTTGTTACTTCCCATGGGAAGAAAATATGTAGTTAAATTCAACCAAATAAATAAGACAAAAGAGATATTTTTGTGGATTCAATCAGTATTACATGTAAATCTGAATATGTGCAGACCTTGAACGGCTCTTGTTCTGTATTGTGAATATCACTGTTTTAAAAGTATTGTTACATTACTTTACAGAAAACAATAGTTTCCTGATCTCTGTGGGTTACTCAGATGCAAGTCAGGACAGATTTTGACTATTTGTGTTGGTTTCAGTCTAGCTGTGGTTTTGCAGGATATAAAATATGATGAATTCAACAGCATGCCATGAAAAGCAGTCAGCAAAGTATTCTTTTAGCTGTAATGCTCTTTTAATTTCAGGGAGAATGGTCAAAATTCCACAAAATGTCCTGCAGAATCCCACAAAATCTGGCAAATTACATGAAAGAGATCTAGCTTTTTTTTAGCTGGAAGCATTGTAGATTCAGTGTCTGGAAAGCCTTACATTTGAGAGGGGGGTGTGTGTGTGTGTGTGTGTGTTACGAATATGAAACACAATGTAGGATTTACTCCCATGGAGAAAAAGTGCTTAAAATTGATTAAGTGAATCTTTCCAGTTTTAAAGCATTTTTTTGTCTTCATGTTTCTTTCATGAAAGTTCTTTCCCATTTAACAAAAAGAAACAAAGAGAACCCTGATGTGACATTGATGTGGTACTTCTAGGAGCTTCAGAAAGGACATACTCTTTTCTCTGCACATGTACATGCTGTCTTTGAGATCTGCAGATATTTGGATGCAATATGAATAGCGTATATAGTCCTTTAACATTGTCCATTCCTTTGATTGCCAAATGTAGTGGAGGTTCAGAACGTGCAGAAATTGTAGAAACAGATCTAGGTTTCAGCTGACAGTATTATTCAAGCCAACACATCCAACATCTTGCTGTAAGAACTGTATAACAATAATTAATACACATTCCACCTCTACATATTGAGAAAGGAAACAGGAAATAAAGTGAGTGGATCAGAAATCTTCTTTGTGGTAATAATGAGGTTGTAGAAATGGAACTTAACGTATTTAAAGCAAAGCTGTCAGGATCATATGGGTAAACGCATAACAGAAGGGGAGGATTAGGAAGATGAAGGTATCTTTGCATTGTTTGGAAATGTATTTTGAAAGATACTGATGTTAAATTTTATTTAAAGAAGGATTTTTAGGCTGGAGCTCTGCACCATTTAGTTTTATAGGCTTGGATGGGGTTCCTTATGTTAGATATGCTTCTAAATAAGAATTTTAACTTCAGATGCAAAATAAAACAGAGTCATAAAGACCTTGTCCGTATCAAAGAAATATTCCTGTATTTGGTTTGAAAGCATAAGTGTAACTGCACTTGTTCAATTTCCCTTGCTTATAGAACTTGTACAACTGTAAATGGGACCTGCTGGGCAGAAAGGCTGATCTTGAACCAGCTCAGTTGTATCACTACAGCTCCCCAGTGACTTGAGCTCCCAGAGGTGATGATGCTCAGCAGTGGGCTTTGTGACACAGTAGGGCAAAAAGTTTTGGAGCAACAGGCTAGTTCTTGAGGATGTTGTTTAAGGCTCTGAGCAAACTCAAGAAGACATTCAGTTCATGTTTGCAAACATGTGTTTGCAGTCATAGGCTTACTTACTCTGGGGAGCAGCATGATGTTAAAATGTTACGTGTTAAAACAAGCACAATGGGAAACAAAGCTAGTACTGTTGACAGGACATTTATTTTTAAAATGCCAGCTCCGGAAAATACTGTCTTGGACTCTGCCATAGAATTAACAGTGAACAATGGATCTGATTACAGCTGAATTATTTTCATTTATAAAGCAACTATTTAGATACACACACACATATATATAATATACATATTTATAAATTTTAGACAGAAGTTTCAAAGTATTATGTGAGCTTTCTTCATATTTTAGATATTCTTAAGAAATCTTTCCTGCTATTTTAAATGTTCAGTTAAAGAAGATGTAGATTTTATATGTATATTTTTTAAAAAAATATCATGATGTATTTAAAGAAAGTAAGAATTGATATGTTGTATGATTTACAGTCTTGGAAAAAAATAACATAGTCATAACTTTGCAGTTTTTGTGATGCATGAAGATCAGATTTTTTAATGTTGGTTAATGCTTTACTAATTAAAGTGTGCATGTTAATTAAAGCAGAGGCTAATGTTAATTACCTATATTAATGGAATCTCATGTAGCACCTGCCTGAAGCAATGGGTTCAATTTTCAAAATATCTCAATTAAGGCTGAAACTTTTGATTTGCATCTAGTAGGGTTTCAATTAACTGCATTGCAAACTTAAATAACACACTTAAAGGGATAATATCACCAATCACATGCAGCACAGTGGAATTGGTCGGTTCAATTATTGACTACAGCTATGAGAGCTTTCACAGTTGGTAGGTAAGTACTATGGTATTGGCAAGTGATTATTGTCTAGGGCTGTCATCACTTCTGTGGCTGTTGTAAGAGAGATGTTAAATTGCTGTACTTGGGTCTCACTGCAATTCCATTGTTGAGGGAGACAAAAATAGAATGATGTTTACTCACATCCAGCGTTTAATGGTGAAGATTCAGCTTGTTCCTCTGAAATAAATGACCACTGTTCCATGACATGGTAAGGCATTTTATCAAATGGGAAAGCAGCATTTGTGATAAAGTGTGCAATGTTGCAGTGTACCTCTTAGCCAAGCCAAGAGATGTGATTGTATTCCCAATCTCTGTTTCAGCCACCACAGCATTACGTGTTGACATAGGAGCTTTTAATGAGCAGCTTCAGGAAGCGATTAACAAAGCACTAGAAATAGATGCAATCATGCTGATTGGAAATTCTACCTAAGCTCCATAAACAAGACCGTAATGTCCTGCTACCATACAACTTTCTATGGTAATTATTCCTGATAGCTCCAAGACTTGAACTTTTAATCTGAGCCTACTCCAGTAAGACATTGATGGTTCAGTTGTAATGAAACCAAGATCCAAAAAAAGCATGCTAACTTTTGTTCTTTTGGACACACAGTTGAAGAATGGATGTAGGGTTCTGTGGTAGGATCCAAATTTTAGTCGAACATGTAATGCAAAAGTATCTCCAAGCGTAATTGCTATGTGACCTCTGTGGAAACAGACCACTGGAGGCTCAGTTTTCAATGACGCTCAGCAAAGAAGACCTGGAGCGCAAGGTTAGCCTGTGGCTATATTATCAGGATCTCTCACCTGTACCCATATATTTTCCTGCTAAAAATGTCCTTAGGCCTTAGACCATCCCACTACAGTAGGTGCTGACTATCTGTATAATAGATTGCCTGTGCCTGTTAATAAAAGCTGTAACAGTCTATTGTAACACTCAGGCTTAATGCCTCCATTTTAATTAATGCTATGACAAAAGCAAAAAAATCTTCACAGTATCAATCAATCTGTTTAAGGAATTTGTGAGATTAGAATAAAACCCTTTTACCAAACTGCATTTAAAATACTTGTCTTAAAATATTGTAGTGACCCTTGACTTATGAGTTATCAGTTTGTGACCTCTCTTGGGTCTAGATTAATCAGTGTGTAATGACTTTTGTTGCTATTTTCACTTCTAAGGAGCCCACATCATGTTGTAAGGTCATTAGATAGTTTAGAACTCACACTTTTTTTGTCTCCAGAAACAGATTAAGGTTTATCATAATCTGAGTGCCCAGAATCCACATGTAGTAATACTCAACTTCTTTAACAGTATAATGGTTTTTTACATGTACTCTATGGGCACAAAGTATTGTCTTATTTATGGTTACTGGAAATGTGCATCCTTTAATTAAAGCTTTCCCTTGACAGATATTTTTTGTAGTACTTGAACTTCAGATTCCCTGAGTAAATATGCATCTTATTTTAGCTGCGGAAAAGTCACATTTTCATGGCTCAGGTGTTAAAATAAAAAGATGCAGCAGGTATGCATATGATACTGTGATATGTTATTGTAATCTCAGTTATACTTCCTAATACTGTTTGAAGGAAAAAGATTAAATTATGCAGTTGTATAGTCATGTGAATATTTGTTACACACATATGTCATCTTTGGACATCTACATCTTGAGAGGAATGATTTTGCTATTCTCAGTATGCTTTGGACCTGGCTCATTTTCCTTGTGAAATGAAAATGTTTGTTTGTATCCATTTAAATATCTGTCTAAACTTAAGTAATAATAGCCAAATGTCTCCTGTTTGTTGGACTCTTGGTAGCACAGAATACTGTAACAGTAAATCTTGTATTAATTCAGGAATTTTAACTACATTTTAAATGAGAAGTAATACAGCACCAAACGGGCAGTATCTTGTGTAATGGTCATGTCTTTGATGAATATCTGTTGAAATCATTGTATTTACAAGATTACTGAGTTTAGGTCTCTCTGGGTATTAGTTGGCCCAAAGGCACTTAGCCAATTAAGGCTATTGGAAAAAATGAAAGCAATCCAACCTGAAGCTTTCTGAAAGGAATCTTTAACACCATTTACTTCTCTTGCTGTATAGGGACTATAGCACTTTCGATATCTTGGGTGTATTTGGTTTGGTTTTATTTAGCTGGGGTGTTTTTGTTAGATATGAGAGAGAGAAAAATGTTTAATTCATTGTTCAAATTATGGAACAATATTACATAAAAAGCACCCTGAACAAGTGATTCTACAGTATCATGTTATTAGGGAGCAAGGAAGAAGGCAGCCATGCAAATTTGGATGGATTTTTGTCGATGGTGATTTGAAAGGCACACCTGTATAGTTCTTATTCTTACGTTTTGGCATATGTACTCCTCCCGGAATGTTTGCTTTATGAATAAGTGAAGACCTTAGGTGCTTTAGCCAAATCAGCAGATTTGGGCCTGGAGTCATGACAAGTTTGTAACGGAGGTCTTGGGGAAGAGTAAAACAACTGCAAGTACACAGAAAGCAGTCTGTTATACTGTGGTGTTTTCAACAAAAATGGAAAGAGCAAATAGATTGAGTTGCATTAGGTAGTCAGGGGCTAGAATGTGTGGTATATTTTTTAAAGAGTTCACATAAGACCAAATTGTGCAGTCTTTACCCTGGCAAAATTCCCTTTTGCACTGTGGAACGCTTTCCTAAATAGAGTATCTAAAGAATTTGAGTGCTGGATATTGGTTTTTCTTTTAAAGTTATTTTTGGAGCTTTGACACACATAACATAGATGTGAATCAAAATCTACCTTAAAGTGCTGAGATAAAAGGTTTCCACTAAATTTTGTCTTGGTAATGCAATAAAGTGTTATCACATTAGAATCCTTGTCAAAGTAAGGTGTCTAACATGTTTCTGAAAAGACAGTATTCATGAAAAAAAGTTTTTATTGTTAGAAAAGAGATGTCACTTTTGTTACATTTTAGGGCTTTAATTGTTCTGTTACTTTGTCTTAGCCTTGAACAGTCTCTCTACATGAGTGGATCATATCTTAATATTTTATATGTATATATAAACTGAGGTTTTAAAAAATAATTTTATATCACATCTGTTTTTACTGCATGTTGCTGCATGTCTCTAGAGGCATACAGCATTTTTATTTTCAAGTAAATTTATATTAGTTACAGTCTCCAGCTGTTTTAGATATAGAATCATTTCCTGTTGGTACAGTTTCCAGGACAATTCCCTTTTTTTCTTCTCAGAAGAATGAGAAATTTAATTTAACAAAGACATCCTATAATTGCCTTTGTATCTAGCAAGGTATCTAGCAATCTAAATATTTTATTTTATTTAAAACATCTGTCTACATAATATCATATGACTATGCAAGCCTATATCAGCCTTCTGAAAGACAGCTGCTGCCACTTTTATTTAATTTATAAGAGACCAACAAAATTGCTCCTTAAGATAAAGCCTGTCTGCCACTGAGTCATATATAAAAAAATTTTGCAAGATGAAAATTGCTTGCATTTACAGTTCTTGTTAAACTAATCTAGGTCTTTTTCAAATTTAGAAGCATCGTTTTTCCTTTTCCCTCTGCCCCCCACCCCCCACAAATCACTATGGAAACATAGGAGCTTTACATACACATTTTTTAGAAGCTCATTTTATTAAGATTGAAGGTACATTTCTTTTTAAGATGAAATGCAAACTGGAGTTGCATCTTAATTGCTCGCTTGTGGGATCTATTTATCTCCTGCTATCTTAATTTTCACAAACATTTGGTGCAAATTATACTGGTCAGAATTTTCATGCAGTTTTTCAGAAAATACATAGGGGAACTGATAATGTCAATATAGATCTTTATCTGTTTTGTGTTACTAAGCTTTGTTTGCAATGATTGTAAACTGTTTCTTCATATGAAGCAACTCATACTGAAAAGAAAATGTATAATAGATAGTATCAATTTAGGCACCGCAGCAGTCCAAGAAAAATAGACATAGGCATTCTACAGTTATGTCTAAATAAGACAAGTTTACCTTTTCCAGGCAAGTAATCAAAATACTCCTTTTTGGACAACTAAGAGTATGAAAGGAAAATGTTTATAGTTCCCTACTGGCACACAGTTATGATTGACAGGAAAAACCAACATGTATGCCACATGAGACATCTTGTTCAGGAACTTTCAGGAGGGTAGTAAATTGGTGTTGGCACAAACACAAAAAAATAAAATGACTTGATTCAGCAGTTTTCAATTCTAAATCCCCAGGCTCCAAAGAAAGAAGTAAATATTCATCAAATGATCAAAATTTATATTGATTTTTATTCTGCATTAGCAGCTCAAAGTCAAGATTCTTGACAGGGTGGATGTCGGTTTGAATGATTCTCTTTGAAATAAGGATACAGGCGCTGGGCTGAGTGCTACTGTGCATTCCTGAACCATAGGAAAAGACTATTAGAACCCTAGGAAGCTAAATTTTTTAAAGCACAGTATAAAGGCATTCTTGTTCTGTACTGTTTTGATAACTAAATTGTTGTTATTAATATGTAAAGTAATTCTTGTAGTTCCTGCTTTACTCCATCCTTTCCATTATCATCTAAGGACAACTTTTTTATAGTACTTCACAGAGGAACAGTAGTTCATGTACAATAGTAACCCAGTTAATATCAGTTCTTCGCAAAGTGTATTTTAGAGTGAAGTGCTAGTCTGGCAGAGCAAAGGAAGCAAATATTGTACCTGTACATTATACATCTTTAATTTTGCAGTTTCTGCCAGGGAGTAAATAAAGATCTTGGGGGAGGGGGTGGGGGAAGGAGGATGGAAATCCAGGGGAAGAGAATGTGAGCATGAATGCAGCACTGAAACACAAATGTGATGACTGTGATTACCGAGCTGTGAGATTTAATGAGAAAGCGTGTATTAGAGTGAAGTAGAAAATCATAACCATCACCTCTAGTCTATAGGAGTATAATTGGATCTCAGCCCCCAGCAAAAAGTAAATAAGTTAGTGACATTTTTAACAAACTTAAATATATTGAGAATAAAAGGAGAAGTTATCTCCATTACTGTACTGTTGCAGTATACTGGGGTTTTTTTAAGTATCTCATCTTGCATTAAAATGAGATTCATTGTCGTAAAATGGAAAAAGAGAATAATAAGTGTGTGGTTGGGGGGGAGGGTTAAATAAAAAGCAAAGTGAGGCAGAAATACTATCAAAGTGTTAACAAATTTCCCAAATGTCCTAGGTGCTTACAATTCAGCAAACATCTTTAACAGCATAGCTTTAAAATTAAATTTTACAAACATTATGGGTAATGCTTTAATAGTATGCAAATTGCAATGAAGTCAGCAGCGGCAAAGCTGACCTCTCAGCAATACAAATATTTTATGTTTAAAACAGTTATCTTTTCACAGTTTCCTCTACTTCAGTAGGTGTCAGGTGCTTCAAGAGGGTCCTCATCTGAGGATCATAAATAAACTCAAAGGAGCAGCAGTCTGTGCCTGCTTTTTATACACAGCAAGGCAGTTGTACAAATCAACATATTCAGGTATATGTTTTGCTGTTGCTGCAATAATTACTAATATTCTACTAAAAATATTTTTTAAAATTCCCTCAAAATTCTTTTTTGAATTTTCTGTTTCTAATTTTCCTCAAAACACGTATATATATATCTCTCACATGTATACGGATAGGAAAAATAATGTACAGAGAAAAATACCTACTCTACATTTCCTTGCTGTTATTAAATAAATTCATTAAGTTAACATGTAGTTTTTATCCTCCTTCATACTCTGCCTATTCTTATTTAATCTTGCAGTGGAGACAGAGTCAGGTGTTCACGTCTGCACAATTTTATATCATTAATAGTTAAATATCTAAAAAGTTGTTGAAAAAAAAAATTCTCCCAGTAAGAGGGGGAAAAGTGATCTTAATTTAAAAAACAAACAAACAAAACCACTTACATTTTATAGTATGAAAACATTCCCATATCTAGGGGTAATATAACATCAAATAGACGATCTAGGCATGGAAAGGAACTACTTCAATTTCAGAACAAGCCAAATAAGGATTCAATGAGAGCCTTTGTGGTAAGCTTAGTGTAGGACTTTGGACTTGAAAATGCTTGATACTATTGAGCCACTCAAAATATTGAATCAAAAGGAGTCTTTAGCCCCAAACTTCTGCAATTTTGTGAGTGGGTACGTATAGGAAATTGTGGAACTAGTTGTTATATATATATACATATTTGTAATGATTAGGTTAATAAATATGAAACATTTCTCAAGCATATAGAAGTTTAAAATGGAGCTACTTGGAAAAAAAAATCGAACTCTTTATGCAGTATTTAAAATAATTACTATGTAACATGCACACAAATTATGTAGTATTACAGAAAAAAGATTTCACATTTTTTCTGTAGTATGGCATCATCCTACTAGTCATTTCTACATTTTATGTATGTTCCTTTCAGCATAAGTAACAGAATTACACAAAAATCTCTGCTCATTAAAAGATACCAAAACATAAAACAGTAATACTATTACAGTACGGTAAAATTAATTAACAGTCAATGTCTATTACCAAAGTAACTTCAGATTCATACATTGCAAGTTTAAAGAAGTAAATAATTACCTTACATTTACTTCCAAATGAGATTTTTCATTATAATAAATTCAGATAACTTGGAAGCCACTTTCTACAAATAAGTCATCAGGTTTCATTTCACTGTAAGGCAGTACAGCTCCCAGTGGTGAGAAAAGAGATTTCTCTAAAATATGCTCAAAGTAGATCTCTGAGCAAAATTTCCAAGAAAAAGGCCGTAACATTTTTATATTAGTTCAGTCATGCCTTCTTGGGATGTGTTGGGTAGTTTTTCCTAGGAGGTATTGGTTTTGCAAGACCTACCTTCCCTCATTATTTTTAAATAGAAATGTACGTGTCAATCTGCTGCAGAGTTGGGGGCGGAGGAATGTGCACCATCACTCTGGAATTTCTCTTGAACATGTGTGCTGTCCTGAATTCTGAACATTGGTAACTTTAACCTTAAGGCCATGGCCATTTTGAATACCCAGCCTTACAGACCGAGTTAGGTGTGTTGCCTGTCCATGTGGTTTGGTACACAAGCCTTTTAGAGGAGCATGACTTTTAGAAATATCAGTGCTTTGGATGATATGCAGACTCTTTAACAATCTCTTTTTAAGCCACTTCATTGCTCTAAAAGTGCAAACAGAGGGAATGGTAGGAACAATCAGACCTGTGCAAATAATGGAGGTTTTAATTAAGTAAGATTAAGTTTACAATTTTAGCACATTGAGGAAAGACTTTCTGTGTCTGACTAGTCTTTCTTCTTCTTGACTACTTGGGGATCTTGAGGCTGTCCTGGAAAGGTATTCAACCTTGTGTTTAAGTACAACATATGTGTGTTCTGACCTGCCATAACAAATTGTTTTCTTTGCCAGACAGGAAAAAAAACAAGACAAAAGGTTGAGTTGATGATTTGCTACTTTAATAGGACAGATTCTTCTGGATTTGTAAGAATGGGACTATTTGGGCTTACAGTCCTTGTTTTTGGCAAGGGAAGAAGTGTCACTGAAGGAGCTGGAAGGCATGTGGCAGTTTCGATGAAGTGCACTCTTAACTGTTATGTTGATGGGTTCGGCTGGATCTGCATCCTTGTTAATTTGTGTATTCTGCCTGGTTTTAGCAAGCACTGTTCTGTCATCCCAGCCCTTTCTGTTGTCAGAGCAAGCCTGTTCCCCACCTGGCCCCTGGTTGTTACAATCCCTTTTTTGCATCCTGCCTGTCACTCTCTTGTTCTGCAGGCTGGAGGTGCAGACCTGGAAGACGAGAAAAGTAGCAAAAGATACTGGCCATTGCTGAATTCCCACTCTTACAAGGACTTTTTTTCACCCTGCCATTTTGGGATGCTATTGTCGGAAACTATCCACAGTCTTGGAAGTCTCTGGAGGGGTTAATCCTTTCATACTTGTCTTCAATGCTTTTTTGGTATTTGTGATATAGGGAACTTCTCTGGGTACATAGCTGAGATCTGTTTGCTGCACAGGGCAGGCCACGCTCTTGTGTTGTATTTAGTGTCACACTGAACAGAACCAAAGGCAGGGGGACAGTCAGGAATTAGACACCAGAGTTCCAGATTTTAAATTAACAGCATGATCAGGACACCTCCATGGATTTGGTCAGACAATGCTGCTGAGGCCACGCTACTGATTGCATTTGTACTCCACAGTCCTGAAGTCACAGGTCATGTTCCTAATCTTTATAACAAAACAGAAAAAAAAAAAAAAGTGTTTCTGAAAGCCAAGGGAAACCCTGCAAAAAGGTGTTGCCCCCTGTTATTTCTGATGGCTCTTGGAATTGCCTGAAGCTCTACTTACTATAACACAGCCCTACTCTATCTAAAATTTCATTTTATGGCTCCTGTGGACAGGCTTAAAATTCACTTTGCTGTTACTGCTGTTACTTAAACTCTACAATGAGTTTAAGTACCTTGATAAGCAAGAATGTTGTTGCCTTGTAATTTTGTTCATTCTATGTGGAGGTTTCACATTGTTGTGATGGTTTTAGTACACTGAAAAACAAAGTGATAAAGTTATTACTACTATAAAAGCATTTCTGAGATTTATGATGATAAAAACACTTTGCTAAGATTTTAACTGGTAACAAGCATGCCCTGATTAACAGAATTAATTTCCTGCATGATCAAAACACAGCGTGTCCTTTATAATAGGACTATCAAATGTTCAACTTTCAGTAAACACATTTTATGCTGTAGGATTATTTTTTAATCTGATTCAGTCCTGAAGAGAGTGTGCAAGATGAAGGATCGAAGAGGCAGGAGAGCCAAAAGCAAGAAGGGTAACAGACTGCGAAAGAAGTCAACTGCAGCAATGTCCCTGTTTTAATTATGCAGAAGGAGTGGGGGGGAAGAGAAAAGAAAAAAAAACAACAGAAGATAAGAGTTACCATCCTGCTTCAACAACAAAAACAAATGCCTACACTTAGGGTAGAAGCAGTACTTCCAAGAAGTGACTTGAAGTCCAAGAAGCCTAACATTGCCAAGTGGTGGACTCGATGACCTTAAAGGTCTTTTCCAACCTAAATGATCCTATGATTCTGTTATACAATGCCATTTTAAATGCTGGGGTGACTTCTTGGAAGTACTGCTTCTACCCTAAATGTTTTCAGCAACAGACTTGTTGGCTGGCTGTGGGGACAGAGTGGTGGATGATGAAGTCTGTCTGTATAGAGTCTTTGGTCAAACTCCTGCCTGCCAAAGAACTCTTTCTGTAAGCTACATCTCCATAGAAGATATTTTGAGCTGTGTACTCCTCAACATAATTTTATTCAGTAGCTGCATCTGTGACAGAGCCAGGGTCTGTTTCATGTCCTGTAATAAAGCTTTCTCCACAACTTTATCATGTGGAGAAATAGACAGAATATTGTGAACAGAAAACAACAAAAAATGCTTGAGGGCATAGATATGACCACATAAGTGCAACTGTGATCAACTTAATTCTGGTAAGGAATTACTCCCAATTATATCTTTCAAGAAATTCACCAATTACAAAGATATAAAGAGTGCCAAGCTGGGATGCGCATCCTCTTACAATAGTGCAGCTGAGTTTGCACTTCTATAAAATATACATATAGGTGAACCTTCTAAGTCTGCATGCTGCATGATGCCATCTGACCACCTCCTTGTTTGGTGGAAACTCGAATTTGTGCTTTAATTTAAGAGACAATGTTTTTACCCAGCTGAAGTTCAGATAATGGCAGTGGAATTGAACTATGTCTGTATTTCATATGTAATTTTATAGTAATTACAGTCTAGTGTGGCAGTGGTATAGTTTTTCTACAGCACTGTAGAGAAATAATAATGCAAGATAGGATACTTTCATAATTCACATTCAACTGAATGTATTATAATTTGTATATTTAAAACACAGAATAGTTTGCTTACAGTAACATAGTTCTTAACTAAAGACTTGTGCTCCCTAGGAAACACTGTCTGAAAATACTTTCCTTTCAATACTGTGCTGGTTTTGGCTGGGATAGAGTTAATTTTCTTCCCAGTAGCTAGTATGGGGCTAATTTTTGGATCTGTGCTGGAAACAGTGCTTATAACACAGGGATGTTTTTGTTCTGGCTGGGCAGTGCTTACCCAGAGCCAAGGCCTTTTCTGCTCCTCACCCCACCCCACCAGCGAGCAGGCTGGGGGGGGCACAAGGAGTTGGGAGGGGACACAGCTGGGACAGCTGACCCCAACTGACCCAAGGGGTATTCCAGACCATGTGACATCATGTTCTGTATATGAAGCTGGGGGAAGAAGAAGGAAGGGGGGGCCGTTCAGAGTGATGGCGTTTGTCTTCCCAAGTGACCGTTACGCGTGATGGAGCCCTGCTTTCCTGGAGATGGCTGAACGCCTGCCTGCCCACGGGAAGTGGTGAATGGATTCCTTGGTTTGCTTTGCTTGCACGTGTGGCTTTTGCTTTGCCTATTAAACTGTCTTTATCTCAGCCCATGAGCTTTCTCACTTTTACCCTTCTGATTCTCTCCCCTATCTCGCTGTGAGGGAGGTGAGTGAGTGGTTGCGTGGTGCTTGGTTGCTGGCTGGGGTTGAACCACGACAAACACCAATTCAGTGATATTTATTCTAGTACATTCCAATATAAAAAAAAAATTTGCAGCAGAACAATACTAGCTCTGAGTTCTCATCTCCAATTTACTTCGGTGTAAATTCTGAGTCTCTCATTTGACACTGTATACAATATAACCTTTCAATCTCCTTCCTCCCACAGTAACAGCCATTATCCCTTGTCTTGTCTTTCTCCACTTCAGAATAAGGTCATTCTAACATTAGGTCTAACAAGAAATACAATGTATTTTCATTGATTTGTATTGTCACTGATTACCCCTTCATGTTATATAGTGATCTGTATAGTAAAGGACATTCTATGTTGTCATGCAAAGCCAGTCTTAAGGAACAGATTCTGCACCCCAGGCTCCCTCAGTTTATTTATAAGGTCTTGCTTTGTAGAAAATGAGTTTTCTGACAATAGCCTTGAAAATATTTACCATAATTAATCGATCACTAGAACTGAATATTTGACACTAGTATAGAATTTTTTCCCTGTTTTTTCCCCAGAGACTAGTGTTTTTTCATAGTCTTGTTTAGAGATTGGATCCTCCAGGGTCAGGAAAATGAGACCATTTTGTCATTTGATTATTGGAAATATCTCAGTTTAATTTACAACAGAATATTGTAAACTCATTCCATCCTGGTAGGACAGTGACTGTTAGAGAATCTCTACAAGTGTGTAACCAGACCATCACCGGCATATTTATTGTGGTTTTACTGCAAAAATTGTCAATTAGAAGAGGACCATGAAGTGGAAAACAACTGCTGAGTATCATTCCTTGGCGTTTTTTTTCCATGTTCAATTTTTCAGATTCTGACTTGCTACATCCTCTGAAAAAAAGAAGAAACTGAATTCCACTTCTAAGATGGGGCACTAAGAGTAAAGGAATGATTGCCTCCCACCCAATTTCTATTATATATATTTGGGATGATGCATATCTCAGTAGACTTTCTCAGGATTTGCTAGATATTCATGTCCATAGAGCTGTGTTTGCGATAGAGATTAAGTTCTTATAGCTGTGTTAAGTAACAAGAAAGCGCAGGTGGGGCAATCTGAAAATACACACTTCAAATAAGATAGAAGGTAAAGCAAGTCACTTTTCTATATTTGATTAGCAATTAATAAAGTTGCTACCTTATTCTGCCAAAATACTTCAAAACTAGTCTTTCGTTATCACTAAAGATTTTAACTTGAAAATAAACTGCAGTAGATTTATTGCATATCTGTGCTGTGTACTATTTTCTAGATTGTGCCTTGTGCCTGTTAGTTCAGCTTCTGCAGAATGTAGGGTTTTGAGACTTAAACTGATCAATACCTACTCGAGGTCTTCAAAGCCTCTTTGGATTTGCGGTTGATATCAGTGGAACAGGGACAAAAAAATGCTTAAGTACAGCAGCGAGATAGATGAATTCATAAAAAGAAATCAGAGAGATCCATCTGAAACTCTGTGCTGCCTGAGTTTGAGTTGCTGTAAGTATTCACAATCGTTGAAGACAGAAATTGGGTTTAAAAACAAAAATAGTTGATTTATAGAGGGATCATACTTCTGAGGTACAAGAATTGGGACACAATTTCTTGTATTCAGGAGTCGTAGAGTATGACGTTGATGGAGTTCATAATCCTCAGTACAAGAGGGCCTTATACCTGTGAGGAAGAAATAGTGGTTTCTCATTCATCCCTCTCCATATATTTATTTACTCTTTCCATCCTGTTTTTCCTTTCCCCCCACTATTCTATTTCATCCTCCTTTTTCTTCTCCCATTTTCCATATACATTAATGATTTGCCTGTTTACAAATATTTTTGCAAGTGAACAGAGAATGAAAGATCTGTATCAAGCTGCTTGCTTTATTTTTCTTGTTTCTTATTTTAAAATATAGAGGAAATTATAGAGTGGGGAATTAGAAAATGCCAGAAAAATGTGTATCTCAAGCATTGGGATAGTTGTGTTCTTTGAGAAATAGCATGTGTTCATATAGTTAAGAGCTGAGTTTTAATCCATATGTGTGAGGTTCCAGAGTTTAGGTGACATGTGAATTCCCATCTTTTGGAAGGTGGGGGGAGGTGTGGGGGGAAGAGGAGGTTGTATACATAATTTCAACAACAGTCAACCCCCCCCCCCAAACCCCCCAAACCCCCCCCTAAAAACCACCCAAAACCCAAAGGAAAAAGGCAAGAATTACTTATCTTGTTTTCCAAACCCATCCTGAAAATAAGGGAAATTATTTGCTTAAAGTTTTCCACAAGATTTCACCTCTAGGCTTAAAACAATCATGAAGATTTTAATTGATAATGTAATTGTTTTAGAAAGTTGCTGGTCACTTACAACAGGGCTTTAGACTGAAAGTGTCATGTCAATCATAACCAAAATAAAAACAACTGGTGAATAACCTCTTTCTGGTAAGAATAAATTAAAAGAACAAATCCATACCCTTATGTGGACAATACAAAATACTCAGCTGGAAGATTATCCTCACTGGTGAAGAATCCTTCCAAAAGAGAAACTTGATCAGGAACCCCTGTATACTATGGAAGTGAATTGTTTATCAACCTAAAGGAAAATGTACTTGGGGGTGGACGGGGAACAAGAAGGTGACGATGTTTGTTTATTTGCTGCTTTTGGTCATTTCTGAGTTATATAAAAAGCAGTTTTAATTATAGTTTCTGAAAGAGCATGTTTTATAGCTCTCTCAGACCTTAACATTTTACTCTAACTGGACAGTCTCAACTAATTAGTCTTGTATTCAGATAATGTTTCTTCATTGGTGACACTGTGTGGTTTAATTTTCCACTATTTTAGACTAGGTATGAAAGCCTTGTATTTCATTTATGTACACACTAAAAGACCTGCATCGTTTACTTGGAATTTTTATCTTCTATATCCTTGGAAATTTGCTAATATTTTTTGTTGTTTTTTTTTAATTTCTCAAAAACATATTGGGGTTTACTGCCAAACATAATAAATCTCACTGTAAGAAGCAACTGAGAGAGAAAGCTGTAAATGTTTGAAAGAGAAATTTTAAAAGGAAATGGAATTTCCAAATCAGCTACATTATTACTCAGCAAAAATTGCACCAAGGCAAGGCATAAGCAAATATACATGTAACTGTTATTACCACAAGCTTATAAAGACATTCCAATCTTCCTTCAGACTTTCCCTACTGACATTCTTCAGTGCCTATTTCCCTTCACTTGCCTGCATTTTCCCAGTTTTTTTGCAGATTTCCTCCTTTCTAGCCCTTTCACTGCTTTCTCTTCACAGCTACCGTTGTTCCACAGATTGGTAACTCTGTCATGCTGTCGGCAGCCAAGCAAACTCTTCACTTCCTTGCCTCCTGCAGTAGAAAATGTGAGAGTCCTTACACAAAATTTCCTCCATGCTTGTTGCATTTACTTAGCATAGCACCAAACAGTTAAGCAGGCCTTCCCCTCCTAATGGAAATAAGAGTATGTAGTTACACAGAAGTAGCAGGTCTTGAAGCATTATCAGAATTTGTAATGCGTTTTTCTTTCAGTGAAGCATATTAAAAGAAAACAATAGCATATTGGTCCCAAAGTGCTTTTGAACTTACTCTACCCTCTGTTCTTTGTCCTGTTCCTAGGGGCAAGTGTGGCAAACAGCAGATTTCATCCTTTTATCATCTGGTTCTCTGAGCCTCAGAATAAAACTGATCACCACAGCTGCAATAAATAAAATGTCTATTCAATAAGTTATGATGCCAAATATTATTCAACATTCTTCTGGCCAGGCACAGAGTCTGATGGAAAACAGCACATCTCACTTATTGCCTTTTTCCTTGCAATTAAAATTGCTGAGTAATCAGTGGATGCCAGATATGGGAAAGCAGAATGTGAATAATGCCAATTTGCTTGGGTTTGTTTACACGTACTATTTAAAACAAAAATTCCTATAGCAATATGGCTTTCATTAATTATGAAGCACAGGCAACGTGTTAACAATATCAGTCTTGAAGCCTGTGAGAAATATGATTTTATGTATCTATCTGTTTTGTCATAGTGCATGATTTCTAATATCTCTTTTGTTCATGTCCAGACATTATGCAGCATTTGATTGGATATACATCTCATGGAATATATAGCACATTCTCTGATAGAAACCTAAATAGTTCAGTTCTAGCATTTGGGAATACACTGTACTTTTCTCTGACTTAATGGTTCAGCCTTTTTGACTATCATGCAAGAAGAAAAATGATAGTGTGGATCATTTGGTTAAAATTGTTGCAGTCCAAAAGTACTTGTTTTAAATGCATTCTTTCTGAATTTTTTTTTTTAAAGTTCTGTTGTGGTTTTTTTTCTCTTTGTTTTCTTTTTCTAGGCTGAGGTTCAGCTATGCTATCTGGAAGCACAAAGAGATGCTGTTGAACAGATGTCCTTAAAGCTGTACAGTGAGCAGTACAACACTAGTAGCAAGCGAAAGGAAGAGTTTGCTGATATGTCAAAAGTTCACACAGTGGGAAGTAATGGGTAGGGAACTATTCTTTTTGTTGTTTTATTCTCACTGATCTGTATTTTTTTTTACATGATATACTTTTTCTTAGTTCTAGTTAACCAGGATTTTTCTTCCTAGGCCAAGAAGCAGGGGAAAACTCTCTCTCTATATTTATTTTTTTCATATATGAATGCAAAAAATATTGGGTTCTAGATAATTTATCCAAATCATGGTTTGTTCATAGGACTACTTAACATTATTTAATAGCAATCCATCGTTCTGATTTAAAAAAATGTAATGTGTCCTTTTGCTTCAGGCTTTTATCCTCCAATGGCTTCATATCTTTTGATTTCTTAGCATCTTCCAAGGAAGCATCTTTATAATGTATTTATACCCCTGCAAGACAATTCTCTGTAATCGTTATTCTACCCGTGACTAGGAAATATGAATATGAAGCCATTTGCTTATAGTTCACCATTTCAAATATCCCAATTTTGTATTTTTCTAGAAAGCTTTAATTTTAATTGTTTTCCCTTGACTTGATCTTCTCAGTCTGTTTTTTAATAAATGTAAACATACATATTTTATATATGTAAGTGTATATATAAAAGCACTCTTTTTTAATAGCTTGAGCAAAGACCCTTGGACAAATTAATCACTGGACTATGCTAAAGTGAAATCTTGCTGCCCGTCCCTTTTTCAAAGCCAAGAAAACTTGTAGTTCTGATTTAAGGCTTTTTCTTGAAGGTATTTTGAAAACCGTATCTTCCCAACTGCTAGCTCCCCTAAGTGAACATAAGAACATACCTGTGAGTTCATAAAAGTGTGGGGCAAAAGCATTTCAAAGGAGCCAACTATTGTTCATTCTTTGGGTACATCCTCACCTTGATCGCTTTCTTGTAACCAGTAAACACAGTAGAACTTTTGCCTGCAGTTTCCTATGCAAGGAAAGTCATTGACCAAGGTGTTCATGAGTTCTTTTTCTCCAGAACTTCCTTTTCCAATTGTTAACTCAATGTCAAGGTCTTGGAAACACAGTTTTATTAAATTACCGACTGTAAAGATAAATGAACCTTGTAAACATCCCCTCTTATTATACGGAAAGATGACTGTTTTAGAAAAGTTGATGTGGGCTAATTATGTAGGATTACTGAGATCTTGATTACATATGCAGAAATCTGTCAGATTCTCAAACACGCCAGTGCAGCTAGTGCCAACCATAAAAATAATTTGTTCAGAATTGGTGTGTATATGTATATAAAGGTGCACTGGGAGCTACATATTCAAAAACAGCTTCTAATTTTGCAGCCACAGTTGAATGTGAGCAAGACTTAAGGTTGGAATTTTGTGGGGGACGTAAGAGAGTAAGGCATCAACAAACATTTGATTTTATTGAGGATAGGGGACATAAAGCTTTAAGCCTCGTGAAAAAAAACAGTTTATAACTCTACATACCATATATGTAAAGCAAATAGGATCTTAAATATACTTGTTTGCACTCATAATTACATGCTTATTACTGGGAATGGTAACCTACTAGTGTTCCCTACCTTTTCTGTGCCGTGGCCACCTTTCTGGGCCCTTATAGCCATCCCAGCCCTTAGAGGCTCAACAGTGGCTTAAGGGCTGCAAGGACCTGAAGGAGACAAATACAATACCATGTATTTAGCCATTACAGAAACCAGGGTGGGCTGAATTCAGATGGAAAACTTCCAGTTGAACCAGTCTGAGGTATTGTATTGAACACAGTGGAAATGCCTTTCAGCTATTTGAAAATACAGGAAAGTACAGTTTCCCTACTACATAAAAACTGTGGACAGAAATTCCACAGTAGGATGACCTAGCTAGAGACTGAGATCTCTACAGAGAAGGGGCCATTTGCATAACTGGGAAAATTAGGGTATCTATCCATTAGCTGTCGTGGAAGTCTGGCCTAAGAGAAAGAAGAGTGAGAACAAGAGTTACTGTAGATGGAGAATTGTTTATATAGCGGGGGGAAATACTTGGGAGGTAGCTTTGTGCAGGTAGCTAAACTGAGATAGGTAAAGTAGTATCTGCAGATAGGGTGATATAAGTGGGTGTGTAAAGAACAGATTTCCTGCAGAACGACACTCCTGTTACAACAGCGATAGAGCGGGCTTACATGTATCTGCATGAAAATGGCTAAAGTGAAAGAGAAGAGAATGAATATCCACTGCAGGAGAACACCAGCTAGCCAGGCAGCAAGCGGTAACTGAGAGTAGTTGAGAGCAGCTGCAAAATATTACAGCAAGTCTGGCTGGAAATATTGCATCCCCTCAAAACTGGGGAGAAGTTTATACAGGTACTATTGGGAGATATGGATACGATATTTACACAACATGAAGGCCAGATCTTGGGACCCTGTCATCACCTAGTATTGGGCCTTCATGAATGAGGCTTTGAGATAAATGCATTATAGGTGGCTTCAAGTATGCACCGAATATAAGGCAATTTTAAAGCTGTTAGGGTCAGAACTCTGATTTCACCTATATCCTCCTAATAAAAACCTATGAAAGGAGTTCCAAAAAATGATGACCCAGAAACATGGAAGAATTTTTTGTCTGGCTGAATTTTTTTGGTAGGCATACCAGTGTGTTTACAGTACTTCTAAATACCATGTGAGTTATGCCATCAAAGAAATAACACAAACTGGAAGTGTGTGTTAAACATGGGGAAAAAGGCTGATGGAAATAGCTTCACATTCCTTTTTATTTATTAATGCCACAGACGAACTGGTTTTCTCATGAGAAAGGTGCTCATGAATTTTCATTCAAAATAATAAATTGATGTCCACATTTTAAGAAATATGTTTAGGGTTCAAGGGATTAGACATGCAACTCTGCATATCTGATTCCCTGTTTACCAAGATAAAATATACTTCTTAATGTCATTTTAGTTATTATGTAGCTAATGGTTTTAGCTTATTAACCAACAAACCTACATTAAGGAAACCATAGTTACCCGCCCTTTAACTAATATTACAGCATTCTTGTTGGCAATGTTTGGGTACTTCTAATGGGGGAATATTTTTTTGCAATAAACAGATGACCTAATTTATTCTTTTTTTAGCAGTTGGTGGATTTGGATAATCAACCAAAATTAAATCTTTTCTATAGTTCTTGCATCTGTGACACATCAGTATTTCAGAAGTTATGCTTTCCCCAATTCTGCCTATGGCAATATGAAAAAAAAAAAGATCTGCTAAGCCCAGAAAAAATAGAATCTGAATAAAAAAGCAATATTCAATATACTACAGAAATACTGACAGGTACATTTTAATCTTAACCTGTCACTGATCCTACAATTGCTGCATTTCCTGAATATCTTTTTAACGGCTTAGTAACTTACGTACTCTTCCAAACAGTAATTTGATAGTAATCAGTAGATCCATCCATTTAGATGTGAGGCATACATTTTAAAAACAAAGCTTTTTTTTTTTTCCTTTCTAATATCAGAGTTATTTTAGAACAATTAAAAATATTGCAATCAAATTTTTTTTAAAAATTGATGATGCTTTGTAGGCTGACTTCACTATCTTTAGGCTCAGGCAAATAACTGCCATAGACAGTTTGCTTAGAAATGCTCCCAGATGACTTTATTTTACAGCAGAAAACCAAAAAAGAGAATAGTCACAGTATGTAAACTATGGGGGTAAAAAAATCCCTGTTACATCTTGCATCCCTTCCTGGTCTTTTTCCAGTGAATCCCGTTTCTCTCACTCTTCATTTTGGCTTGAGTTCCTGCTTAGAACTTAGCTAGAAATCAAAATGTTTAGCTGTTTCCTAGTGCTTATCTGGGTTTTATAAAGGTCAGGGAAAAGTGCTTTTATGTATCTTTAAAGGATCGTTTCATTCTATTACACCAATAAATGGACCAGTTTGGACTGTAACTAAGATGTGGTTCTATAGACGCAAAGCAGGTGTTTGAATCCAGCACATCTTCTGTTTCCCATCATCTTCATATCTTAATTTAGATTTTTCACTGCTGCAAACCATCCAAGTCCAACTGAATTTGTACCAATTTATAGGACATGAAATCTAGCCTCTTATATCATAAAATATATGTTTTAATAACTGCCTGTCAGCTTTATGACTTTGGATAATATTTGGATAAGATGGAAGGGAAAAAAAACGAGCAGTAGATACTGAAGATTTAGAATGGTTATACTGCTTTCTGAGGAAGGGATAAAGATTCAGTATCACTGCAAATATACCATTCAAAATGGAGTTTAGTTTTATTTTAGTTTCAAAATGATATCTGAGTCCAATACCTCCTGAAACAGGAGAAAAGCCCTGAACTCCAAATGAAACTATTATATTTCAACAATAGTAACTTGCCCTTTTATGCTTACTCTTCTTTATAATAGAATCATTGCTTACCTTCTCAGGGCAGCAGGCAATTTTAAGTAAGTGCACCTCATAAATTATTGAGTAAAAGTATACTAAGTACAGTGGATTAAACTAAAGAGTTACTTCAGAAGCAGGAATCAACACTTGTGCATTATACAAGACTTCCTTTGTTGTCAACTCATTGAAAGTAATACCACAGAAGGAAAATGCTTTCTTCTCTCTTGCTTGCTTTCTTGCAGAAAGACAGTTCTACTTGTCACAACTTTATCTATAAGCTTTCAAAATTACCATGCATATGGTACTCTAGCTAATAACAACTGAAACTGCAATAGTATTATTAACATTAAAAACATGTTTAGTTTATTGTTTCTCTGTTGAAATACTGCTAATTTTTTTAATGGCGTTGCTAAAAAAGTTGCTAATAATTGGAGAAATTAGCTTTAATGGAACATGCACTATTGTTTCATCAATATGGGGTTTTTTGATACTACTGACAAGGCTTTTGTTAGTTCCAATTTTGCAAGTTTGAAGATCCCTTTTCAAGGGGTATCTTTTTGACGAATGTGCAGTTTTTCAGCATGTACCTTCTGTCTTGTATCACAGTGTTTTAGAAGAATCTATGCTTTACTTATTCACTAGGCTTTCAATAGAGAATCACATTAATCCTTTTAAGCTCCTTATTCTAATGATTTATTTTGTTGAAAACCGTAGTGATCCTCCTTTGAATTTTAATGATTGCTGGCTATTCAAGGATTCATTGTTTTGACTTCCTGTCCTTACCTTTGTTTCTTACATGTCTGTAGGGAACACCTGTCTAATACTGTATCTGGCCTTAGTTCTCACTGGCTTACCATATTCACTCAAGCCTATCTTAAGGCGTTAAGTTGAAATGCTAGCTACTCATCCATGAAAATAAACGTAGGATATTTACAGAGATAGGCAGATAGACAGCAGAGGGATGGCTGAATGGATTGAGTCATTTTTCGATGAAAATAATATTTTTATACAAATTATATCAAGATGATTGTTGCAAAGTTTGCTCAATATAAAATCAGCACTTTAAAAACCATTAAACAACAACATCTATGGGGGATTTCTATTTCAAAATTTTTGAAGTAAATGCAGTATGCCAACAGTTGTCAGGATTTGGCATCAGCCGCTGAATTTAGGTCATGGCACCGGCTTAAATTGGATTTCAGTTTTCATTTTCATCCACTCTGTATAAATACAGAATGTCTCTTTAGAAATATAACTAGGAACATCATGAGTTTTCAAGAATATATTATTCTAATACAAGATTTTAACAACTACACAGTATTTATGCATAATACATTTTGTTCCTTATCTACAGCCTTTTGGACTTTGATTCAGAATACCAGGAGCTCTGGGATTGGCTGATTGACATGGAATCCATCGTGATGGACAGCCATGACCTGATGATGTCAGAGGAGCAGCAGCAGCATCTTTACAAGGTTAGCGCTACCGTTACTGCCTTTACCTAGCTATAGAAGATCTGATTAGCTTGACAAGTCTTTCTCTCACAGGATATCGCTGCGTTCATTGTATGTATCATGGTGTCTATTAGAATTCCCTTCCCTGTCCCCAACCTCATTTCCATCCCCTGTGCGCTGACAGGCTGCACCGACATCATAATTGCAAGAAAGTTCCCTTTATCACATTCTATTTGGTGTAATTCTATAGAAGGACAAAGATTTGTCTTCAAGATGAATAGAAATAAATGAAACTGCATTAATAAATAGACTGAAACAAAATGAAGGAAAAAAATGAAATGGTAGCATTTAACAAAATGTGTTTTGATTGGAGCTTTCAGCTGGATTTTTATCCACCTTTCAGACCTCATCTGGGAAGAAAGAAATTTGCCTTGATTTTGGTTTGCTGCTGCCAGGATACAGGACTTTTCCAATTTAATTTTTATTAGTTATACATAAAGCAGACATTGTCATGTTAAGTCATCACCCTTGCTTGTGATTTCAGCAAAATGATTTTGAACTTGCATATTGATTATAGGGTCTTCCTCTAACATATACATATATATATACACACATGCATATGGTTTCTCTTATTTGTCATAGCAGCCTTAGCCCAGAAGCTTTATCACTTATTTAGATAGACAATACTTTTAAGAAGTTCCCCAAAACGTGTGATTTGATCCTAAAATTGATTCAGGCTTCACTGTGTGTCTGAGAAGCTGTAGTCTACGGGTCTGAGGGGTGGTGGGGGAAAGAAAGGAGGGGCTTTCGACAGAAATATCAGGCTGCAGTAAATCTTCCTCATTTAGGCAATTTTTATTGGAGTAATTCTGACAGTTGTCATCCTTGAATTGCTTTGAGCATATGGCATATTTCAAAGAGCAGATTGTGAATCATAAAAAATAAAATTAATAACTAACCACAGAATCAGCAACAGTATAATGACAAGAAACAACTACCCTCTAGCTTTTTTTATTTCTTACCAAATAAATGGTACATTCAAGGTCAAATAGAAGTTGTTTCCTTTCTTCTGTGATTGCATGATTTGATAATTTCTGAAATATAATTTATTTCTTCTTGCTTTGGCATCCTAATTTCTTGATGGTCTTCTTGCATTTTATTCTTTCTAATTTTAGTCCTTTTATTTAAAATACCCAGTGAGAAAGGGTTGTCACATGAGTTAAAATATGTTTATAAATGGAAATATGGTTCAGATCCAAACTATTTTAGGCTGCAAGTGAGTTTAATTCAGTGGTCTCCATTTCTTGCTTTGACAGTAATTTCTTATTTTTGCTAATGTCTTTTTCCTAACTTTCTAAATACTTAATCAGACTTAATCACACATTAACACTCCTGGCCTTGGCTAGGCTCAGAAATACACAATGTCAGAAATGGGTAAAAAGTTTCCTGTGAATCTAAAATAAGGTGTTTTGGTAGTGCCTGTCCATGTACGACCAGCTTGTACCATGCCTAATATAACCACTAGTTTTAGTCATAGACTAAAAAAAATCAATAAAGATAAATTTTAAGGAAACAATCCATCCATCAATATGAAAAGGAGCAAAGCTTAAGCAGCCAGCCCAAGTATTTTAGGTGCTATTTAGGATACTTCCCTTTCTGATATCGAAATGTAACCATTAAGAATAATTATAGATGGTAAGGCTGGGATAATAATGCATGGTGAGAAGAATAAAAGAGGGCAGCAATTTAAGAATTAGTTTGCATTACAGTATGGCGGCAAAATGAGGAATACTGTATATTCAAAATGGGAAGTAATAGTTTCTTAATATTATGAAATTCTGTATTATGATAGGCATGACACTTCTGAAAGCAGAAAGTTTGTGCCAGAGAGAGTAGCTGAGTCGGTAGTCTGTGCAACACAGACAAGCCAAAAGCACAGGCAGCTTATTTGTTCCGCAGTTTCCGCAGGGAGGTCATCTGCTAATTAATAGACCCGCCATCTCAAAAGTACCTGTCTGGTCACTGCAAAACCACTTGAACAAGGGTAGAAACAGACTGCCTGCCCTCCCACAGTGAATATTGTCTGCATATACCTTTCTAGTGAAAGCAGCAAGCAAATTGTTAAGGATTGAAGGAAAGACTTAGCTAAAAATGTGGAGTTGGGTTAAGAGATGACTAAGCGAGTGTCCATATAAAGCAGAAGGAGTATTTGCAGGTGATGTAAAGAGCTCGAGTGCACAGAATTAAGATCTGTTAGCCTTTCAAAAAAAAACCCAAAACCCCAAACCCCAGCCCCAAAACCGCCTCCCGAAGAAGTGTTGAAAGCCCCATAATTCCAGACATTTAAAAGTAGACAAAAGAAAACGTTAGCAAATGTAATTGAGGGAACAATTCTGCACTAGCAAAGGAGAGATCAGCTAAATCACTCGGTCTTTATCATCCTTAATTGCAGACATTTGTGTAACAATGAATCATGCCCTCAAAACCAGTATTAATAGTTTTATGAAACTAGCCTAGTAAACCTCTCATCTAATCGATAGTGACACCCTTTTTATTTGGAGGCTCTTATACAGAGTCGTGGATGGTCTAGTGCTCACAGCTAAGGGGCAGGAACACTGCCTATGCTTCACAGGGAGCACAGCCATTCTGGTCTGTAGGGAGAGAAATCGTAAAGAAAAATTCAGGCAGCTATTATTAGCACAATTCCTCAAAGGTGTGGGGTGTTACGAAAACACAGGTCTTGCTTTAGTTACTCTTTATCAGTTACAACTTCCAATGTGAACCTGCTAATTGCACTCTCTGCATTTTGGTGGCTTCTCCTAAACCCACAGATCCTTCTTCCCAGTTATTGAGCTGACAAGTAATTGCACCTCTGAGCCAGCTCAGCAAGCCGCCTCTGCCAGGGAGCCTGCTGTGGTATCACTATTACCAACAGTAATCATTGCCCCTAAGGAGTCTATGAATGGGCAGCAGCAATGATAAAACAGGTAAATCGGAAGGGAAAAGCATACATTAAAGCAGCATAACGTAATATATAAATGCTAAAATTGCATATGGGAAAATAAAATGTATTTTCATGGTTAGACTATTTTCCCAGTACTCTATTTTCAGATTTAATATAGATTTAAGTCAACTCTCAGCTTAATTTTGTTTTGTAATATTCCAGGAGCGTCATAGTTTTTTATTAGGATCCTTATTATCTCTCTTTAACTAGGTTTTATTTTGCCCTTAATATAACAGGAGCAGCACAGCCGTATTTTTTTTAAACTCTGAATATGTATGTATGACTTTCTCTGGATTTCCTAGATTTTAGTGCAAAGATTTACAAAAAAGGAAAACTATTCTTCCTCACGCTGCTCCCCCATAGCCCTAAATGATTTCAGCTTTACAGTCTTAAACTAGCTAATGATTTTGAAAATCAACTAGTGTTTGATAAAATGGCAGTCACGGAATGAATTGCTGACAGTTTATTTGTCCTCTAATGCTTTATCTATTAACTAAGAAAAAATTAAAAGGAGCATTTCCATGTTTTTGGACCCTCGCTTCTTTGTACTGCTGTAATAGCTCAGTTTAATGCCAAATGTATCATGTTTATTTCATTTTAATCTACTGCATGTGAGCCTGATCTCATAAGCTCTAAGTACACAGAACTTGCATTGACTTCAGCTGTATTCATATGCCGTTACTGGAGGATCAAACCCAAAGAATTTAAACTCTGCTAATTAGCCCTTTAGTGGGAACTTGAGTAATTCTGTACCTTGAATGTTCAAAAATGAAGCAAATCAGTATTTACTGGAACTGTGGAGATTAGAAATGAGTATACTAGGCAGAAACGTTAATGATAATTCTTTCCATTTTCCTCAGAAGATTAATTGCAAAACTTAATTGTGTTAGATTAAAACCCCATTTAAATAAGTACAGTATGATTGTTAATATTGTTAGTATGTTCAGAATAAAATTAACTAAACTTTTTAAAATATCAAATAAAAGAAATTATATTTTTCTGTCTGATTACAAGTGATGTATGGTGGTTTTAATAGAAACTGCATAAGCCCTAAGTCTTGCACTAGTAAGTCTTCAGCAATGATGGTCATGATAGATGGAAAAAGACCCTTACGTAGGAGTGCAAAGACTTTGAAAACATTTCGTTGGCACGCCTTTTGAACAGGTTAACTGCTAAACTATTCATCAAAGGGAAGCGATGCACTGTATTAAATAGCATGAAAATGCACATCAAAAGCTAAGGCTACATTTAAAAAAAAGTTGAGGGGAAAAAACGCTCCCGGCAGTTTTTGTTTCCCTCCTGGAAGCTACCCCTCTTCGGAAGGTGCAGTTCGTTTTCTCCTCTGGGTGTGCTGCTGCTCCATTGTGCCTTTTGCTCTGGCTCAGTGTGCTCTGGCCCTGAGTGGATCAAACAAACCGTGGTGAAAGTTTCCCTCATTTGCATCACTTCTAGACAGCCTTGTCGTACTCTTTGCTGACAGGAAATCACTGTCTTTGTCACCTTTTTTCAGTGATCTCCTTTTGGCAGAGATTGGCCATGTGACCAGGATTAATCACAACAACAGTTCTGGCTCAGAACTCAATGACATGTTTTCCTCAGCACTTCAATAATGGTGTAGAGGAGTCAGTAGGAAATGACTACATTAATTTCAGAGTGAAAAGATAATTAACACTTAAGGACTAGTGCTATAACCTATGGAGCTATTATTCAAATTAAAACTAATTTATTGCAAACTTGTGGAAAAAAAAAAAAACCAACACAAAAAAACCCCAAACCAAACTAAAAAACCCCGTCCTTTAATGCAACTATTAAAATAATCTTACAAGAGTCCTCCAGTTTAAAAAGAAGCACAAACTATATTTAACGCGGTAATATAAATACATAAAAACTTAGACATTTGAAACTGGAGGCTGAAGTATGTAAAGTGCTTACTTAGATGATATGAATAGGATACTGGCAAACAAAAGCAGCAGTGTGCTCCTAGAATGCTGTGCTTCAAGGAGTTTCCTTGGCAACAGAAATGCAGTTCCAAAAGTAGACAGAACTTTCCTCAGAAAACATACTATTAATAACAACCTTCCGGAACAACTTGGAACAATTTGACTACTTGGCAATAATAATGCCAAGTGTTCTGCAAATTAATCTAACACATAACAGTTATATGTTTCTCTTGCCCATAATTCTCCTGAACTGGGGGACTGAGTTCTCTGCTGTTAGAGGATACAAATGTGCAAAGCGGTTTCAAATGCTGCACAGAGAGAGGGCTCAAATAGCAGCAGCCTATAGCGATCAATTAATGTGCTTCATATCATTTTAACTTGTAAAACAGATTAGTTTAATTGGATTACTTTGTTCTATTTAAAACAAGTCCTGCATACCTACTGAAGCCACATTGTAGTTCAGTCTTTATTTCAAGCAGATTTTCCGTATAAAGAAAACTTATTAAAAGATTAACAGCCTGTAGAGTGATATATTTGGACAATATGCTTAGGGGATTGGTTATAAACTGGAAAACGTGAAGATTTTTGCTCCTGCGCTGCATATTCTGCACGGTCCGGGATGCCTTCTGCCTGTCTGGTAATCTGTCAGTGCCTGCATGGAGCTGCTAAAACAGGCAGTGGGAGATGATCATCGTCACTTCGGAGAAAGCTCTCAGCACACTGCAGGATTGAGCCCCTTGTAGGTAGTAACTACTAATCTGCTATGCATGCAGTATTTTTAGATATGTCATCATTTCCGTATGAGCCAGGAGAATAAACTAATTTCAGATTTGCCTTGCCAATAGGAATCATTAGAATTCCACTAAAGGCCATAAGTTTACCAGACAGGAAAGGTAGGCTGTGCTACTACCTCGGCTTTTCCTGAATTCTTAGATCTAAAGGTTAAAAGTAATCAATATCTCATTGTGCAGCCTGATAATAAGTAATAACCATGATGTTAAAATCTAAATGATTGCAGATAGCACTTAGGTGTGTTGACCCATTTGGAAGGGCTTTTTAATTGCAATCAGAATAGTCATTATAGTTTGCTAATAAACTTTTAGGCTACCTTGCAAAAATCACCACCTTTTTGAAATATGAATTTAATGCTATTAGCAGATTACGTCCCAAAGTGAAAGCTTTTAGTTTATCTGAAAAAGAATATGTTAACACTTAAAAAAAAAAAAAAAAAAAAAGAGAAAGATTATTCTGCTAAATAATATCAGTGGAGATATTCATTAGCAATAGTAAACTACCTCACTTATGTCTACATGCATGGATTGGTACATGCCGTAATGGAAGTTATTCTTTGCCTTTGACATTGTAGTATGTTTTTAACTGTCATGTATAGTAAAATGACTGAGCTAAGTTTTGCACAAAGTTCTGACTTCAGTTACTGTTCTTCACAAAATTTAGTAATTTCCATGTGCTAGGCTGTTGTTTTGGGTTTTTTTCCCCAACAGATTAAGAACCTCTATGACTTTCCACAGTAGGTAGGAAAATCAGCTGTTTTGTATGAGAGATCTCAGAAATGCCTGATACCCCAAGCAGCAGTAAAAAATCTGACTGCTATTAGAACATCAACTAAATGAGTTCAGGGCCTGACACAGCAAAGTTTCCTAGTCTCTTATGGCAGGGGGTGATGAAATCGGTTAACTTTTTCTACACAAGTATTTTCATTTCAGTTGCACAGGAGAACAGAGTGAAAACTCCATTGTGACACATCCTATAACAACCAGCTCATTCTTCCATGGTCCATATGTTTAGCTTTGTAATATGATTAAATTCCTTGCTACTCCTGGCAAATTTTGTATTTTAAAAAGCAGAAAAGAAAATAATTGTTGGTGAAAAATCTTACTTAAAGCAGAGAAATGTTAAGTTTTAATGTCTTATATAATTACAACAGGAAAACGCTGATTACCATGTCTACAAAATTACAAAGGAAGTCTAGAGAATGGATAAAGAAAGAATGTGAAAAAATATTTTTACATTTTCTTGGTTGCTTCCATAATATATGTCAAATGTAAATGTGCATTTTTAAAGGCAGTGTTGTAATTTCTATGGAGCAGACTCCCCATATTTCCGCAAGAAGTGGCTTCATGCATTTCACAAGAGTAAGTGGGTTTCTCCCATTTCTTCCCAGCATGACATTGAAGATGAACTTCACATTGTAGCAAAGCAGTATTTACTGAGCTTGTAGCAAAAGCCAGCACAGCTTTTGGGAGATTAAAGCAGTGTGTCTAGAATGAAAGAGGCATTCGACTTCAAAACAAAAGTAAATGTGTACCACATAGCTGTCATCACCATTCCTTACTACAGCTGCAAAACGTGGACAATTTACAGTCATCACGTCAAGCATCTTAGTCAACTCCACATGCTCTGTCTTTGTGCCCTTGGTGGTATAAAATGGTAGGATAAGGTCCCAAGCAGTGTGACCTTAAAGCATTTTCAAATACTTAGCACTGAAGCAATGGTCTGGCACGCTCAGCTGTGGTGGTTTGAGTGCATATGTCCAGCAGTAAATTAACCAAAGCCATTTTCTGTTCATCAAGCATTTTTAGTTTTTAAAAAATGGAAATGGCACCTTAATTCACCCCAAAGGATGATGAAAATTACAACCTTCATTGCTTTCTATATGCTAGGACTGCCTAGTGTCCAAACAAGGTAGAAGGGGCTCAAGATTGGGCTTGGATATACGAAATTATTCACATTCTCTAATGAACAAGTAAGAATAGCTGAAGTATAGCAGCACTCTGGCCTAATGATTGGACCAAGAGTCCCTAAGAAAAGGTGTTATACTTGTGCTGTTACACATGCAGTCAAACACTGGGGACAACAATACCGGTGCTGCAATGTTCTTCGATGCCCTGAACCAAGTAAAGAGGCCATATGAGACTCCAAAACATGGGTGTGTTCTGATTTACATTGTTCTTAGCACAACCTTTCAAAATTTTATCCTTTTGTCTAAAGGAGTTTAGGTTATCTGTATTCTCTCGTTTCCTGACACAGTGGATCACATGCAGACCGCATGTAAGCAGTGCAGAGTCCTAGGAGCTGCCCACTCTGAGGCTAGTATTTAATGTATTACGGCAGATTTTATGAAAGTTCATATGAATCAGCTGACTAAAAACATCTCATGAAGTGGTTTGTGAATTTGCACTCACAATTCACTCTTAAAGTCTCATATATACAGTGATGCCAAATAACAGTGATCAGCCCTCTATAAATAAAGACATTCGAGAAGCCAGGACTGGTTTCTCTTTATCACACTGCATCTCAGAACATTTACACTAATATTTCACAGCCTTTGTTCTGGGCTGTGAAACCACGTACTACCTTTACGATCTTATACAATGACTATATAACACAAAAATGTCTCCATCAGGTCAGACAATAGTGTGTTCTATGCAGTTCTCCAGATATTTTTCCTCCATGAGGTTGTCCAGTAATCGTGAGCCCACATAACCTTACAGAAGCCATAGCATCCTGCCTCAAGGAGTCCCACAGGTTTAGGCCCACGCTGTGACGAGCCACCTGCTGTGCAGTGTGTCTGTGTGTGTATCTGCTCTAAAGCTGCCTCCCACTGGTCTCACCAAATAATATACTGAAGTAAGATGAAATTAAGGGTGTTAGCAACACAATGACAACATAATTCTTGAAGTTGTATGTGGACATGTTCTTGGGTTTTTAGCAGCTTGGTAGATTAGGCTGTTTTAGAGGCATGCAGACAAAAAAATCACTAGCAAAAAATATACGGGGCAATAATATTACCCTATTCCTCAAGTTAGTTGCCAATTTTTAATTCACTTTCCTATTTTTTCACCTCATACTCCAGGAGAAAATATATTTTTTTCTAAACTCAGAAGGATTACTTGCTTCATCCATGATGTTGTGCTTCATAAAAATAATACAGGAAATACTATTTTCTTTCCCAATTACTTCTCATCAGTATACCTCATAAATAATCAATACTGTAATGTTACTTTTTAAAAAATAAACAAAAAACAAATGACCACAGAAAACCTTTTTAGCAGGTTTTCTATATGAAACGCAAATTCACTAAATCTCAATAAACTTGCAGTGGCAGTACATTCAATGCATACCTATCTAAATTATAAAAAATAAGTTGCAGTGAAGTACACTAGTTTATAATCTCCTGAATTTTTATATGTATGTGTTTTATTTGTATTTTTATTTATATATATAAAAATATATTATATTTATATACTGAAAATATGTAAAATATCAATATAAAATATTTGTTTGTATACATTTGTAACCAATCAAATCTGTCATTATCTCGAACCCTTTGTGCCCCACGTTGGGCACCAAAAAGGACTGTCGTGGTTTAACCCCAGCCAACAACCAAGCACCGCGCAACAGCTCGCTCACCTCCCTCGCAGTGAGATGGGGGAGAGAATCAGAAGGGTAAAAGTGAGAAAACTCGTGGGTTGAGATAGAGACAGTTTAATAGGCAAAGCAAAAGCCGCGCACGCAAGCAAAGCAAAACAAGGAATTCATACACCACTTCCCGTGGGCAGGCAGGTGTTCAGCCATCTCCAGGAAAGCAGGGCTCCATCACGCGTAACCATCACTTGGGAAGACAAACACCATCACTCTGAACATCACTCCCTTCCTTCTTCTCCCCCCAGCTTTCTATGCTGAGCATGATGTCACATGGCCTGGAATACCCCTGGGGTCAGCTGGGGTCAGCTGTCCCAGCTGTGTCCCCTCCCAACTCCTTGTGCCCCCCCCAGCCTGCTCGCTGGTGGGGTGGGATGAGGAGCAGAAAAGGCCTTGGCTCTGGGTAAGCACTGCCCAGCCAGAACAAAAAAATCCCTGTGTTATCAGCACTGTTTCCAGCACAAATCCAAAACTTAGCCCCATACTAGCTATTGGGAAGAAAATTAACTCTATCCCAGCCAAAACCAGCACAGTATACATTTTTAATACATTGTACTAAAAATAGCTACAGCATTTTGTGCTAACTTCTCTTTCAAACAAGGTAAAATAAGTGATCACTGTAATGTCATTCATAGTTGTTGCATTGGTGGTTGCATGAGGTCCAATGGTGTCCTACGGTAGGCTCCAGCCAACTCCTGTGGCCAGCGAGAAATGCCTGTGGTTCTTCTTAACTTCTTGTGGGTGCTGATATTTTAGCATGCAGAAAACATAGTTGCTGTAGAATCCCAGTGATCATGAACTGTAAATGTTAAAGTTGGCTCTATGGAGAGACGCTTTTGGGGAGGACAGCAGTTGAACCCTTCACATCCCATTGTTGCAGAATGACGGGTGCTGTTACAGATGTGCAGGGCATACTCCAGCTGTGTCACTGAGTAGACCAGCAACACGGTGTCACAGGCTGCAGGGAAGGCTATGGAGAGGTTATAGTTTGAATAGCGATACACTGGGAGAAGGTGTCATCTGTGAAGACTAATTTAGGCTACTAAGGGAGCTAAGCAGACCAGCCTCTATTGTGAGGAGGTTCCTCTAACGGGAGATTCAGAGCAGATGCTTAAGTTAAGCACTCTGAAATAGTTTCAGAAGAAACCTTTTCTTTCTTATCTCTCTCTCCACTGATTGTATAAAGAGGTTATGAAGATCAGCCTCACTTGGCGTTACCTCTCACTGACACTCAGTTATCATGAAAAAAGGGGTTTTTTAGTACCATTGTGTCATGTCTATGCAATATTCCAGTTTGAAACCCTGCTGTGATGCATCCAGATTTTGACAGACATTGCACTGGAGTTTGATCATCTCTGCTTTACCAATTGATTTTTCTTAGAAATGGGAGATGATAGATACAGAATTGCTGTTAGAATTTTTCAGTTGGTAACTGTCTGAAGATGAACTTTTGCCTTTTTGAATGAGGTATTGAGACTGACATAGTTTTTGCTGGCCTTCATCAAGGACTATGTGTCTGCTATGCAGGTGGAAGAACAATAATTCCCAAGATTTCTTACTTTGTTCTCATGTATGGAGAGGTCGAATCAACACCATCAGAGGTGAGAAGCAGTTAGTCGTATGAGCCCACTTTGCTGTCTCAAAAGGTTCATCTCTACCATTTTGGTTTTTCAGTAAGCATATGTAATTTATAGTCAGGGTTCATTTTTCTCCAACAAGTCAATAGTCAAATGCCTTGCAGTGTGAGTATGGAAGACTTTTACCTTTTTTCCCCAGGTCCCAGGAAAAAAAAAAGAAAAGAAAAGAAAAAGGAACAACTTGCTTTCTGAAAATATTTAGTTTCCTTATGGCTTCAGCTTGGGTCAATGAAAAATTCTGCTCTTAGAACTTCTACCTGATTTAATCTTCAGTTATGGTTTTTAAGTGTCTCTTTTTTGTTAGCGATCTAGTAGAATATGTAAGGTGTTTATGCCAGAGGCTGAAACATGCAATAGTTAAAATAAATAAATAAACAAATAAAAAGAGAGACAATAAAGCAGGTGATGAAAATCACCGCTCTTTTCCACCTTTGCCTCTGTGTGCTGAGCTAGGGACCTTTCTATCTATTCCTTTTGCTAACAGTGATGGTTAAATGCTATGGCCATTGTTCTGCATGAGCCTTATAGTCTCTTTGTGCAGTTAGTTTCCTTGCTAAGTGGAGAGTAAAATTCACAAGATGCATACTAAAAATTAGAATGGGTATGAAGATACGTATTTGATTCAGTTTTAATAAGCATATGGGATGACTTTTTTGTAAATATGGCCAAAAAGCAGTTCCTCACCAACTCATTAATACACCTGGTAGATTGGTAGCTAACTTATGGTGCCCAGGGGATTAGACACAAGGGAGCAGGTTTCATTGCAGATGAAGACTATCACTCTGGGGTCCCTGGGCCTGCCAAAGTTCAAGACTCAATCAAGGGAGTAATTAAAGAGCCAGTTTAAGACTAGAACTATTAAATTCTTCCATCTTATTTCCCTGAATGCAGCATACGAGATCTGGGACAACAGTCACATTAGAGAGGAAGGAAATATCTGTGACTACCCAGATAAAACACACCTAAAAATCATAGGACATAAATAACAGTAACTCTGAGCACCAGGAAAACTGGAACCCTGGACAAAAAAGGCTTTGCTTTGAGGCAATAGAAACAATGTTTTAGTCTCTAAAAAGAATTGATCAGAATTATACAAATAATTCTAAGTCAATTTAAAGCTATGAAAAGGTTTTCTTAACTAATACCAGAAAGAGAAAAGGGGATATGGTATGGTGCCAGAAACTAGAGCGCCCATGTGTAACTGGAGACACAAAACATTTCTTAATTGTATCTCTTGCCTAGGATCACTTGTGAAATACACAGTTCCCATTCACAGAGAAGACATTAACGTAAAGCCAATGTAATACATGCCTCCAAACAGTGGCCAAACTATCCAGAGAAGTGCCAAAACAGAAACAGCAGAACACACGCATAGACGTAAGTCAAAAGAACCCATGAAGCAGGGCAGATGCAGACTGGCTGAAAATGTATGCGTTTTAATGCAACGTAGGTAGTGTAACAGACAACATGAAAAGTAGAAGGAAAAATGTTCTTGAGAAAAAGAGCCAGGCAGACAGATTCAATATTGCAGTTACCTTTAAAATTAAAATATAGTGTCTGAAACCATTGAGAATTTAAGGTTTTAATGAAGAAGGAGATATCTGTAGTGTGACTTAAGCAGATCTAAAGATTCTTAGTGTTCTGGCAATGCAGAATGCTGCCAGGCATTCAATTGCTATATTTGCAACTATGCTATTAGATCAATGACTAATTTGACACCAGCTGGATTGTGGAGCCAGCTGCAGTGCAACACTGATAAGGAGCAAAATTAGACTGGAGATATGCAACCAAGCACTGCAGATGTGCAATGAAATCATTATGAGACCAGTGGATAAATGCAGTCAGTCAACAAGGAACCCCTGAAATAAGAGATGTCATCACTTAAACTTTACTGTAGTTGTTTTACAAGAATTCTACACACCCGTAGCCAGGGGTCTGTACAAGCTCTGGTTCCAACTGGAAGGCAATATTCAAAGCAGTACCTGAAAGAAACAAGCAAGTTGCTGTGATTGCTCCCTAGCATTCTAGCTGAATATAACATATTTGAAGAAGGTGAGCACTTAGATGTTAAATTGAAGTTATCACAAAACCCCACAAATCACCCTAGAGTCCACCAAAACAGAATTCTGTTAGTCTAGTAAAACTGCTGAAAAAGGCAATGTGGCAAAGCAGAGACCATGCACTCACAGAAAGTAGTGCAGAGGATAAATGACCTACTAACAGTCAGAAAATGTTGGAGTAAACTGATTCCAAAATCCTTGAACAAAATGCTGAAAGCCTGGGACATGTTACAATTTTTTTTCAGGGCAGAGGTGTTCACTGTGATGTCAAAAACACACTCTGGCATATCTATCTGAATGAACAACAGAGCCACTGTATTGCTGCATATTTTCTCAGGTATCTGTAGGCTTTTATGCTGATCAGTCTTAGCTTCTAGAGGTATTCCAGTATAATATGGACTAGGCACCCTTTCTCTAGTGAGTAGCTGATGGCAGTCTAAACCTAGGAAACAGCAACTCCTAAACAGAAACCTGGAAAGGAGCATTAATCTAAATGCAGAAAACTTGAAAGAATCTGAGTCACCTGTGAGTGGCACCTGTTGATTTTTGAAGGATTTTGCTGCTGGCTGTGAGAAACCAGGATCCCCTCAGGAAACAGGCAGAACGCTTGACAAAAGGACAGTCCAGTCTTTCACAGAGGTGAACAAACGTTTGTACAATTTTTTGCACACTTGGCAAAAGCCTGTGGATTTTTGCCATGGTCAATACAGAGTGACTCCAAAAAAAAGTTAAAGGACCAAGAGCAAATAAAAGGGGGGCAGGAGGGACGGAAGCAAGATACCAGTCCTTAAATAGTAAGACTATCTGAAGGGATTAAGCTTTACGAAATTCTCCTGGTGATAAAGAGCTTCTGGAGTGGTTCCTCTATAATGTTTCCCCACACCATGGTAGAAGCAGTGAATGAGTGTAGGGGTAAGTTAGAATGAAAATAGTGTTCCTTCCAACAGAGATGCCCAGAGAGCCCTGGTTTCTGAAATCAGTGAAACTAGGAATTTCTGTCTTGCCCAGAAGCAACAGCACAACTTGCTCCGTTCACATGCACAACGCCCTTATCTTGCAGGAGAGGTAATGTACCCTGAGTTACCTGATGGGCAATATCTCACCTTTAAGACACCACCTGCTGCCTCCAGCTGCAGACAGACCCACACCTCACCTTTTTTTAATCTCAATTCAAGTGCTGGATATATCTCTACAAATTCATCAACAGTACTAAGTCCTCCATAAAAGCAGATTAACACGGTTAGGAACTTAGTATAGATGCAAAGCAAAGAGAATATAGTTATTTAAAGACAAATATCTTCATTTAGTTCAGTTGTCTGTAAGATACATATCTATATACATGTATTTTGTCTAACAGCACAAACGCTAAATAAGTGAGCTTTGCTATTCCTGGCAGATTTCAAAACTACTCAGAGTATTAAAATGTTAAGCAATAAAATGTGTATTTCATGGAAAATGTTTCTGTTTGGCTCACACTAATTAAAATTCAACTCTTCCTGTTAGAAGCCAGAGAGGTAAAAAAAGAGGTAGAATATTACTGGCCAACTACAACAGGCAAAAGCAAGCAGAATTGCTTATTGTGAGGGATAGGTGGGATATATGTGAGGAGCTTTTTGCATCTCTTTTAAAAGCCATGTGTCCCACAGGCTATTTCTTGGCTGAGCAACAGGCTATTCTCTCTCTGTGGACTAACCATTTCCACAGACAGTGCTCTTCATTGCCATGGAAAACCAGCAGGTAGAAAATCCTGACCTTGGTGCTGAGGCATGCTCAAATGATAGCTAAAATTTTCTGGTTTGTCCCTGCATGTTTAAACAGTGAGGAAATATATTTCCTGCACTTCACCCAAGTGAATTCATGCCAGAAAATGAATCTTCTACAGATTTCCCCTGTTTTCTTCCCTTCAAGCCAGTCCCTAGAAATATACTACTATAATAACTTGCACAACATTTAAAAGCTGTTATGCTCATGGATACCTATATATGTTCTGAACATCTCTTCACTGAGTAGCCTCTAAACAGGGAGACCTAGAGTGATGGGAGATCTGATGGTTTAGGCATTTGGTTTCATTAAAATCAGCATAGACCATTTGGATCATGCATATGATTTGTTTGTGAATTTGATGTAGGTCTTATGAGAAAAGGCTTATATTTTGATATTTATGGTTTTATAAGACTAAAAATAGCACAGAACACCCACCATTTCCAGTCACATGCATACTGCTTTGCTCTCTGGCGCTTTCTAAATTCTTCCCTCCTGAAGCATATGGTCCCTTTTCCAGGTTCTTCAGAGACTGCTGCATCTCTGAATTCTTTTTGTAGCTGTATCTTTTAGCTTGCTGACTTTATCTGCCAGGGCCAGGATTTGCTACCCTAGCGCTACAGATTTTAACACCAGCAGATTCTGATTGAGAAAATCTCAAAACCAGGCACTCTCCCATGTTCTGATCCCTAGTTGTCAGGTCATCCAACAGTTGAGGCTCTTTCTGAAGTTTTGACCTTAACTTATCTGTTCAGGCATCTCAGCTACTTGTCAGTAGTCAGCAGTGACCTTACATTTCATAGCCACTTCTTTTCAGAGTCTGAATGTACGCATCAGCAATACCTTGCACTGATGCCCGTCATCATTGCTTTGTATGGCCATAAGATATTTGGACCCAGACCTGTGGACATAGTAGTCTTTGTTCCTACATCCTTTTAAGTAGTGATGCCGGCCAACATTTTTGTGTAGCCTGTGTTCAAGCTTCCCAGGGAAGCTGCTGGAAAACAGTTATGAATTTTTTTTAATCCAGATTCCCTTCTGGCCTTTCCTATGGACCTGAGGGGTATAGTGTGATAGACTGACCTGTTATGGAACCTTATTTTCTAAAGTGGCATGGAAAAGCCTCGGAACTTAGCTACTGTTCATTTTTAACACAAGAAAACATTAATCAACCTTGGTGTCCTGCCTCAAGCAGTGACCACTCCCAGAAAAGCTAACATGAGGTGAAGAAACACTCTCTTTTATACATGCTTACATTAGTTCCAATAGGCTTTTGTTGATGGGTTTTATGCACTTCTTTCGTGTTTATCTTTTCTTTGTACGGCCCTCTTAATTTTTTGTTAGCTTAAAATGGAGAATGAGCTGATTTGACCACCAGGTGGCCTACTCCACTGTGTTGTTGGCGTATGCCCTCACTCCCGGCTGGAGAAGGGTGTACAATAATATTTATTAAAACTTCTCTTGCTAGATGGTGTTATTCCGTGAGTGCAAGTGTGGCATTTGTAATCTTAACTTGGTCCTTTTTGTTGTACCAATAAAATGTAAATGTATTCATACTAGTGGGACTTTTTCAGGCCTATGAAAGGTTCCAAAATTAAAAACATATATAATGTCCTTAAAGATTTTTACATGGTTTAAACATTCAAACCTTTTTCTTAAGTGCTTAATGGCTTTACCAAAGGACAGTTAACTTCTGCCTCTGCCATTTCTTCCACACTTTATTAAAGAGGCAAAGAATAAAATCAATGCAATGGCAATTCTTCAAACATCAGTACCAAATGCCAATCACCAATGAGCTGGAAAAATTACCTTTAATAGGGTTAATGTAGTGCTAGTGTAGTCGCTTAATGTACAAAAGCTCTATGGCCTGTTCTAAAATATGTATTCATTACTTTAATTTCTTTAAACTTCAGTTCTGTAGCAACATATTATACCTCTAGCATAATAGCTAACAAAATGACCTAAAACAGTTGACTCAGATGTAGATTTGAAAAAAGTAACCTAGTACTGCTAGGAACATGGAGTATTCAACAAGGTATACTTCTTATTTTTAGAATTGTCACTAATTTTAAAACGATTGTTATGATAGGAAGTACAGCCACTTAAACTAAGAAGTGAAACCACTTTATGTCACTGAAGTGCAGATACCATTCACAAAGGTTCTGACACCATAAAAATCGGAGTCACTTAGTTTTGCTGATATTCTCAATAGAATGCATTGCTTAAAAAATCTGAAAAACACAGAATAAGCAAAGGGATCTTGTTCTTTACCCCTCATCCTTTTCTCAGTCTTTTTCTTACCTTTTTCCATCTTCATTTGGGCTTACTAAGTTCCCTACATAGTATAACAAACATCTATTAATCAGGCAGACAACAGTTAAAGTTGAAGGCATCATCACACGTTACTTAAAGCATATCTCTTGCCTTAATAGGTATCTTTCCAATTTGTATTTGAACTGCCAGACAACTATCAGGGCATGGATGGTTACCAGGACAGGCTTTCCACAAAGCAGGACCAGGATGTCTTGAGAGAATGCCAGAAAGACAAAAGTTCATGTCTTCCCTAGTGTTCGCTATAGCTGAAGTAGATTCAAATATTCTGAATTCGCTTCATATTACTTCACTACTGGGTTTGTGTCCTGATATTTCGTGCTGCTGCGGTCCTTTGAAGCATTTCTTTCCTTTTCAGATATATGCGTATCTTTTCCAATTTTAAAGGCATGCCTTTTTCATCTTCTTTACGTAGAATTCAGACATTAAAACAGCAATAACTTACCAATCTCTAAATCCACTGACATTGCAAGTGTTATACACATTTGAACATCGATGCTATAGTCACCAGTTTATCAGTTTGCTTAGAGCACAGAGATTAGCATTTCAGTGATGCAACATAAGTCAACATGAACTTGCGGTGTTTTTTTCTGAAACCAATTTCTACAGTTTCATTGCAGTATCTTTACAGAACTATTCTTTTTTTAATTGCTGAAAGACAGGGTCTATTAATATACAGGCATTATGCTGTGTGCTGGTTTCAGAGAAGCTCGTTACAAAATGCTAAACACAAAGGGGCAGATTCCCTGGTCTGTCAAGATCACTTCACTTTCAACTTTATAATTTCCAAAGTGAATCTGGAGTAGTTGGTGGTGTGCACTAGAAAATACTCTCCTTGTGGGTGAAATTCTCATTGATATCATCCATTTCATCTGCTACTATGTTCTTTTTCTCCTGCTCCCCATCCTTCTTTCCAGCATGCATAGAAGCAGAAAAAAATCTTTAAGTGAAAGGAGAGCCTAACAATTAAAAGCCAAAATGTGAGTACAGGCAATATCATCCTTAAGCACAAATTAAATCCAAACCCGTTATTTTTCATTTATATCAGGGCCAAGTGATTGAAAATTTGCTTTCTGACAGCCCTAGGAAGAATCAAGTCTTAAGAATGTCCAAAGTGCCTGCATCTGTGTTCACCAACCTCTGCAAAAATTCTCTATATTTTGGTTCTATAAATTGTAATCCCAGAGACACCAAACAGAGTTTACCCAAGATCAGTGCATGTCACCTGGTTTCATGTTTGATTCTTGTAGTAACGTCATGCTTTCACAGACATTCAAGCTATTGGAAAAGGTATAAGAAGATTAAAGAGCTGGCAGTTAAAATTAAATAAATTCAATCTAGAAACAAGCCATACAGTTTCTAACAGTGAAGGAAGCTAGTTATTTATCATCTTACCAAGGAATGCTGTGAATTTTCCATCATTTGCATCTTTAAATAAGGGCTGGATACAATACCAAAAGATTTTCTCCAAGCCAGAAAGTTGAAAGCTTAGTATAGGCAGAGAAGGTAAGACTAGGGCACATTTTATACAAGTGGTGAGGTTAGATTATGACAATTTCTTGAACTTCAGAACTGTGAATCAGCCTGAGTTTTGTCAGAGAGTATTTTGGCAGAATGCCATTAGAGATGAGAAGAAGCTTTCAGCTTTCATCATGCCAGCAAATAACAGAGTTCACATTTAGCAGCAGCATAAATCCTTGAAAACAGACACCTGAAATCAGGGAAATACAAAGAAACAGAGGAAAAGTTTCTTTTGTTTCTGTCTCGCTAGTTGTTCAGTCGACAAAATGAGTTCAGTGTCACTGCATTCATGTACTCTTTTAAAGGTAACTATTAGTGTTAGTTCCTAAATGTCTTGTAGAAATAAAGATTTATTGAGTTTAGAGCTGAGGTATTTTCTACTATGACTAAAATGTATCATAAGTGCAATAATTCATTTTTTTTTCAGTCTAGTGTGAACCAAAAAATGTTAAGTAGTTCTGAGCTCAGACAACATGTTCTGTTAGACAGAATGCTGGAGCAAATCTCAAAAGACTTGTGTTCCCACATCAAATAACTTCCCTGAGACTGGACATGGCATCCATTCGTATCTCAGTTTCCCATTTTAAACTGAGCATAACATTTCTCCACCTCACATGACTGTTGCAAGTCTGCAACTATTTGGAGCATAGGAATGGCAAGCTTGAGCCTGCCTGTAAAAGGCTGCATTAGGCATACCCTTGGTCGTGGCCATTTGGAAAGAGGCTAAGTATCTCTCCTAGGCACAGCAGCTGTTGGAGGTATAGAGAGACCGGCTTTCAGCATGTCCTGGATTGTTCCATTTCCAACATCTCTAGAGAGAACTGAAGTTCATAGTAACATATCACTCCATCACTTCACAGTATAACAGAGTGCATATTTCTGTTCCTGGTGCTTCATGATCATGCTTCACGTACTCCTCAGAAGTTACAAAGGTCTTAAAGAGGAAGCCCAATGCCACATGCAGGTGGCCAGAAGCAGGATTATTTGTCTTTTTCCTTTTTCTTTTCCCATTATATGTGTGGCAGTTCCTCTCATTTTTATTGCTTAGGTTTTGTCTGTCTTAAATTATTTAAAATATTAAAATACTATTACATTCAGAAAGTCCGTTTTTAGACATGAACTCAGAGTCTAATTTTCTAAGACTCCAGAGGTTAAAAAAAAATCATATAATTTATCATGTATGTTAGTTTTTAGAAACAATGGCCACGCTGATGTAGTCCTTTAAATATCATTCACCAAATATAGTGGTGTTGTTAAGCGGTCTAGAATTGAAATACATCTTGGAAGAAGTCTTTCCACCTATAAGGTAGTCTGGCTTTTGCTGAAGAAGCTGCTCGGGCATAGCATTATCCTGTTTTGATCACCAGTGAGGAAGAGGGAAAGCATCTGTGTTAAATACCCATAGGTCTGTCAGAGTGTAATCAGTCTCAGATATTCTGAAGAAGGCTAGTTGTTAGTTCTTGCTGTTCAGTCATCTTTATACGCTCAGTTTGTTTCAGGGACTATTGAACTTCCTATCAATAAGGCAAAAAAAATGCTGTAGCATTTGCTATCAAAGCTGTTAATACTGTAAAAAATGAAATATTTTCTCCCATGTTAAAATAATTCAATGATATTTGTGAGTTGTACAACTTCTTGCCAACTCTTCTAATTTAAAACATTATCTGTTTGAGGAAAACATATGTTAGAAATTTTTAATTCAGTGATAGGAAAGGCACTAATGAAATATGCATGTATGAATTTTATATTGCATAAGTTTCCTCTTTCTTGAAATGTGATTAGAAGCCAAACATCTGGATTATGTTTAAAAAGCTTGAATTTCCAGTTTTCAGAGAGATTCAATCTATTTTGACACTGTACACTTAGCCTTAACATTTTCAGCATGCTGTTAACATTACTTGCTATTGTAAAAAAATAAGTTCAGGTTTAAACAAAGTTGGACTTCTCCTAATGCTAAAAATGTTTTCTGAAATAGCTGTTTCTGCAGCATTCACACAGCCATAGTTTAAGCTGTGTCAGCAGTTCCAATATAAATTTGCTCTTGAAAGCGGTTTGTAGTTGATCATAAAAATAACTTTTCAACTTGAGAGTATTTTTTCTTTTATTATAAAAGTGCTATGTTTTTCTTAGGATAATATTAAAAATGAAATACTGAGTTCTTAAGAATTTATAAAATTCAGTATAAAATGAGATTAGCCCACTGTTCACACAGATAATGGCCAACTTTCTCCTTTTGTTTTAATAACATTAATGTGCACTGGAAAAGTGAATAGCTATTATCTGCTGTGTCTCTTGAAGTGTTCAGGTTATGTCTGTCTGGAGATGATAATAAATACTTAACTATATAACTTTCTTTTTAACATGTTTTAACAATAGTTTTGATGCAGGATGTTGTAATAGTATTGCTGTAAGAGGAATTACAGTGATTGCCAGTGTTTTAGATAGTCAGTGGAGATGTTTTAGCACTCCTAGTGGACCTGCTGCATGTGCCAACTTTGACATAACTCAAGGGAAATTATAAGGAACAAATCAAATAGCACATTATAAAAACTATTAGCTTTCACTTTACTTAATACACTACAGGATGTGCATTTAAAATAAAAATGACATTTTTCATTGTAACTTTGGGGCAAATTGAGAAATCTGCTGTCAACACCCTTTCCAATCAGCACCTAGGTGGGCCCTCAAACAGGTCTAAGTTCTGTCATGTAGAAAAAAGTTCAAGTACTTTAAAGATCATGTTGTTACCCTAGATACTACAGGTAATGAGAGCTCAGATCCACATGTTCTGAGGTTAGAGACTGAGCAAGCTAGATGCAGAGTCTGTCTGGTCTTGACTCGAGGTCACTCACCAGCCTGCAGAGATTGCAGGGCTGTCACCACAGGCCAGGGATGATTTTCTTTTCTCACAGTTGACAAGGTCTAGTCATTTGGATTACTGAAGCCACTGTGCCTTAAATGGTGGGCATACTGATCATTGTGGATTTTCCTGTCTTTTGGTGGAGACTTTGAGTTCTGCCTCTGTTGGTCTGAGGAGCTTAGATTTCCATTTGGCTCTTTGTGCAGTAGGGAACCTCTTCTCCCATTAAACAGTATAGCAAATAGGTAAGAGGAAGAGGATCCAGAGATATTCTACCCTCAAACATATCCCAGTAGGTATTGCTAGAAGACAGGATAATTTATTTGTCTATTTTCAGTCAAACTTCACTCACAGAAGGCTATTACTGACCAGCATTCTGTCTGAGTAACAATGGAGTAAGGACTTCAGAAGGGCCACTCTGTGAAAAATAAATGCACAGGAACATCCATTTCAAAACAGAATGATGCCTGTAACACACAGCCTGACAATAGTCAGTGCATTTGGAATTAAATCTTTGTGTAGAGGAGTTCCAATTTTATGTTTCATGCATACTGCAAAAGCAGGCACAGCTTAGAGAAGGAAAACAGGTTATAAATTACTTTCTTTGATTATCTTCTTCAGAAAATCTCCATAATCTTACATTGTTGTATTTTATTTTGTAAAAATGTAAATGTAAAAATGTAGCTATATGAGATTTGGTACGTGTAGGGTCAGCATTTCAGAATATCCAGCCAAGGATGGAGCTGCAACTCCACCTTTTTGTTTCCAGGCCAAACAGTTTCCCTGCCATCAAATACATTTTCTGCTCAGTAATGGGCTAACTGCAGTCTACACCAGTATTTTGGAATCTCCTTTACTCTGTGTTTTTTTCCTCAATGAATACACCTGAGCCCTAACCCAAAGGTATAGTAGTTATTAATTCCTAAAGAGCAGCATTTTTTATTTATTTAATATCAATTACTTGCTAGGCAACTAAATAAATGTAAATTAAGCTAAATTTGCATTTGATATCTTAAGCATGTCTGTTGGTTGCATCTATACTAGCCTGTACCAAAAGTCACACCTCTGGTGCAAGGTGTTGAAAAAACCTCAAAGTTCTGACAGCATTGTTGCAAGCAATGCAAGACAAACCTCAGAAACTCCTTTGTATATCAGCCAAAGATCTCAGTAAAACACATAGTTTACAAGATCAATAGATTGTTATAAGATGAAGTACACCAACTCTGTGGCCTTACCTGAACTGCGCTATAACCTGTATTGTGCGACCATGTTCTACCATCATCTGCCAGGATTTGGCTTTATTTGTAGATGGGTGGCAGTTTCTAGATCTAGTGGAATCTCATGCACCTGATACTTGATTACCCTTGCTATATGAATTCAAACTGCTGTATTTTGGCTATATGTTCTTAGCAATTTAATTATATTTAAAATCTGGTTAATAGTGTAGTAAATAACTGGTATTGCTACAAAATTGCATTCTGAAGGTAATGGGATTGAATTTCAACACAAGTTGACACTCAATTAAAATTTCCATATATCTAGTGAATTAGCCAGTTCTTGGCTGCTATATTAAGGTGGATGTCTTCCTGCTTAACTGAACACTGAGCAAGACAGGCAAAATGCATAATAAAACCAAATCAAGACTTAATATACTCACTCAAATTTTTATTGTTTGTATCAAGTAGAAAGCCTGCAGAACAAACTCGGGGATGTGGATTAAAAAAATTACATAATCAGTATTTAAACAAAATTCCTCTGTATTTAGAGTAAGGAAGCTTAAAAAAAAGAGAAGCCCTTAAAACTTCTTACTGAATTACTGCCATCAGCTAGTAGATCCATGGGGCTTGTTCGGCTAAAAGCCACAACAGACTTTGTAATGCAATGATGTAATCTTGGCTTTGTGTCATTTATATTCAACCTAAAAAAAACAATTTTCCTGAATAGACAGGCTGACAACAATATTGTTCAGTGTTAGTTTTTATTTGGATTGTTTCCAAATGGTTCATATGCCTCCACAGCAACACCCCATGCCCGCTTAAGTTTTTACTCTGAATTCTGAAGTTTCCCTTTTTTCCTCGCGTTTTATTTTGCTTTTAAAGTCCCAGTTATGTTTGTGAAACTAACCAGCTCGGCCACAAAATTAGGATGTATCTTGCAGAGTGCATTCATTTTACTTTTTGCATATTTTTCCCGAGGTCATGTCAAGGTTAGTTTGAATTCCATCCTACATTAAGACTTCTTTCACAGCTATTTAGCTCTGCAGCCTACTCCCCGCTGGGGTCTGCCCCTTGGGCACGTCAAAGCTTCAGACCTGACAAATCACACACAGATGAAGCTGTACAGTTTTTTAAACAGTTTCATCAGTAACGTGGTGGGCTTTTTTTTTTCCCTTTACACTATACTTTTTTTTTTTTTCCACTGGAGTTTATTCTCTGAATTGCAATATCCTGAAGAGTGATTTCCGTATGGAAAATTCCCTTGCACAGGCGAGTTGTAAACTAGAAATGGCGTTGTACAGTATGTGCCACTCACAGCCTCCCAGAAACTGAAAGTACTGCAGATCCTCTTAATTAGTAACAAGCTATAGCTCCTTGTCTAATAACTGTAATCGTATTGTTAACATCTATTTGCACAGAAGAGCCTAAAACTGTTAAGGCTGATAAATATTCAAAATTTATCATCCATATTGCAAACCCGTTAGTTATCTAGGAGAGCTGTTAGTTGTTCACAGGAATAAACTTCTGTCATCCTTGGGATTACTCAGATGAGTAAATGTTCATCAGTGTCAAGAAATGACGCTGTGCTTTAGCAGCAATCCTTATGGGACTTGGGAAATTTTAAGTGGGTGTATATGTGTATATATATAATTAGCTTCACAACTATATGCAGGGCTTTCACCACCTACATTCATGCGCAGACACAACCCCTGTGTATAGGTCGCTGCACAAGAACCGGTTGGAAGTGTATAATGCAGTTTGCAGGTGAAAATACATTTTCTGAAATTCTTAGCTGTAGACTGCTCTCTGTATTTTAGCATTTTGTGAAACTAATGGTGCAACACCATTTCCCGTTTAATTGATGAAGTTAAAATGCTTGGCTGCTAATGAGTGTATTAGCAAACAATATACCCTTAACAAGCTTAAGCAGCTCAGGATTTTAAAAAGCAGCTTACTGTCCTCCTCATTTTTATAAGACAAAATGTACTGCCTTCTACAAATTGCTTGATCGACTGATGAAGTACTATAATTATAGTTGTATTGCAGTTTTGACAAAGCCACAATAACAGATTGTAGTTTAGTCCCCACTCTAGGCACACAACCCTTTGCATTACAAAACCCAGTTTTACTGGTCTAATTCTTACTGAGAACAAAAGGCACCTGGAGATGCTAACTATATACTAAAAGAAAACTTGGAATCTAGGAAATAATAATATTGAAGAATGACTTTTCTTCTCGCAGTTAGTTCATTGGGAATGGTATCTAATGAAGAGTTGTCTAAAGGCTTGCTTGTTTGGAACTAATTAAAGACAGATATCCTAAATAGAAAAAGGATCATGGGAATTACATTAGGTGTCTGGAGACTTGTTATTCTTTTGGTACTCTGAGTAGATTGTGGAAGTTGTTAGGGATTCAAGAAATAAGGCAAGCTAATAAAAAGTTCTATTTTTCTGGTTATTGGCCAACTATTGTATTTTTGTTTGCAATAAGATTTGTGCCAACAGGCTAGGGGCTTGAATAAAACATTTAAACATTTGTGCATTAACACATTATGGTGAAAAGAGAATCTTGTGCTTTCACTCAGTGCATTTCAGCCTTCAATTAATGTGAAAGCACTACAATGCCTATGCAACTTCTCTTGCCTAGTGGTGCACCATTTATCATTGCAGTTTTACATTGACCTTGACACCCACTTCATTAGAATAAAGATTGTCTACCATTTAGGTTACATTGTTCCTCTGCACAGAGACCCCATGCAAATTTCTGTTCAGATAGAAGAGCTGTGAGCCTGTCAGAGGTCATCTGCATTAAATGATTGCAGCTATTTTCCAACTGCTTCTTTTCATTCTACTCAATTCAGGCTAGGAGGATCAATCAAGCCCTCTGCCTGAAACAGTGGGACTGCTGGGAATATAACTGTTTTTGGTAGTAGCGGATATGCCCTAAACAGTATTAAATATTTAATATAAATTCATTAAAGGGCATACAAAGTCTTCAAAAAGATATTACATTTATAGTAAAATTTAAAGGGTTGGGATCACCTTCCTTAAAAAAAAGGCAGAACAATGGGTACTGACTGCATAATTTTTTAATGTAGGCAAAATTTAGTTCACGAAGTTACTTAATATTTCTTTCAATGTGTTTATTTCTCTAGCTGCCACAGAAAGGATTGCGTAGCAGAAGTGTAATCCACATTTGCTACTTTCTGAAACAAAAAAGCAAGGTGTCTGCAGGGGTTTGAGACAAAAGTGCTGAGATTTGTTTTGTTTTACAGGCATACACCCATATGCACATGCACTCTCGCACAAATACATATTGTATTATTGTGCTTATTTGTAGGGGAAAAAAGCAAACGGAAATAAGTTAGCGCTCTCCTTCTTGAGTTTTCTGAGTGATATAATTGGAATTAAATTATTAATGGGAGATACTTAAAAAAGATTGTTTTATGATCTTCTATTAGAGAATTTGCAATTCATTTTAATATTTGTAGTTTGATTTATATCAAAGATAATGCAATCTATGTCCAATTAACAATACATAGCCAATGTAATATGATTTCCAGATCATGCAAATGGAATAAGCTAGAAGAGGAAAAACTGATTCTTAACCTCAGACGTAATTTGCTGTGTGAGTTCTGGCAATTTTAAATGACATTGCACTTTTTAATTTTTCCAAAGGCTCAGCAGCAAATTTATCCCAATCAAGAAAGCCTATTATTAATTTACAAGGACAATTGTAGGAGTCTTTATAATTTCCCTGTGCAATTATTTGCCATAAATTGCTAATAGTGAAATACATGAAGTTTGCAAGAAACAGCAACTGCTATTTATCTAGACAGATCACTCAGCCCAGATCTTGAATGTTGTCCAGAGGTTCTCGTGCTATTGACAGCATAAGAAATATAACCAAGCTTCTGGACGGTTTCTAAAATGTTTCACACTGATAGTGCCAAAAAGGTAGAAGCATTAAGAGCTATTGTGAAGGGTAGGCTGGCCTCTAGCAGATTCCTTCACTTTGCTTGTATACAGCTGAGCTTTGGACCCTGGACTTTGGAATAAAAAGACTCTTTGTTCATCACTGAATGGCATTAGGCATGGGCTTCCTAAGGGGCCACCATGAAGCCTAGCATGAAGAGTGCAAACATTATCCAGAAAGCAAAGTGAGAATGTGTGTGAAGAGATGATGGACAAATATTGCTATATGTGCATTGCTATATGTTTATATATATTTATGTTACACATTTGGTGAATTTGCTGAGTATTCTTTACTCAATTTTATGTATGCAGTGTATTTTGCAGATGTGTGCCAGTGCTGACTATGCATGCACATACAGACACTGAACATGTGTGTGTATGTTTTTGTGTCTGCAGCAGTCGAAACACCCTGAAATTTTTAAGTTTTTAAAATTTAAAGATCCAATCCAGGTAAAATTAAAATTGCAGGTCACCCAGTCCTGATCTCAGCTGTATATCATACAGTGCCATTTGACTGAAGATACTTTGTTAGTATGTGAATGATGGAATGCAGAACATCTACAAGTAGCATACCCTTATTCCAATAATGGAGAAAGTTCACTGGCTTAATTCTTCTGTACTTCGTAGCCATAGCTCCACTGTGTGTTCAGTATGTCTAGTCTCTTTTCACTATAACCAACAGAAGCACCATACAAAAGTCTTACAATGGATGTCTTAATCTCTCTGTGTGCTTTTAGAGCATTATTTTGAATTCCATCATGCAGGCTTTTTTTTCTTTCCTCTTCTGAAGTTTTATTACAACAACAGAATTCCCAGGGAGCTTTAGGGGCAAGGTTCACATAATATTGCCCTGAAGTTTTGCTCGAGGGGTGGAATCCGCACCCCAGTCCTGATCATCTTTTTGTGGTGTTTCTCTTTCTGAAAGATGCAGTGCGCAGTCTTACAGAGTTGTTAACTGTGTACAGATTTTTTTATTGTTTACCAGACAGTGCACATCTACGAACCTTTCATGATGATTTCTTTCTCTGACCTCTCAGTGACTAGGCATCTTGTTCCTTAACACTGAGGGAGGCTGAAAAATGCTGGAGTTGCTCAATGTGTGCCTTCTATACCAGTTTCAAAATGGCTTATTCTTCTGGTTTCCATGGTGACAATTAACACTGTTACAAGGCATTGTTCCAGTCTCCATTTGGGCAGAATTTTCGGGTGTGATTTTTCACACACAAAATGTTTTATATAATTTTTTTTAAAGAAAAAAAAAGGGAAAAAAAGGCACAGTTTAGTTTAAAGTGTCAAAAAATGTGTCTCAATCAAGCCTGCCTGGATTTCTTAGAACATTCTTATCAGGGGAAGTAAGGTTTTAAATTGCTTTGTTTTGGAATTCAACTTCTCGTGGTTTAAATATTTTTGCCAAACTTACTCACAGATAAACGCTACTGCCTTTTTTAAAATTCCACTATTTGTCCTTTGAGAAATATTGATCATATTGAGTGAGGAGGAAGAAAAAGCCAAAATTCTTTAACTTACATAACAATGTTTTGGATTTCTTTTGAGTGGCCTCAGAAACACAAAACCAGCCATGCGTGCACACAGCTAATCATGCTGTAAATATTTTGCAGTTTTTCCAGTATGTTGTTGTTTGGGTTTTTTTCCCCAGTTTTTTAATATGACAGGTGTCATGGGAAATTAAATATTACTCATTTATTTATTTATTATTGTGGCTGTTGCGAGAAACCTGTGACTTTAACTTTCTTAATCTTATTTTTGGCTATTAAACAGTAATCTATATCATAGCATCCACAGACTGTCACAATGGAGCAGCCTTTGCTCACTTAAAGCTGAGGAAAGAATGAATCTGAATCTGAAGATTAAATTATCTTCTCACTGCAGGATTAAGTAGTTCTACCAGACTAGGGTTGTGCAGCACTGATAGAGATGGTAGCTAATTTTTCCATGCAACTGCTTAGAGCGTAGGTGTTTAATGGATTAAAAAATAGCATTAGCAATAGCATCTCGTGCTATCAGTTCTCAAACTCTACCTCCTGTACATTAAGCTCTTCCCTTAACTTAAAATACCCACTGCATGTTAAATATCCAGGAGTGAAACAATACTGACTGTCACATAGCAATACATCTAATAATGAACTGCATTCTTTCATCTTTTACAGTTACAGTATAATGCATTTTCTATCAATCAGCACTTTCATCATGCTTGTTTATACAGTGGGTTACACGGTGACAAAGACAGAGCGCGTACATAAAATCTAGCTTATTTATTTTTTAATGTAATAACCTTTTATAACATCTGTCACACTATTTGGATTATGCTGCACTGAATTATTTTATCTAGTCCAAAATTAAATGAAACGTCTTCTGTTTCTATGTTAACAAGAGCATTGTAGTTATGAAACAGGCAACATGTTTTATTTCTTCATCAGTCCTGCGCTGCCCGGGAGCATACCCAGCCCCAGTCCAGGCAGCAGCAACTGCCAGCCTAGAACAGGTGATGAGTATTAACTAGCTGTGCCTGCACTAGTGTCACACAGCTAGAGGACTCCCTCAGTCTATTAATTCACTTGACAAAAGAAAGGGAGTCGCACGAACTGGAGTTCAGTGCCTAGCAAATTGGACTCTGGATTCCCCTTGATATTACATGTACTTATGGAAATAATTATGCAAATCCTTTTCAGCTATATCATCTTTAAATAGAAATCAGATTACATAAAGAAGATTGTAATCTCCTCCAGTAACCATTCTGGCTGAAAAGGCAATAATACAGGACCAAGAAGCATACTTGTTGAACATTTTAGTCCAATAAAATGGTGTTGCCTCTTGGCGGATGCGGTTCCCTAGTGCCAAATCTGGTTGATACCTACTGTTGTACATTGCTAAAACCTTAGCCGCAGCACACCAAGTATCAAAAGGCAAGTTCTTTATAAACAATTCCTTGTTCTTTACTATGCATATTCATGTAATTTTGGATACGCAGACACCTGATCAGTGTTCATTAATAATGAGAAATGGTTTAAATCACCTCATTTAAAACATTTGCTCTATGATCCACAAATGACTAATATTTGCTGAAGTTTACATAATACAAATGATGCGCATGTGTTGTGTAAATGAGAGATTAAAATATGAAACTAACAATATGCAAACATATGCATGGAAGTGCTGAGGACCTGTTAGCTGAAACAGTGATTTCACACCTTTATTATTTTCTTTAAGCTGTCTCCAATTGTGGTTTTGCTTTGTTTTCCTACAGAGCATGTTCTTGGATCTGGCAAAGGCACCCGTGTTTTAAACGTTCCTTATTCTAGTTTATTTTTTTATACTTAGCCCAGTTATTAACATTTTCAGTATGAGCTGCTATAGCAGTTTTCTTGGCTGAATTTAAAGCAAAGAAAGCTTTATGTTTAGGATGCAATTTGCTAATAGCTATGCATAATTTATGTATGTCTTGTAAATACCTTTGTAAGAATATGTGCTGAACTCTCCTCTTTCAGTAAAAGGTGTATTTTTGGCTGTATCAGAAGTTCTATTTCTACGAGTGTTTTAGACATAAGAGGGAGAGGGAATTAGCTTAACTATAAGTAGGGTATGTATATGACTGGATGCCTGTGTGTTAAGTTTTATTTCTTTATTTACTGTACCAGCTACTTTAAAAATAATTAATCATTATAGTAATGCTTATATTTAATACTTAATTCAGGTTTTCAGAGAATATAGGTTTTAAAGAGATTTATTTGCCAATGTGTCTGTAGATTAGAATACATTTTTGTAGAGTATATAAGTAATATACAGCTAAAATATTTAGAAAGTCAAAGTAATTTTGAAAGAAGCTTCTGCTTTTATTCCTGTTTTCTCTGCCCTTTTTTTTTTTTTAACAATAAATAACAGTGCAGGAAATAAAAGGTAGTTTCAGCCTGAAGAAACTATTGGACTGTATGAGCATTGTGGCTGTTCTCATCTGTGTGCCATTTCACTGCTCCTGTTGGTTGATGCAATAAAAATCAAGTTACTGGTATTGTGTTGTAAGGGAGTTATGTCTAATTGTTTTTCTAACGTGAAACTCTCACGTTTTCACATGTAATAGCATTTCAGGCCCATATATGAGACAGAATCTACAATGAGAGAGAGAAGAAATAAACTGGACAGGAAACTTAATTATGAAATTATTTCCTTGTTGGCATGGTTTGGGTTTTTTTCAGTGGAGAGCCTCAGTATTACTTGCTGAAGTAGCATATTTGAAAAATAAGGTACCACTGACTTGAATGAGACAAAGGCAGATCAAGCTTCAGATGAGAGAGTGTTAGTGAATATTACTGTACAAGCGAATATTGTGAGTGAGTGAATATTACTACATGTAATCAATTGCTAACTGCCTGCATAGATATGTCACCCAGAAGGCTACGTGCTTGGTACCTAAATCTCTTATGATATGTCATGAGAAGGTTGTGTGCTTAAAAAAAAAAAAAAAAATTTAAAAAATGGCATAGTGAGCATGATCGTAATTGGGCACATATAATTAACGTTTAAATTTTTATAGAGAAAACTCTTTACAGGAGCTAATATTATCTACTTCTTTTCATTTTAGAGATACAATGTAGAAATGTCAATCAGGCACCCGAAAAAGATGGAACTGCTTAGTAAGGTTGAAGCTCTGAAGAAAAGTGGTGTTTTACTACCAAATGATCTCCTTGAAAAAGTGGATTCAATTAATGAAAAATGGGAACTGCTTGGGGTATTTGCATTTTTATTACTGTTTGTGGGTTATGTGTACATTTTTGTGTGTTGAAGTACGCTGTCTGTCTGATTTCTAATTTGAGGCACAAATATCTCTCTCTTTCAATTCACCACGTACATTTCAAACAAGCTACTCATGCTATTATAAAAACTCCATAGTATTTTCCTCTACTGTTGATTTTTTTTTTTATTCCATGCTTGTCTCCTGTCTGACTTTAATAATTTTAGTTCTTTAATACATAAAAAATGTAAGTAAAATATGCCATGTATTACGGGTATGCACCAAGTCAACTATAATGCAGTATATCTGATATACACTGACTGTCATGCTTGAGTGAATGTTAATAGAATTTATTCTGAAGGTACATGTTAGAGACATCTACTGTTTAACTATTTACTATACCCTTAAGATGAAAAGTGGGGTTGTCACTGCATATTTCAGGTCACACTGATGGCTCAAAAACAAATATGCAGATTCAGTACGAATCTGAATACCTGAAGCTAAGAATACAGCCAGGATATGTTTCATGCTGCTGTATTCAGCTCACTTTTGACAAAAGCCCAAAAAGTTTCATGTAATTCATTTCACGCTATGATGGGCTGGGTCTCAGCCAAAGAGTGAGATACAAGAATCTGGCAAAAAAAGCAATATAGTGATTCTGTTACCCAGAGACCAGTGATGGCACCGTGCAGGAGACACTATTGTCCTATTGTTGTAAAACAGCTGAGAGAGAGAGAGAGAGGTCAAACTATATATTTTTCCATCCACTTCTCTCCTTAATTGCCTTCACTTCAAATCAAGGGTAAGATAAATTTATAAATTACTTTAAATGATTAATTATAGATGTGTGATATTAGCAATACAGTTACATTGCATAATTTTGCATGCTATTATCGTAGTTTAAAAAACATTTCTAATATATTACGAGTAAGCTATACATGCAACCTGACAACAGCATTTTAAATACTGACTTGTGTCACTTTAGCTTATTTGGTAATGCAATAGCCATTTTACAGAGGGTGGGGCTTTTTTAGTTCAGCACAGTTGTTTCTAATTGCTTGATTCTCTAAATGTGCAAATTGTCAGAAAGTGTTAAAAGTTGCCTTATGACTAGTGAGCTTATTACTTGTTAATTTTAATCTGCAGCATCACCACAAGCATTTTAAAACTATTTGAGCATTAATAAATGTACAGATAAAAATAAGACTTATTAACCTATTCTTTTACATCTGATCATAACAAGTTGTATTTTTAAAATAATTTCAGTTGTAAGCCTTACATTTATGACTTTCAATGTATTTAATCAGGGTAATTCAGTGGCACTGATTAGAGCTGGTAGGATATAAAACTATGAGATAAGTAACTGATCATAATTCTGAAAATCTAGAAAAACTCTGTCTTAAAAAAAATTTAAGCCCTCCACTTCTCACAATGTTAAAATCAAAATATACCTCTGGATTAAGTTTTGCCATTAATTTCAGCATTTACAGAAAAATAAAATATAACTATTACAGTTTTCCTGCTAAATGCAATTTCATGAATAATAAGCAGAGTTTGATAGAGTTTTGTTTAATTTAATAAAAACCTCTGCAGAAAGTAACGGCACTAGGCATACTGTTTTAATTGGCATGATTACGTTTTAATTGGCATGAAAAAAATTAAAGACAAGGATTTTAACTTCTAACAATGGTAAAATAGAGGGATATGGTTTTTAATATTACTTTCATCTAAGGTGAACAGTGTGGAATGGAAATACATTAGAATGAAATGTCAGTGGTGCGTACAGTTTAATCTGTGAAATTTTGTCCCCTGTGCTGAATATTACTCTGTCTCAATTGCATATTAAACAACCCTATCAAGGCAGGCATTGGCATCTGCTGTGCTGACACAAATTGTGAATTAAATGAAATTGATGTCCTCTGTCGTATATTTATGAAGACGGACCATTCTCTGAAGTATTCTGTTTATGAAGAATTTATGATTGCAAACTGTTCCAGAACAAAAAAGTGGCAATAAATTCTTTTTTGTGACCCTACCCTCCAAGGGCATTGATTTCACCTCCTGCTGCTACTTTTGTTACAGCATAAAAACAATAGCTAGTGCTGGATTCCACTGAGGGTCTTCAAATTATCAATATTTGCACCATGAAAATAGAATGGTGTTGCCAAGAAAGCATGTTTTTCAGTTATGATCTCCTAAAGACGTTATTTACAGAATGCCACATAGTAGATTAATGTCTGTTGGTCTAATTTTATTTGTGTTTTAAAGCTTATTTTTGGAAGCTAACTTCATTGTTATAAATTATATTTCAGTAACTTTCTAAAGCATGTATTTTCAACAGACAGCCATACTGGGACACCTAAAACTGTATCTTCATGTTACAACAATTAACCACTGCTAATTATCAGTTTAAAAGGTTATTGGATGTGATTGTCAGTGTATATTCAATATTCTACAATCAGTAACACAGATCTAGTGCTTATAATAAGTGTCAGCCTGACAGCCTCTTATAGGTCAGATAAAACACTGCTTGGCATAGAAAAAGCAGGCAACAGCCTGTCCCCCTTATGATGTTAAAGGGTTGTCTTTCAAAATACTGAAAAGGAAGGTAACTTTCTGTCCCTGGCCTCTTCAGAATATTCATTATGCTCACAGCGTCCACTATCAAAATGTTATTCAGTGGGTCTTTTATTAGAAATACTACTTTGAAAAGCTGTAGTAAAGTAGTTTCATTAGCGATCAGAGGTGAATGTTTATTCTGGTCCATTATTTTTAAAGTGGATGCTTAAGATGGAGAACTTAAATCCAAATTTAGTTGCCTAAATAATTGGCCTGATGTTCAGGAACATTGAGGCTTTGCAATTTCTAGCTTATTGGTGTCTGAATGAGTTCATCCACTTTTAAAAGCAAACCAGCTGTTTTGTGACCTAACTGCTCTTGCATACAACCTCAGGGCTACAAGATTGTAAACGATGACCTGACAGTTGATACCTCAAAAAATATTTCAGTATTTCAGTGTTTCCCCCAAAACTTAGATGGTACCTTGGATAAGAGTTTGGTGATCGTAGTGCTTGTCATATTTTCTGTTGCTGCTTAGAAACCAGTAACTCTGATGGTCATAAGTGTCTGAAGCCATAGACAAATTCTGTGGAGTAACTACTTTAAAAAGTTATGTGCCATTTTGTCTCCTCTGTCCATAGTTACTCTTAATAAACATTGATTTATCATGCTTCAAGCAAACTCAGTGACCCAGAGAGAAAAGCGTAAGTGAGAAACAAGGATACAAAAAATGAAATTGATTGAAACAAGGAAACAAAGAATGAAATTGATTGATATTAGTTGTAATTATTAAAAACCCCACATCTCTAGTCATCTAACAGATGCTTCTTGTTGCACATTAACCTGTATATGTTTTGGTACATAAGCCTAATCTATGTTTTCTTTATCTGATGCATTAGAAAACCCTAGGAGAGAAGATCCAAGACACAATGGTAGGGCACAGTGGGTTAGGTCCACGTGACCTGCTCTCGCCTGAAAGCGGCAGCCTGGTAAGGCAGCTGGAGGTCAGGATCAAAGAGCTGAAAGGGTGGCTGAGAGATACAGAGCTTTTCATCTTCAATTCCTGTCTGAGACAAGAAAATGAAGGAACAATGAATGCTGAGAAACAACTGCAATATTTTAAGGTAATAAAAAAACAATCATAGTTTTCATAGAGACACTCCTCTTTATGGTAGGATAAAATATTTGTCTTATACATAACATAATGCAATGCATGCACATATGTAATCATATATTCATACTTTCACCTTCATTTATGTACTATGTGTTCATTCATGTTGATTTTATTGAATCTTTACAACAATATTTATTCCTTAGACTTTTTGCAAAAAAGAGCTTTAGAGGGCTAATCACAACGCAATTGGAAAAGCAATAGTATTCTTTCATTCTACTGAGTTTTGTCACGAAAAGCTTCACTCTGAATTTCACTCCCTACATCAGTTAAATTAATTACTGTGTTATGTGACCATCAGTTTAATAGCCTATTTCTCTGCACATATGAGTCAAGAATAGCCTATTTGAGGTCACATTTGCAGAGGTATAAATTTAGCATACATGAGAAAACATTCAAGTTTGTGGTGAATAGATATGTGGAAAAAGACATACACACTATGAGATTTGCATTAATCTAGGCCACATCTTAAGCCTAAGCCTGAAGATTTATGGAAAGGAGGGAAAAGAATTGTAGTAACAATGCTATATTTAGATGGATGAGCTCCTTCAACTGAAGGCCAGCATTCAGCTTTGCAGCTGACTTAATGGAGGTTGTATGTTTTGTTCCATTCCCCCAAAGTAGTGGGACTTTTTAGGAAAGAGGGCTATTAAGTTAGCAAACAAACCTGGCAGAACCATGCGATTTTCTTCTGTTCATAGCTATCACTTCTAAATAAACCCTCACCTAAGTCATCATTACAGGTCACTTTACTCTGCAAGTGATCTTTGACCAAAGAATAAGAAAGGAATCACGAGTAATTGTTGAGCTTTAGAGGTAAAGAGGTTTTTCTCTTCCACTAGTACATCAGGGTGTCTAGGGCAACAGCACTGTTAAGATGATGGACAATTTATTAAATACTCACCCCAAAAGGCATGGTGCAAACACTTCTAAACATACTTTTTTATACAAGCGTTCAAGGAAACAACAGCAGAAAAATGACCGTCTTCCCAATTAGTCATTCCTTAGCTCTTCCAATCGTGAGGATTAGTGAGAAGGTTGTGTCAATGTAGATAAAGTTGGTAGGGTTTTTTTCAGGTTCCTGAGCATGTCCATTTGAATGCAATTTTAAGTTTTCTTATGACATTTATTTTTTATTTTTTTTTACTGATTTGTGGTCTTCTGCTAATGCGAAAAAAAAGTCACACTGATTCTGTTTGTTCTATCAGCAAACTTCAAAGCTAGTGATTATCAAGGACTGTTCACAGACCTGCAAAACTTCACAGCAATAGATTCATGTTTTCCATAGGAAATGCTGGATGCTTTTTATTTCTGTGGAAAATTATGGCATTTATTCAAGCGCATAACTATGGATTTAAAAATCTAATTTCAGACAAAGTCATTCTTAAATACACATTTGTATATATATGGCTAAGACTTTTATATTTATATATGAACAGAAATTCCATAGCAATGTTACTTATGTATTTGAAGTGTGCATAAATCTCTCAAGTGAAATCTTTTAAAATATATATGATATGATGTCATGCCAAGAGCTCTAGAGATGTTAAACAGGATAGTACCACCCACCATGATGTAACCAGAGTATTTCATTACTTGGTTGATTATCTATTAATTACATAAATAATACATTAATTATTTTCAAAATGGTAGCCATTAGAGTATAAAAAATAATTACCTATCAAATATGGTGAGAGCACATCACTTTGTCATATATATTAAACCATCTTTGTCTCATTAAATCTGAAATCCACTATAAGTAAGTTTTCCATTCTTCACTGATCTCCTGGGGAAGTGTATAAAAGAGAAAATGGATATAATTAACAATACTGCAATGTATAATACATATATTTGAGAAAGAACATTTAGAACATTTTCAAAAACATTAGCTATGCCACTAGTAGGAAACCTGCTGGGGTTTAGTTTGACTTACTTTCCACTTAACTTAAGAGTTTAACCTTATTACTGCTTTCACTGTGGTAAGTGAATCATTGTTTCTTAATGGAAATTTATTGTGCTGCACCGTCCCGATTATACACACAGCCACACTACACAGAGAAACATTGTTAATAAAATAAACTCAACAATGCTGTTGATTTTCATTCCGTAATGTTATATTTTAAATTACACTTATGCCTTAGGAACCACAGTTATTTAATTTTTCAGGTGTTTTCCTTTCATTTTGCAATTGGAGGTTGAATTGAATGTGTAGTTCACATGCAGTTGGGACCCAAGATGAGAACAATGTAGTGGGAGGAGGGGTTGTTAAATTCAGTAGTAGGAAATTATTTTTACTTCTTTGTTTTCTTTTATAAAAAATCGTGCCATATTAATTTGAGTGTTCTTTTTATTAAAGAATGTACTACTGTGTTACTTTTCTCTTGGGATATTGCTGTGCAATAATAATACTTAGCATTTCTATAGTACTATCCAGTCAAGGAGCTGTATATGCTGTACAAACATTAATGAACTAAGCCCCACTAAACCTATAATGTAGATATTATTATCCCCTTTTTAGAAATGAGGGAAATAAAATGCATGGAAATTAAGTGACTTTTCCAGGTTTTCACAGAAAGTCAATGGCTGTGTTAGGGTAGAACCCAGCTACAGTGACCCTAATCTTTGGTGCGAACCACAAGGCAGCCCTTCCTTCCTTCCTCTGGGTTACTTCTCGGTATGTTCCATTTTCATATGTGATGAAAAGATACTGCTTCCTTGCATTTACCACTGTTTCTTGTTTATTTTCAAAGTTCAAATCCTGTTGAGCATGTTTGGCTGGGTTTTTTTTTCCCATTATTATTAGCTCATTTAGATATTAGAATTACTAGAATATTATTAGTTACGGTCATTACCTAGCTTATGTAAGGTCCTGTATTTCTTGGTTTTGTGGAAACTCTGTGGTATACTTTGGTCAGCCCAGTGATCTCTGTGCCACACAATGTGCAGCCAGTCTGCAGAGCCATTTTGTTACTTGTTCCACCAGCTTTCAGTGCTCCTTGCTGCCTCAGACATTTTCATATTTAGTTACGAAGGACAGGCACGAACTTTGCTTCAGTCTATAGTGACACTTGCTGGCCATTCCACAATAGCATTAAGTGAGCTTCCAAGTGTAGCCTAACCCAGGCTCCTGTCAAGAAGGGGGAAAGAATGAACACAAGTTGCCCAGCTGTAAAGAGTGAAGCATGGGTGTCTTCATCCTGGTTTGTTTTCTTCTGTTGCAATGTGAAAAACCCATGAATCTGGACTAAGAAAATCAAGAGATTGACTTAAAATTCATGAGATCTTCATAACTACGAACATACATTTATTTTATTTATTCATCCTTTTTATTTCTGTTCTGCCTTTTGAGTCCCTTGAGTTCATGTTTTCTAGCTTTTCACTGAAACGATGAGGACCAGAACCAGGAACATACTTTTAAAATGAAATACAAGATTCTCAGGTAAACACATAATTCTAACAGCTGAAGGACCTAATGTCATGAGACTAATAATTGACACAACTGATTTCCTAACCTAATGATGTATGGCAATTTTGTGGGTCAGGAGAGATTTGGAGCAGGAAAGAATGAGGAGCAATAATAAAAAGAATTCACATTCTTTCATGGAAGTTTTAGTAAATTTCATTTGACTAAGGTCTAGCCAGAATTTTGTGTGCTTGTTGGCTTCTAAGTAGAAGTATTCTGCCATATTTGCGTTTATGTGTTTGGGACTTCAAAAAGCATGCTGTTTTCTCTGCAAAATGCTCATCCAAAAGACAGTAAGGGAGCCTAAATAATTAGTCATATATTTCTGTCATTTGCAATAAAACTTATGACTTCAAGTGTTCAATATAGAGAAATGACCCATCAGCATCAAAAGGGTAGTTGTTATGTCTTTGGCTCACAGACCAGCTACTCAAGAAGAAGCTTAGACTTGTGAGTATCTGTCCATCTCAGAATCCCTTCTCAATCACACGGAACTGGGAAAGCTTCTATTGCTTTCACTAGCAAGATTTATAAAGGATCCTGTTCTCCTTCTCCTCCAAACCGAGTTTGGAGGGGGAACAAGATTTTCCTGTTCAGAACAGGATTTTAGTAGAGGTTTTCGGCTAAATGGTGTTCTTTGGCAACAATAATGTTGCATTTCATGTAGTTTTCTGATCTGGTTTTATTTGAAGCGATAAGCAACATGCTATATATATTGTCATACCTGTCTCCTAAATCTATATTTGGGCCTTTAGAAAAGAGAGACCTGATTTTGGTTCCTTAGATGGTCTCGAACCTGATCTTCTCCGGCAGTGGGCAGTTCTTCATTCTCCCAGTCCCTGCCTTTGCCTTCTGTGACTTGGGCGGTGTGGCTGGAGCACTTGCCAGTGAAGACTGAGGCAAAAAGGTCATTGAATACCTCAGCCTTCTCCATATCCTGGGTAACCAGGTCTCCTGTTTCCTTCCGGAGAGGGCCCACATTTTCTCTAGTCTTCTTTTTGTCACTGACATACCTACAGAAGCTTTTGTTGTTGCCCTCAATGAATCTGACTTTTACTGTCTGGAGTGGCTGGAATTCCTTTGTGCTGGTCTTCAGGTGCTCTCCTGCTGACCTGTGATCCCTCTCCAGGCAGGCTCTGGGCATCTATTGCTGGCACTGCCATCAAACTGGTAGGAGTGGGATGGATTGAGGTTCCCCTCCCCTGGCAACTTTAGTTTAAAGCCCTCTTCACCAGCTTGGCAAGGCTATGACCGAAAATGTTCTCTCCTTTTTCTGACAGATGGACCTTATCAGCCACCAGTGGACCAGGTTTCTTAAAGCGCGTCCCATGGTCTAAGTAGCCGAACCCCTGGCTGTGGCAGCAGTCCCATAACCATTTGTTGATTCACCAGATTTGACTGGCCCTTTCAAACCCCTTCCCTTTGACCAGGAGGATTGATGAAAAAACTACCTGTGCTCCAGAGACCCCTACCACCACTCCCAGGGCTCTGTAATCCTTCTTGAGACTCCTCAGACTGCTCTAGCTATATCACTGGTGCCCCCCTAAAACAACAGCAGCAGATTATAGTCAGTGGACTGTACAAAGCTTGGTAGTCTCTTCGTAGTTTTGGAAATGTTTTCCCGTTTAATATTTCTAAAAGTCAATGGTCTATTGAATTCCATAGCTAGTAATATTTGTAGACATTTCTGTTTGCCTTGTAAACAGTGTAAATTATCTGATGCTTGTAACTATTTCTAATAACTAGACTCACTTAGAACTGTATTTTTTCGTCTTCCACTAAATCTGTGACTGAGAATACCAGATGATGCAATGTCATTTAAAAAAAAAGTATTTCTCAGCACCATCTCTTATTTCTCCAATGCCTAAAGCAGCAAAACTTTTGGAGTAAACAATATAGGTTGCATTAGTAATTAATAATCAATCAGTTAATCAGTAGTTCTTATGATGCTTTCCATTTTAAGTGAAAAGTTTGCATAAGAGTCAGCACTGTACATGTCACAAACAATTCAGTTAAACATAATTCTATCAAATAAAACACAAGTGAGTTTGGGAGCATATAAAATTATGGCCAAACTGAAATCAAAGAAAAGTATTAGCTTTGAGTAAGGGTTTAGAGACTCAGAGATTGGAGAAAAGTGCTGGCTGTTCCTACAGGTGCCAGGAATCGCTTTCACTTCTGCATTTTGGATCCTTTACAATTTTTGGAATGATGTTCCTGGCAGAGCTGCAATCAAAGAATTACAGAAATTCAATATGCATGTAACAAAAGTATGCAAAACAGTTTCCAATAGAAAGTCCAAAAGAAGTCAAGCAGGATTTAATCCTTTTTATACCTCTAAGATGATAAAAAAAAGTTGTGATAATTTTAATAAATTTCTCAAAAACAGTGTGACTTCAGAGCCCTAAATCTTCTCACAGATGAAGAAATGTTTACCCAAATTTTGTTTGGATTAAATTTTAACAAACAGGAGGGCATACAGTATTAAATCTTTTGAAAAACAGGTAGGATTCCAAAGTCAAATGTAGCCTGATGCCACTTATAATGGTTTGAAGCAAACTCAGACTAGATTTACATGACCCACCATCCCAAAGCAGTGCTTCTGTAGACCACTTAAATGAGAAGCCACCTCTTTATAGTAAAGCAGCTCTGCATATTTTTTTGCCAAAAATGCAGTATTTTGGCCCTAATACAATATATAATTTTATATCTCTAATTTGATTTTAATATACTTAAATATCAATGCTGAATACTATACACACACACACACACGGTATTCACATACTCAATATGCTCAAATGTATCTTAAATTTTGATTTAATATACTTACTACTTACTGAAAGAAAGTTCAGTTTGTGTTTCAAAATGCTCTCCTTATTTAAGACAACACTAATACAATTTACAGTGCCCATTTAGTCTTAAATATCTCATCTGAGATAGCAGCTTTAATTCCATCATCCCATTTGGACTGTGAAGCTTAAGCTGTGAATTCTCCGAGGTTTTTTTACATTCTTACTAGGTTTTTAATTAATCAAAATCTCAACATTAATCATGAACACTATCTGGTTGTCTAAAACCATTTTGCCCCAGAAGTGCTCCCTTTGCTGGGGGAAAGGAAGGGACGCAGAAGGTCTAGCCACCAGGGATGGTTAGATCCAACATGCTGCAGGGTTCCACAGAGGTATCATGAAGTATCTGCATGCAGTTCTAATTCAGCAGTGGCAGTGGGCTTCTGGACTAAGATTGGGGTGTGGGATGGAGGTTGCTGTAGTAACAGGAAGAACCCTGAGTTCAGCAGAGCCCGGATACAGCAATACACTGAATCCTTTGTTGGGAGAATAGCCTAGTAGCTATTTTTAGGTTACTAATTCATACTTTGCTTCCTCCTACCTCTATTTTATGTACTGTCCCCTTATTTCTGGTGTACCAAGATGATTACCCTGCAGACAGCATAGCCATATGGTAGAGGTACGTTAAAACAGGCTAGCTTTAGATACCTACATTGCAGAGATCTTGTCTGAACTTCTTTTAGAGTAATTGGGGGGGAAGCACTTTTGGGATGCAATTAATCTGTTCTGTTATAGGCATCTGGCTACAGAGATGTACTGTACCTCAGAATACCTACTTCTAAATGACTAGCTCAGGCGTCAAGTTCTCCATTAGCAGAATCCTGCTCAAGGAAACATGAGGAACATCTTTAAGACTTGAGGGACTTGAAGATGTTGAGGCAACCGCAATCCCAGCTCAGAAAGATTTACTGCTAATATCTGTGAGGTTCTCCCACACTAACTATAGGCTTATTTCTTTTCCAGAAAAGTTGAGCCCAAATTTCTGTCTCAGCTCTCCCAAATGTGCAATAGGGTGCTTATTTGAACCAGTGCCGCCTTGTTAACTGGAGCTGGTGAGAAAGAGGCAATGGGCCTCTTATCCCTGTCTTTCTTACTGTACTGGGATGGTCTGCATTTAATTGTCATATCATGAGTAGGCTTGTAACGCTTGAGGTCTGACTCAAGCTGACTAACACAGAAGACACCCTGGCTTACAGAGAAAGCTGTCCCAGACTGGCCATTACAAAGTAAACCTTGCAATTTCATAGTGACAAACAACTCATAGTTCCTTTCCCAAACCCTTTACATCAGTGACATCTGCAGACTTTGGGCTATATTTCCCCTCTCAGTCATGGCCTCTTGAAGAGTCAGATGTGGAGAACTGAAAATAGCTGACTTGGCTCCTTTTGAGAGAACATTCTCAGTTCCATCCCTTATTATTGTCATTATCATTGAAGATATAATTGATTTTCTTCTTTTGACCCACGCAAATGACTCCTTGAAAATGTGACTGCTTATTGTCCTGCTATTGCCTTGAAGATCTATTTACTGCAAAACCAGAATCTTTCTCTTCTGTTACTATCAACCTGGAAAGGGAAAAGGAAAATGAGAAGAAAGCCAAAGATGACAAAAGAAAAAGTCAAAGAAATATGTCCCCTAAAAATAAGGCAAGATTGACTTGCACTAATTTACAGTGAGGGCTGGTACTTTGGTTGGCCTCTAAGCTTTATTTCTTTTGTTAGTGCTAACATATGGAAAAACAAATATAATGTGGACTGGAAGTATAAAAGAATTAACAAAAATGCACTGTACTGTCTCCATTAAGGTCCACTTTGTACTACTGCATGTGATTATACAATTTATTCGATTGTCTATAACTGCCCCTTTAGAGCCATAGCACTGCATTTTCAGGTGCAAATCTCTCTGATATTAGTGGATTATTGATTGAATAGTGTTCTCTGGAGCCATTAAGTCCTACTAATGAGGTTTTTCTTTAATTGGTGGATCATTGACCTAGTAGACCGTTGCCTAATTTTGGTTTCAGTACTGGACAGGTTTCCCGAGTTTCATCTTTGCGTGCAAGTTAATAGATCATAGTCCCAATAGGGAATAGTATTATAGACTGTATTAGTACCTTTACTCACACTAAAAATAATTTCATACTGCCAGGAAACCCATTGATTTTAGTAGAATTATTTGCGGGGTAAAGTGTAATTCAGTATGAGTAAGAATAGGAGTGTAAAAAGAACAGGCCTTCAGTATACATTCTGAAGTGTTATTGCAATCCTTATCAGGTATATGATGTATCACAAGTACGAGATGTCAGTCAGAAATGGGATTTGCAGACTGGCAACATATTACTAGAGACAGCAGAGCAGCTTAGATTATGCTTGCTGCATAAAGTCAATGGAAAAAAAAAAAAAGATGTATGTGGATTCCTGTCCTTTGCAGGATGATTCCCTTAGTGGTTTGTTAGGAAAGTGCTGCATTTCCTCACCTCAGAATAAAACTGAAGACCTGGCCTGTAATCTGATGGATTTTCTGTGCATTTCACCAACAGCTGATGATGCTATACCATTATAGTGCACCGCTTTTCCCTTTATCACAGTGACGCTTATTTTCACGTTTTGGTCACAATAAGAAGAACCTCATTACATTCTCTAGTCTAAGCTTTAGTGAAGAAAAGAAAGCCTGTTTTGTGCCCTTTTTGCTTTCATCCCGTCTAGTCTTTTTACCCCAATCCTGTTGTCCAGGCAATGGAAGAATGGCGGTTGAAGGTGCAGTAATATGAGTAACGCTGAGCCTCTAAGACCATCATATACAGTCATCTCATCCAGACATTTGGCTTTTGACAACACTTAGCTTTTTGACTGCCATTCACAGTTCATCTTGACCACATCACCTGCTTCTGTCCTCACCTCTAATTCTGGCCTTCTTATAGCCCTGGGACTAAACTGTGCATGTCAAACTCATGTCTGCCTACCTTGTTGTCCTGGTTTCTGCTGGGATAGAGTTAACTGTCTTCCTAGTAGCTGGTACAGTGCTATGTTTTGAGTTCGGTATGAGAAGAATGTTGATAACACTGATGTTTTCAGTTGTTGCTCAGTAGTGTTTAGACTAAAGTCAAGGATTTTTCAGCTTCTCAAGCCCAGCCAGCGAGAAAGCTGGGGGGGCACAAGGAGTTGGCACAAGACACAGCCAGGGCACCTGACCCAAACTGGCCAACGGGGTATTCCATACCATGGGACGTCACGTCTAGTATAGGAACTGGGGAGTGGGGGTGGGGAATCGCTGCTCGAGGACTAACTGGGTGTCGATCTGCGGGTGGTGAGCAATTGCACTGAGCATCATTTGTGTATTCCAATCATTTTATTATTGCTGTTGTCATTTTATTAGTGTTATCATTATCATTATTAGTTTCTTCTTTTCTGTTCTATTAAACCGTTCTTAACCCAGGAGTTTTACTTCTTTTCCCAATTTTCTCCCCCATCCCCGTGGGGGGGGTGGGAAGTGAATGAGCGGCTGCGTGGTGCTTAGTTGCTGGCTGGGGTTAAACCACGACACTTGTACAAGAGGCAAGTTAATGGTAATTTAAAATTTAACATATTTATGCAAACACTTGCCTAAAACTTATTTATGCAAATAAGATACTGGGGTAGGCTAGCCTCCTTCAGATACGAGTGAGCCTATCTCATCACAGTGCTGCCTGGCTCTGGTTGATTCTGCTGCAAGTAACTTCTCTTGGGGACTGCTAGTTTTGTCTTGAGCTGAAACCAAAAAATATGTGTCTGTGTGTATGTTTATGACTAAGATATGGCAAAAGAATGAAAATAATGTTTTTATGTTTTAATGACATACCCATTCTGAGGATGCGTTGCTTTTTTGAAATAAAAGGAGGAACATCATTTCTAGAAAAGCCTGCTTGTTGCCCTTGTGCATATACAGATACACATGAAAGCATCATAATATATTTTCCTCTGTTTACCCTGGAGCAGCTCAAGCTGTACATTTCTGAATCCAGGCTAAATTTGCTTCACTGACACAAAAAAAAAAGCCAAAGGAAATCTCTTTTTCCTTACTCATTAGATCTGTTTATTTTCCCTTTCCTATCACCCTGCCTGTCCTGAAGTCTCCAAAAGATTAGTCTAATTTATTTTATGTTCACTGCTTTCCCATAAAAAGGTAATACCAATGCACTGCAGGATGTTTTTTTCCTGTAATTCAGAATAGGGTAAACTCTCACTACATTTCAGAATATACCAGGCCCATTGCACAGGGACAGCAAAAATGCATGTATACCAGCTGTGGGGGAGCTAGATTAAGAAAGGGAGTAAGTATAATATTAGCATCTGAACCTCAGCCTGAGGGTTACAGGTATTGATGTACAGCCATGCAAGGAAGTTTTTCGTCTAAAACCTCATATAGCTCTGAGGCAGGATACAAAGTTTTAACAGTTTTAACTGTTCATTAAAGATGGTTGAAATTCTGATACCTAAAGTTTTTAGGCAATTGGAGGGGGTTTCTTGGCATCTAATATGTGATGTATGTTAAGAAACATCTTGATTTCTTTAAAGCTGTAATTCTAAGTGAACTCCAACAACTGGAAGTAAAGTTCAGCCTAACTTATGCCTTACTAGATTTTGTAAAGTTTCCACCTGTACCTCAAGTCATTTAATCTCTTGAATTTCCACACACATTCATTTGAAACTCTGCCCAGTGTGGTGGTGATCTAGCAAAAATTTCAAGTTTGTAATGTCCACTATAGGCAAATAAATTTTGGGGTAGTGTGATTCAGGATTCATTACAAAAGCAAAACATAGCACTGATATTTATCCTACCTGTCTGATGCTTTCCCTACTTTTATTTTAGTGTTTTCTAGGGACAAAAAAGAAACCCTAGCAAATTGTGCTACTTCTTTCAATATTTCTCCTTTAGATCTTTTTTTGCTGGAAAGAGAACTTCTCAAATTGAATTAAAAGAGGGCACAAACCAAAGGCATTTATAAACACAAACAGTGCCAGACTAGAAAAATGGATCCTCCTGCCATCATGTCTGGCTCCTCTGTCTGAATGACTTGGCTTATCCCCTGGAACCAAGTTAACCCCAACTTTGCAGTGTGTAGTAAATAGCTCTAAAATATTTCAGTGTGAAAATGAATCTAATTAGTGCCTTGTATGAAACATCATTAAAATAAGGCTTGGAAAGGCTATGTTGTATTTCAGTAGGGAAGATGCATTTACATCCAACGCTGTTTTTCTTTTATTTTTAAAAGTTACCCTCCTGTAATTGCACACTAGTTTAGAGCTAAGATAGGAGCATCTTAACAATAATGGGCACTTTTTTACAGATTATTGCCAAAAGTGCATTCTTTATTCCAGTGAGACACTGTAATAGATACCAGCGCTTTAGTAATGATACAAGCAATCTGTAAGCTATTATAGTTTCTTTTATAGTAACTTAATCTTCATATTGTTTTATACGTCTGGAATTTTAATAGTGTTTTTAATTTATGAAGAGAAGTATATTACATATTACTAGTTACATGGGAATATGAGCTAAATAACAGACCATGGAACTATATTCTTACAAACAAATATTTTGAAGTACTTAAATGAGCATAAGGAATAGAACAAAGAAATTAAAGAATGTCATACGGATATAATAGCAGCTTTTATGGAATGAGCCCAGAAGCATCTATTCTGGATTGTTACTGGTGTTAATGCATATATTGTACTTCTAGAGGAAAATGGGGAAGAACACAGGTACTTTTAGAATGCTATTTAAAAATAAATATTTTATTTAAAATAAATATATTTACCTAATTAATACAATTTTTTGCATTAGTCATTGCAAATAAACACAAATTCCCATGTAATTTTTTAATGCTAGTAAAATGAATGAATGAATATAAGCACTTGATTATATGTAGAATGTAAGCTCCTATGTAGATTCTTGAAGCCCGTGCAAAAAATGAAGTATTTTTTCCTATTAGTTCATTGCCATTTTTAATATGTATAGAAACAAGGAGTATAGTGAACTGTTCTCAGACTTGTAAGAGAGATATCGTAACACTTTGCTAAGGAATGAGTTACAGAGATATGATCAGCGTAGCAATTTAGTAGTTGTAATGCTATTAAAAGTAGGGCTTTTAAATAAAGAGAACCAGTTCGCTGTTTTGAAAGAAGTCGTATTCTACTTTAAACTGTCATTCTGTATTTCTGACTTGCAATTAGATGATATTTCTAAAATGTCAGTCCCAGATTCTGTTGTGACCATCATCGTAATAAAATGTGACAGCAAAGATATTATATCAATACTTTTTCCATAATTAGCATTAAAGATCTCTCAAGGGTTAAGTGCAAAGGTTTTCCACTGAATGGTCTGCAAGCCTTGTGCCTTTAAAATCTTTTAATACAGGCAAGACTGGTGACAACCAGGAGACAAATCTATGAACAAACCCGTTTGGAGAGAATAGTTTTGTGGTGTGTGATGTATGTTACGTAAATGAGCTTATTAGGACTCTCATCTATTTTATTATTGGTGCCCAATTTAATAGAGGCATTTAAAAAACAATATTTCTGCCTGACTCCTTGAAATGAAGAAGATACATTGATATAATTGAGAGCAAATGATTGCATGTTGTGCCATTTAATCATGTCATTTTTCAATTGCTGTTTTTTGCACTTCACTGCATACTTATAGAATATTTAGCTTCAATATAGATTAAGTCCCACAGTATGCAACTGAGTAGAGTTCCCATATTAGGTGACATTTTCTTATAACCTTGAAATCAGCAAAAGCACGTGGGTTTGGCAGTATTTTTCTAAAAGAAGACAAGTCATCATTCATTTCCTATCTTTGTCATTTAGCTTTTTTGTTTTGAGGAATTACTTTCTTAGTAATATTTTTTGAGGAATTACTGGGCTTCTTTTTCATTCAGAAACAGAAATTCTTATTTTCACCATGTGTCCTGTAAGAATGGAATTTGAAATACAGGGATGCATCACCCCGACAAAAGAAGTTGCAACAGGCATTGCCATTTCACAGAAAACACTGAAAACTACCCAACATTTTACCCAACATTTGTGAGCATATTGTTTCCTATTTTCCCTTTATTGATGTATTAGTGCTGTGAGCCATGATACTTAAAAGTTTTACATTAGCACTTTTGAAAACTGAAGTGCTGCACTAGCCAAAAATCAGATGTAAAAAGGCAAATTACACTTTTTTAAGAGTTGCAGTTTGATTGTTGTACTCAGAAGGGTAGCTTCCATTCTCACATTTTGCCTTAATTTCTGCATATGGTTCTTGTACTAAAAACCAACAGTTCCATCTTCATTTTGTCTTCCATCAGGCAACAACTGATGCAATCGGAAGGGTATCATTCCCTTCCTCACATACTCACAGCCTGTAACAAGGAGAAGGAGTAAGCCTTTAACAGACCAAGGTTAGACAGAAACTTCCTCTTAGATCTGGTCATTCCAGATTTATCTGCAGTCGAGCTTCTTTCATTTTCCTAAATACCCCTAAAACCACAACATAAGCCTAGAAATAGCATTTGTCTCAGTGTACCTTGGCATTTCTTCTGAACCTGAAAGCACAAAGAAAATCCATCTGTGTAAGTTACCATTGTCATCTTCCAACTATTTTCAAAGCTCTGGGCATCCCTGCATGGACCTTTATTATTCCTAATTGTAGAGTGAAAGCAAGAAGGACAGAAATGATTGAAAGAACTTCAGATCCCATAAAAGTGAATTCCCCAAACAATATGCAATAAATGATGCTACAGAAATCATATCTCAACATTTTATGTAGTGATTATATGTGGATTATCTGGATTTAAGTAAACTAAACTAACCTTAAACTGACTTTTAAACTATTTTTAGGCGCAAGTAGTCCCACTGAATTCACTGAGAACCTTAGCACTTTGAAATGGTTAATATTAAACGCCTGCTGAAGAACCCTGATGTCACAGTGCTTCAGTGGCCAACTCATGTAGCACGTTGTGTGAGAAAGCCGACTTCCCATCCATGTCCTTCAGTCGTGCAGAGCAGCCGGTGCAGCACAGCTCAGGCACTGATACTCTGCAGGAAGGCTGAGGGATGAAGGGGGACTGGGGCTTGAGGGGCTCTAATATTCCTCAACTTCCCACCTTTCTATGCCTCCCATATGCTCTGGCACTGCCTAAAGCTGCACACGTGTTTCTGGTCATATGCCATTCACTTAGGAGTCACGCAGCTATGCAGAGCACCTTCTGTTCAGATCATGGCTACTTCTATCCCCATAGATAGTGCCATTAGCCCATGGCTTGGAAAGAGTGTTTGATGTCATTCGGCTCAGCAGGGGCTTTTCCAGATGATTTAAGGCATGGTATTAACAAGCTGTGAAAGTAGTTTCAGCTAGCCCTTTTTAGCTATGCGGGTGATAACTTCAAAGCACTGAAAATAGGAGTAGGCAGAGGGAAGAAAAATCTTCTGAGATTCTAGCAGCATGGACAGGAATCCTCAGTATGGGAAACCATGACTCGTAATAACATTATAATGAATAGCACCTCAGTGTTATCAGGGTATCTGTTGTGAAGCAAAGGACTCAGACACAAAGTCAAGTTCATACACAGCAGCTGCACTTACTGTGTATACTCTTAGCCTGCAGCAAAGAAGTCAAATACATTAATTTAAGTCTCACTGCAAATGATTTAAGTGAATGTGTTTCTCCCACATTTGCAAAGATTTGGATTCTATTTACAGTTACCACAGCTCAATGGACACATGATAGTGTGAGGAGCCACAATCGAAAGTGTCTGATCTCTTAATCTATACTTCAGCAAATCTTCTGCACACACAGGAGACTAAGTGAGCCTAAACGATGATTCTCAGTCTACTGTTAGATCATTTCCTAATTTTCTGAACTGTCAAGCACCCAGTAGCTTACTATAGCAGCTGTAGAACATCAGGCCCAAGCCTCAGTAGAGATACTCATCGTCTTTCTTTTCTTTTTTTTTCTTATTCATCATGAATTATAGCTGTTAATTCACAATGTAGAATGTACCTTGCAAATAATTGACGTAACCGTGGTCCTGGAAGCACACTTTGCCTGTACAGTTGCCATACTGACAGGTTTTTATGCAAGCATGCCATTTTAACAATAGCAGAACGTGGATGGATATACAACACTGCAAGATGTCCTGTCACAGGATACAGGCAATTATTGTGTCCCTTTAGGACACTACATACCAGACCGTAATACTGCTTAAATTCATTATTGCTAGTGCTATTATATAGGGTTTAAAGATGTCTTCACATGATTAAGTTCTCTGGCTTTTAAAGTATTGTTGCTATAGCCAACTCTTTCAACACAGTTAGATACAAGCACTTCATTCTTCTCCTGTTTAATATTAACCATAATATCATGTAATAAAATTGAAACAAAAGTGCCATAGGCCTAATTGTACTGTCACAGCCATGTAAATCAGAAATAGCTTCAGTAGAGCTACTGTTATTATGCTGGTGTAAAATTGATGTAAATTAGAAATGACTTGGATGCTGTAGCTCTGCTTTCAGATAACACAACTTAAAGGCTTCACTTAAACTCCCATATAATGGCTTATGAATGAAATAGTCCTTACCTCATCATATTATATGGTATTGTATCAAAAAAAGAACAATATTTATAAGGGATGACATAATCAGATAGATTAAAGTAAGTTAATGTTATGGGGCCAGATTCTGAGCTGTGTTGACTTCCATGAAGTTAATGTATGTCTACATAGATTTGACGGCCATCAGTATATAACTTACCATTACTTCCATAAAACTGAATTGCTTAGCTGTTATAAAATGTAAAATAAGAACCCAGACTTTAACTTTACGTAGGTTTTTTGGTTTGGTTTAGTTTGGTTTGGGTGTTTTTCTGATGTGACATTAGGCTAATGAGCAGCATCAGAAAGGAAGTGTGCCGGATGTGGTGGTTACATCAAGAACTATGAAGGAAAATAGTAATGAACTCTAGGAAAATAAATAAGGGCAAGTTCAGGAAACGTAAGTGAAAATGCAGCTCTGGTATAAATTGAATAATAAAATTCCTGGTCATATTTTGCCATAAATAGTGGTTTGGGAATTTGTCATTCATCTTATTTAAAATTCAGAAATATTAAAGGTACAGGGTTCTTTCATTACAGAAGTAATAGAATTCTAGCTATTACAGAGTTAGGGTAATTTAAATAGCTATAGAATGCATTATATCAATAAGTGGAACATCTGTATGAAATGTCCACCTGCTAATACACTACTCAGTGTACTTTACAATGAAGCGTACTTAATCATTTTAAGACGTCTTCTAATGAAGCCTTATCGGGATTAACATCTTGAACACAAATACTTTTAGGCATTAAAACTTCCACTTTAAATGAGATTGCATTGTCTTGTTTACCCTTGTTGATTAATAAGCAATCTGTTAACTGTTAGAACGGCCCAATTGTGCCAGTGAAAGTAGATTAGTAATTCAGCTATGTTTGTGGGTTTAATCGTCATTTCTCTTGAAGGCTTTGAATAAAAAAAAATTGCTTGCACGCTATCCAAGGCAAAGAAAAGATGTATATTTTTAGATGTGTATACCAAGGTTTTGCTTTAGACTTTCAGCTTAGTATTATTGATCAAGCACACAGTTCCAGCAGCAAAATACTCCTTTGAGGTACAACATTTCTAAGTATAAATTCCAATTTTTAAAGGAAAAGTGATATGAAAATCGGGAACTTGAATTCACTTTCTGTAGAATGTTATTGTTTTGCTAATAAAATGCAGGAGGGCAGGTCCTGATTTTTTATCAGTTCACGCTTGTGAACAGCTTTGAGAGATGCAGTGGCTTTTTTTGTTTGCTTATTGTGATTAACTGGAAGCTTAAAGGCAAATACCCTGTCTTCAAAAAAGATGATAGTTCAGATTTTCTCATGGGGTCATGCACTTTCATCTGTGGCATCCCACAGAGGGAAACAGATGTTGGCAAGTTACAATTTAAATTATCTGGAAAGCTCCCACGTGTGGAGCATAGTCCTGTTAAATTCAGGAGTAGCACAGGCCTATGATAATACTTGAATACTTGAACCATGCAATGCTATAAAAGTATAGGGTCTCAGAAGCTGGGCTGAAGCAGTCATCCTCAGATGCATTTGTGCCTTCTGGACCCCAGCTTCATAGATATTATTATTAAAAAACATTATGAGTTAATAAAACTCTGAATTGATGTTGAATGACAGTAGAGTGTGATTGTGGATAAAACCATGCTCGAAAGCACCCCATGCCATTAACTGCTTCCGGGTGGTAGATCTCTCTTTAGTTTTGGCATGTAGGATGCATTATTTATACTGCTGTTCAATGAGATTCTCAGTGTAGTTACTTGGGTTTCTGGCATAGAACCAACATATTCTGGCTCCCATCAATATTCAGCAATTTTAGGGCTTAGCGATTGTCTCCCATGATGCAGTTCACATCAGACTGCATTCTTGGTAGCACTAGAATCAGTATGATGAAATAAATGCAGTGAATTACTCATCTTTAAGAAGTATACAGTTATCACAGTATTCCTACATTTACTTGAATATGGAACTACCCTGGAAATATTTTATGATAACAAAAAACATCTGTAAAGAATTTTATACTGAATTTTCTCCTTCCTTAAGGTTTCTTCTCTGACAGGGTACACATGACCCATAATTTCTATTGTTTTTTCTAAAAATATATATATATCCTTGCTGCTTGACTACAATTTTTCCCCCCTGTTTTTTCCTGAAGAATTTCTGAAGCTGATTACTCTCAGGGTAACTCATTTCAGATGTGTCCCAGCTGAATGAAAAAAAAGGAAGAATAAACCAGTCTACACTATAAAACTTTCAACATTATTGAGACAGTTAGCTATGTATGGCATTTGTTTGAAGAAGACTGAAAGTAGCTTTACTCCTTCTGCGCTATTAAGATTAAGGCTGTGTTTATCTGAAAATAAAACACTAAGCTTTGAGACACTAAGTATGGGAATTTATGGAAGAGCTGAAAAAAACTATTGTAAGACAGAGATTGGGCACCATTAAATATCAGATAATAGTTAATGTTTTAATTTGCAAAGTATTCCACGCTGACATCTGTTGTTTGTCTGTCCTGCAGTCTCTATGCTGTGAGATCAAACAGAGACGGCGTGGGGTAGCCTCTGTGCTGCGATTATGCCAGCACCTCCTGGATGACCAGGAAACCTGCAACCTAAATGCAGATCACCAGTCCATGCAGCTGATAATCGTAAACCTTGAGAGGAGGTGGGAAGCCATTGTCATGCAAGCTGTCCAGTGGCAAACAAGGCTACAGAAGAGATTGGAAAAAGACTCGGTGAGTGACGCTTGCTTTAAAATGATCTCGTGTGGTTTCATTCTTCACGAGAGACACTTTTTCAGAGAAAGCCAGACACATTTTGAGTGTTTGCTTCTGACCAAAGATGCCAGTCCTAGTCTTTACTGCTAACAAGTAAAGCTTCAGTTTTTCACAAGGCATTGTATTCTGTGGACAAAACTGATTACTATGATAAACTCACAGTATGCATCCTGTTTGGTGGATATTTAATCTCATCACATCTGATCCTGTCAAGTAATGAAAACAATCTTGTCCTGTTGCCAAGTTGCTCAGTACCTAACAGAACTGGGCCCAGAGACATATTTCACTGATTGTAAATATATTTCAGAAAAAAGTATTTTCTGTGTAAGTAAGACTGGTTTTAATTAGCATCCCAGCAGTAGATGTGTATTTCATATAGAATGCCATGGGTATGTGATTAATATACAAATCTGTGTTATTTGAATATAAGTAAAATGCATTAATTTGCTTTTATCTCAGGGAAATGATTCCTAAGAGGCGAAATAGCACTCTGCTTAAACCATCCATTAAGTAGCATAAATCAGACAGGTTTTCTACAGCATAAAACTATATTACAAAGCAGTATCTACATTTAAACAATAAACCATAGGGGGAACAAAATAATCCCTACTGTAACACCATTGACTGTAATGGATGAATTGGCTCAGCACGTTTTGTGCTACTATCATAATGCTGAAGTCTGTATACTGTAGCTACATTGACAGCAATAACCCTGTGTAGCGCATATACTGAAGACCCTTGATGAGATTTGGGAACAAGTGACATATATTTAGTTTACATAATTTTTTAGGTTTATATCAAGCAAATAAAAGGAAAAAATGCTTGATACTTACATGCTTCCTAACAATTATCTGACTAACAGTGAAATACTACTTTTGACTTCTTTTGTTAAAGTTCCTTTACAAAAATAACAGAAGCTATAATTCTCTTGTTCAGTTATGGTAGTGTAGTATGAAGATATACAAGCCATTGTTCAGAAACACTAGCAGTTCCTGAGTGAAAATACTGTTAGTCTAAATGGGCAAAGAAATGGTGAGTTAGTGAGGATACTGTGGATGAGTGAACCACTGAAGGCAGTAATAATCTGTTGCCTGTCTGCCTCTATCAAATGTTATAAAGTAGGAGTGCTTCTCTGCCTGTTTGGTTCATTGGCTGCTTTGCTTTAGGTATTGCGATAGAAATGGGACTTGAGGAAGGAACGGGTTTGAATAGACTTCCAGGACAAGTCAAAAGGGGCACATCTCTGTATGAGGCAACATGAAAGGAAGACGTTGAAAAGCAGATGGAGTGTCAACCTTGGTTTTATAAGCATGGGAGTAGTCAACTGACAATGTAAGAAGTGTAGATAATTGAGGAGAGTCAGCAAAGACCTCAAAAATTTAATTTGTTGGAAGAAGTGTAAAAATGATGAAGCTACATGTGATTGTACAAGGGCATAGAGAAAACAAAAGATTATTTTTTAGCCTTTCCTTATACATCCGTGTTCAGAGAGGGAAGTATCAACTGAAGAGGAATGCTATTGGAAACAACCAAGGAGATCAACTAAGAGCTTTCACCAGATGACCAGCAGAAAAATGTCAAATCTTAATGATGCTAAGATTCCTTACATAGAGCTAGTGAGAGCTGTAGCTGTCACAGCTGATGCAGATTTCAGAAAGAGAACAGTCATACTGACAGAGCTTGAAGAAAAGAGGAGATCTGGGAAGGACAGAGAAAAAAATTCCATTTTGTTTGTGCTTAGTTTATGTTAATGGATGCCAAGAAGGAGGTATTTAAAAGACAGGCAGGAAAGCAGGCTTAGATGCAAAGGAGTTTACTTGACCCCTCAGTCCAGAGATGGGAACTGCAGGTATCTGAACGTATATTATCATCTAAAAAGGAGAAAGGGAAGCAGCTAAGGAAAAAGACTTGTTCAAGTCTAGTGAAAAGCGGAAGATGAAGGAAGAACAATTAGCAGAAAAACACAGAGGAGACAGAAAAAAATCTAGAGAGCAGAAAAATCCAAGGCAGTAATTTGTTGAGAATCTGATCAAGTGGAGTCAAAAGTAAAACAGAAGCTGATAAAATAAAGATCATGAGAAAATATTAGAGAAGTTTCGGTGGAATTAAAGGAAAAAACCAGAATTAGTGAGGATCCAGAATGAAGCTGAATAGAAAATGGAGATAGAACTTTTAAACAATACATTCACATGTAAATGAGAGGAAAGTCAAGAAATAGAAGAAGACAAATGCCATCTTGACAGTGGCAGAGAGACAACATTCTTGAGTTTTGAATCTAGGAGAGCAAGAAATGAGACCAGAAGTAAGAGAAGTCAGCAGTTGAAGATAAATATGAGACTGAGGAATAGAAAAGATTGATAAACAAAGAAAGAAAATAAAATAGTAAAGCTTTATAATTCCCTTGAGAAATGCTGGTTATATTTTTGTGATAATTCCATTTTTTGAATATTTTAAGTCATATTACTTATATATTACATCAGTAGCTCTAGTAAACTGTTGGTTAAGGCTACACAAAATGTTTAACGAGCTGACCAGCAGTAGAAAAACCAGTTGAATTCTGGAGCTTCAAAAACAAGTGTGTGCAGTGTTAGGCAACAACCAAACCAAAAAATAGTTCTCAGAATCCTGAATTTTAGTTGCTAGAGGCTGAGTATCTGTTGGGTCTATAACTGCCTGAGAGAGATTGGACTGGGTTACTACTGTGTTTCTCTAAAAGGTGAAGTACCACAAAAATGATGAACTGCCTTTTTCATCTACAAATCTTATCATTTTGTTGTAGTAAATATATGTCTTCTATTGAACTTGGAACAGAAACAAGTTGCATTTGTGAGATAGCTTAGAGAGTGCTGAATGGAGCTAATTAGAGCTTGGTGCTGCTCTTGCAGCAGGAGTGAAGTAAGTCTTGTGTTTCTGTTTTGGATTGCAATCGATCAGGAGTTGAGGCATGATGAGGGTATGAGTACGGCACCTTGCTTGATATCCAGACGCTTGGAACTTCACAAGGTGCGTGCTGCTCTGTTCCCCCTTTGCCTGAGGTGGTCTGGAGTTATTTGCTGGGCTGAGTTGACTTTCATGGGGCAGGGGGGGTGTCATTCTTTCTGCTGAGAAATGGCAGATGTTTAGAGCTATCACGATGCTCATCTAATTTTCACTCTGGGCTGTTTTGTTTTGGGACCTCTCATCCTAGGCTTGTTTATAATAATGTGATGCTTTGAAGTATGTCAGTATCTACAAGTTTCTCATGTTGATAAAACTATCTGTATTCTCAACATTTAAAGATGCCCCAGCCACTGCAGGATTCAGGTTTCTTTGTCTTCCCTGGCCTGAGTTGGCATGTTCTAACCTTCCTTTTCACTCAGTTCCTGTGTAGTCATTTCTTGGGTAGGTACCAGAACTGTTTCTTCTGCTTCCCTATCTCTCTGTATTTGATGGTGTGCCAGTCTTGGCACACAAACAGTATCCCTTGGTAACAAGTCTTTATTTGTGGTTGCCCACAAAATACTGTAATTTATGAAAACAAATGAGATGTTTTTATACCCTGATGGCATTTGACTCATTCGTGGCATCTGACTTGCTGACAGTAAATAAGGTAGCCCAAATGATTATATTGGCCCATATAATTACAAGAGTCACTTGCATCCCCTACTGTCTTCTTAATTTGTGTACTGGGATCTTCCTTTGTCCTGTTTCTGCCCCTTTTTACATTCAGTCACTTATCTGGGCCACTTATAGCATTACAAAGGTATGCTGGAATTAACCACAGAAGGCTTTTAGGTTTCTTTTGAATTGTTTGTCTCCATTGATGGGCAATCTTTAATTTTGCTCAACTTTTGCAATAGCGGTCACCATAAAGTTTACAAAAAACAAGAAGATATTAACATGTACTAAAAGCACCTAAAGTCTGGTAAAAGATGTCCTTCTCCTAAACCAAAAGTTATGTCTAGAATGTGAAAATATCAATAAGAATCGCTCCAGAAGGATGAAATGTAGTTAGATTCAGTAGGTTAATCTATCTATAAAGAATGAAGTATTCATACAATGAAAAAAACAAAGATTACTTTTAAAAAACAGTAGGACACTTGTCTGTTACTGGAAGCAGTCCTAATCTGTTTTAGCAAAAGAGGTTTTTATTTCCCCCATCTGTTTTTTTGTGGTAAATTCTTTTTCCCCAGATTTATCATTCCGTAGTTTGCTGATATAATGTTATATGTCACCTAAATTTTAGCTTCAGAATTACACAGATGCCTTATAGTTTGCCTAACAAGACCCTGCTAGCAATCATCTTAAAAGAAAAAGGAGTCTGTTTGGCAATTGCAACAGCAATAGCAGCAATCTTTAGTCAACTAAATCCAAAATTGCCATCTAAAATTCCTGCTCAACAGCTGGAGAAGCTTTAACTCACTATGCACTTTCCTTTAGAGGGTCTAGTATACTTGAAAGAGTGATCAGTTAAAAAAGGATTTGAGACAGACTCAGTCATGGTCATGCCCACAAGTTTACAACAGTTAAGTCGAAGTGGGAATATGTAAGTTGTTTTATGCAATTTTTTTAAATCTTTTGCTCAGGCAGTGGTATACCCCATGTAAGTTATGTGTTTAGCCTCAGTGAATTATTCTAGCCACTACAGATGTTCACAGTTTGGGGATGTCCTGCCCAGGTCAGATATATCTCTGTATAGAAAGCTACAACGAGGTGACTGTGGAAATTCACTTTTCTGGGACAGTTTTACCAATACTGGAGTATATAAAAAGTTGTACTGCTGTGGCTGGGAGAGAGACAAAACTGTGGTTTCTAATGGATTTTACTTCTTAAATTACAATTCAATATTCCTGCCTTTTTGGTGACTGGAGAAACTGCTTTTTCTCCAGACTGCTCATTCATTGAATGAGAAACATATCTGTTTTATAGAGCAGACAATCTCTTTTCTTATTCAACAGAGAGGGCTAATTATTGAAGGGACGGTATTAATTATGCTTTTAAAATGGAGATTTTGAGCTAAGGCAATTTGGGTGAAGGTGCTTGTCCTGGTTTCAGCTGGGATAGAGTTAACTGTCTTCCTAGTAGCTGGTACAGTGCTGTGTTTTGAGTTCAGTATGTGAAGAGTGTTGATAACACTGATGTTTTCAGTTGTTGCTCAGTAGTGTTTAGACTATAGTCAAGGATTTTTCAGCTTCTCGCGCCCAGCCAGGGCACCTGACCCAAACTGGCCAACAGGGTATTCCATACCATGGGACGTCCCATCTAGTTTAGGAACTGGGAAGTGGGGGGCAGGGATTCGCCGCTCGGGGACTGGCTGGGTGTCGGTCGGCGGGTTGTGAGCAATTGCCCTGCGCATCATTTGTACATTTCAATCCTTTTATTACTACTGTTGTCATTTTATTAGTGTTATCATTATCATTATTAGTGTCTTCTTTTCTGTTCTATTAAATCGTTCTTATCTCAACCCAGGAGTTTTACTTCTTTTCCTGATTTTCTCCCCCATCCCACTGGATGGGGGGGGAGTGAGTGAGCAGCTGCGTGGTGCTTAGTTGCTGGCTGGGGTTAAACCACGACACTGCTGTAATTCTCACATTGTCCTGAAAATGTCTGAAATATTCATTTGTCTGATCACTAAGTTCACTACTGTGCTTCATGAAAAAAAAAAAAAATTTCTCTTGTTCTCCTGAGTCATCCCATGTGTACACTACACTGTATGTCCAGCAAAACCCTCATCTGTATTGGCTTGAAAGTATGCTGTACATCCAGCCACATAATTGAAAATAATAAGGCCACAATAAATAGGATGGCCTTGGGGTATAACACCCAAGGGATTCAATTGGTGTCGCTTTGCATCAATGTCCATGCATCATGGTAATTGAGGTAACATAACCAATTACCACATTTTAATTAGAGTTGTAAGGACTTAGGAAAATCTGCAATGGTGAGACAGCTCACTTAAAAAAAAAAAAAAAGGCACCTGTCTCTTTGCCACAGGCTTGTTTTTTAGGAGGTAAATAGCCTGCTTAAAGCTCTGCTTAGAATTTTTTTCCAACTTTCTCTTGGTTTCATTCTTTATAATGCACTTTGAAAAACAAATTGTTTAAAAATACTATATTGCTTCTGGTCTGGTATCTATCCTTTTTCTCTGTTTATCTGTTTCTGTGACGCTTTCTGGAAAACAGTTTTTAATAATGCTAGGCATGGTGTCTCCACTTCTCTATATTTAATTCACTGGTGCAGTACTTTTTCAAGCCATGGAATGACACTTGTTCTAAGCTTTAAAAAAAAAAACACTAAAAACCATCCTTCAGAGGTAAAAAATGCATTTGTCATTGTTCCCTTATTTGTTAGGTAGCTCCACTAAACAAAAACTTGGTTTCATAAAGATTCTTATTTTATCACAAACCATTATTTTGTAAGGTGGGATCTAGCTAAAAATCTTGCATAAAATTTAGAAGTTCATCAGAAGTGCCTAATATAGCAAAGTACTGAGTGATGATTAACTTAATTGGCTGAGGAGGGCACACTATGTGTTGTAAAGTGCTGAACACCTATTACATGATCTAGCCCTCACAAAGTAATTATTTAATGACTTTTGTTTGAACCTTCACAAATTTTTTTTTTCATTATCTATCACAAGTCTTTTTTTTTTTATATTGGACCTCTCCATATGGCGTATGACAGTACAGTCTTGATTGCTTGTATTTGTTTCTGTCAGTCATCTTGTTTTACTCATATTTCAACACTGGAGACGGCTCACTTTGGTGCTTCCTTAAAATATACTTTTTTGCAGTGAATAGATATTTGATTGTAGAGCCTGTGATGTGATGCACCATCATACTTGAGGTGCATATGTTTTTGAGCTTCTGGGTTGCATTGCTTGCCTGATTTGTGACATGGAATAATTACCTGTAGGATCTGAAATGAAGTCACATAAATGGTGAACATAGTTTTAAATTTTTCTTGGACTTTAATTGAAGATAGGTGATATGCCCCACATTCTTGCAAGAAATTCTGTATTTCTCATAATTTTCTTGAAGATCAGCCATAGTTATGATGGCAGCCATCACGGCAGTGTGCAGAGTCTGGATGATCTGGCAAAACTGAAGCTGGTAAAATCCTTCTTGTTGAGCAGATCTTGGTAAAAAAACTTGCAGACCCAGTGGAGTTTAGTCAAAATTAAGTAAAAATTCAGATAAACGCTGTGTTATATACTTCAGAAAATCTCCTGAGTGGTCACCTGCAGTGGCAGGTTTTTAGAGTAAATAGAAAGAAAGAAGAATACATTTAAGTCTTTCCACAGAGGACTCTTCTCCATCCTCAGAGACTGTAAAACTTTCTGTCACAGCTAACTACCAGTATAGGGTAACAATCCAGAGGTGAAATACTCCATGCGGTGTTACCAATCTGCTAAATTATTCAACTGTTTCCCTCACTCTGGCAGGTGTTGTCATGTTCTGCCATGGCTTTGTAAAATTATAGGAAGCCCAAGGTGTATATTCAAACTCATAACCCCAGCCAAACCAGAACAAATTCTAGACCTCTGAGAGAGCAAACCCTCTGAGCTCGCTGCCACCAAGTCAGACTTTTAGCTGTTGCTCTAATTTTAATCACGTTATGGACTCTTTAGTTGTTGGTTGGATTAGGCAAGAAGAGGCTAGTGGTTAATCCAGACTGCAGAGACTAAGGCAGCCCTATTTCACAATCTCAAAATCTCTGTTAAAGCATAGTAAGCCTGAGCTGTCCCCCTGGGGAGGATGGAAAGTAAAGGTACATACTCCTAACTTTCTGTAGAGTCCCCGAAGATGATTTGGGAGTAGGCTAAATTGCTGAGAGCAAATGTACTCACCAATTCTACTTTGTTGCTTGCGTGAACCTTTGTTCTTTTCTGTTAATGAAAAGGGAGCACTGAGTAGAAAGTCTTCACGGGTAGCACAGTTTCAGCATGGACAATGTTAGGAGTAGGCTTTCCTGTGGAGCCTCTTCCAGTGCAGTTTCTCTTTGCTCCATAAGGTGAACCACCTAGAGCAGAAAGAGTAGTTCAGCATTCTTGCTCTTTCAGTCCTTTTCTCTGCACTGAAATTTCCAGACATACATTTCCTGCTGATGTTGATGGTATTGATTACATGTGAATTTTTAGTTTGCATTATAATGAAACTTACAAGAACATTTCTTGTAACTTGTTCAGCCACGGCCCTACAGTAGCAAGTCTCAATCACCATCCACCTCAACTGGACTCAATATACTTCTCTGAGATACATATATCTCTTCTGTGACTCCTTGCTAATTCTGCACACACATTTAGTTTCTTTATCCTATGCAGGGTACCCAGCAAACTTTATAACATGAGAGGTGAAAGTTACTTTTTGTTATTGGCATGAGCACAGGAAGATAAATGAAATTACATTAAAGGTAAAGAGTTATTTTAATGAGAAAATCAATTGCAGCAATAGTTAATTACTCCAAGCCCCCTCTGATTTTTTTTTTTCTTGACAAAGCACACAACATTTCTGTGCAGTGTTTGAAATTTACTTGCTTTTTTAGAAGACAGGTTTCTTTATGAGACTGGGAATACTTCACAATGGCTGATCATGGTTTTAAACAAAAAGGCTATAACAGCAAAATAAATAAAGCATATATTTCCCAGTATTATTTTTAAACCAAGCATGGTTGCTTGTTCATGTATAACTACTGTCCACAGCTCATACTACAATGAAAACTTGACTTCAGGTACTCAAGGCAGAAAATATCATGATCACAGTGTTACAGGACTAGGTTCCTGGTGTTATAATTAGCTCAAAGCACAGTATCTGAATTGAGTATAAAATACTGCATCTGTACTAATAGTTTTTAGTAGTATCCTGTGAGCAGTCTGTTTCCGTGACTGACAAGTCTTTAAGTCACAGATACTTCGAATTTTTTTCTCTATTGTGCTCTATTACATTAGGGGAAGAATTACATAAACTTGCTGGCTCAGTGCCACCAAGTTTTGTGTGTACATCTACATATATAAATTTATATTTATATTTGGATTTCTCCTGTATTCCTTTTCTGGTTAATTCAGTTTTAATCTGTTCAAAGTTATAAATTCAGAGAGAGGGAAAACTGATGTATTTTAAAATTGCTTGAACACTTTAAACTATTATATCTCTGGAACTTTCAAGACTGGTCAGTGGTGCTGTATCACCCAGTGAGAGGCTGGAAATCTTTTCTTTTGGGGGTATACAAAGCTTCTGTGTTCATCCATGTAGCCAGAAGATACTTCTGTTCCTCGGCTATCTACTGTCAGTGCTGTGTTTCAGACTGGTGCTGTTTTGGAGTTAAGTGAGGGAATTTCATAGCCGGTAGAAAGTTGGTAATACTTCCCTGATGATCCGAGTTTTTTAAATCGTTGGTGTTTACAAACCCTCAAGACATTTAGAATGCCAGTGAGGCCTTCAAAAATGCCAGTTTATCATATAGCTCTCTAATTCAACATGTGATCATGAAAACACTGTCATATTTCTCATAGGTAATAACATCTGACCCTCATTAGTGGCATAGCTAACATTCTTAACTTTGCATTTATAGATAACTACAACATTAGTAAATCAACTTGCCACAATTTTTTTTAAAATAAATATTCAACAAGGAATTAGAAAAATTCAGGTTTTAAGACAGCAGAATTCAGTCCTATAAAATCTAGAAATGTGGGTTTTATAACTTTATAATGGAAAAAGTCAACATCACAGTAGCAGGCTTAGGCCTTTATAGTGTAGTGGCATATATTCTACCAACCATCTATCAATCTATTCATCTTTTTGTCCGCGCTACAAATTAAATAATGGTCAAAACAGTGTGGGTAAAGCACTTTCCAGAGCTTTGATAAAAAGACATTCCCTGCTCCTGAAATGTTCATTAAAACTGTAAGATGTGTAAAATCTTCAAGTGAATACTTGGGAATAATCAGTTTCAGTAAGAAAATATTCAGAAATTGGAAATCTGATGTTTCCAATGCATGCAGATCTGAAAGAACTGTCAAACACCATTTAAATGGCAAAAATAACTCATTAAAAAAGAAAGAGGAAAAAATGGCTAGGTTTTTATTTTCAAGACAGAGGTCGTATTTCAAAATAACTCAATTCCTATTTAGGCACTTAAGTATAGGGCCAGATATTTTAAACTGCTCAGCAGGTAGCAACTCTTATTTCAGGGCATTGTGTTCAGATTACAGGATGAAGTCAGTATTTTATTTAGATGCCTAATATCCACTAATCATAAGATCATGACTGAGTCCAGCATTGTTTAAAAAATTAGAGTTAAAGGAAATAGGAAAGTCACAAACTTGTGATTTTTTCATTAATTTAATGACTTGTTGCACTGCATCTCTAATGACTCCAGTTCTGCAAGAAATGGTATGTGAGTGCAACTGAAGCTAATTTTCTGATATTTTGTTTCAAGAGTTCTCAAACAAAATAGTTTTTAGAAAGAGAGGAAGAAACCTTATTTTCTGGTTGTACAATAATTATTTCCATCTTACAAGGGTCTTCCATATTGGATGATAGGGCCCCAATCCTCCAGCCATTATGGAAATGTATTTGCAGGACCTTCAGTAAGTATATGCATAATCAGTGTTTCATTGTTCAATATTATAGGATGTTCTAGGAGCTGCATCAGCTGTAAGCAGACAGGAATATAATAAAAAACTATTTTAAAAATGCATGAAAATAAATAAGTTACAATTATTCACACTTTTTCTTAACAAAGTAACAGGTAGCCAATGAAATTATCAGGCAGGAGATTTAAAACAATCAAAAGGGAATGCTATTTTCATGCAGTGTGTAATAAAAGTGAAACTTGTTCCTACAGGATGTTATGGATAGCAAAAATACAAATGAGTTCAGTAAGTAATTAGACAAATTAATGGAGGAGACATCAATTAATGCTTATTAAATTCCAACTCTGAAAGTCTCCACTGGCTGACTGCTCAAATTTGTGATGGCAGCTTCTATACCATTCTATGTGTTTGAGGTTTTTTTAACTTTTCCATAAACATTCACTACTGGCCACTGCAGGAGATGGACTCAGCTGAATGGACTGTTGATCTCACCCAAAATGACAGATGCTTTTTGAAAGCACATGAACTTGCAGATCTGGAGGCCTACCTATACTATATTTTTATGTATAACGAAGAAGTTTTAAGGAATGCCTAGAGGGTTTTCATTGTGTTGGGGGGGGGGTTGCTATTTCCAAAGACTGGGATGTGGCCATTTAGGTAGTCTGCTTTCACCAGAAGAAAACTTTGAAAATGTACCCAATTAACAGTTTTTCAAGATATTTCTAGCACATTTTTCTGTAAAATACACAGAAAACATAATGTATATATCTACTTAATGTTTAAATGTGTACATAAATTTATGTGTCAGAGGTACTATAATATACATTAAATAATAAAATGTAAATCGTTAGCAATGATGATCTGAATTTCTTTTTTCCTTACATATAAGACATTTGTGTCATCGTTGTAGCCCTAATCCATATTCAGGTCTTCGTGTTTGGTGTGCAGTAATATGTAAATTACCTAGCCAGCTGCATTAAGCAGTGTTTGTTTATTCTATTTCTTTTGGCATAGCATATAACTGAATTTCTGCCAAAAATGTGGCTGCTTCAGGGAACACTGTTCGAGTAGAAGGAAGTTTTGAAAGGAAACGCACATGATAAGTCTTTACTCTGTGAAACAGTAAAATCAAAACAAACTTTCTGTTCATAAAAATATCTGTATTAATGTAAAATAATGGGCTTGTAAAATGCAATGAACAAACTGAATCTTTTTAGAATGCTCTGTTTACATTGGCTTTGTAAACAAGAATACAATGCTAAGGCAGTGATTTTTTTCATATGTGGGAAGGGTGACTAAAACTGGTGAAACATGAAAATGGAAAGTTTAAGAGAAATTATTTTAAAATGGCATATTAATCTCCCCTAACACATAGCATTTAAAAGCATTTAAATTTAGAAAGCAGTGAAGTTTAAGTGTTAAAAAAATTGCATTAATGATGCATAGAGCTATCTACTTATGCTTGCAGTCCTTTCAGTCTTCCAGTCTGACACTTCCTTTTTTATCCAGCCAGCTAATTTCCCCTCTTTTGTGAGGAGTAACTGTTTTCACACTAGTGCTTACCCAGCAAGCCTCCTCATTGTTTCATGGTTAATTATCTTCTTGAGCTTCACCTTCTCGAGTAAAGGGAGAAAGACGGGGCCTCCCCACAGCTCTAATGAAAGCTAGGTTTTAGAGATGCACTGTGTGAATAAATGCAGTGTCTGATCTACAACATAATAAATGAGTTCCTAAACTTTATGGAGTCACAGCTCATCCAGCAGGTTTAGTGAACAATGCAGAAAGATGCTTTATTTTAAAAATACTTTTTTATTTTTAAAAGGGGGGAAGAATATTGCTTCAGTGTGAAACCAAACGCCATCAACCGTTCCGAAATCTCTAAGCATTACAAAAAAGGTGCATGTCAAACATTCAGTTTCAGTTCAAACCTGAGCTGCTGCATGGAAGACTTTGAGCTCTATACTTTAAAGTTGTATATTAACAACACTTCTAACAATGTTACTACTAATAGCCCTGTGCCCCTCAGTTATTACAGCTCTTTGTAAACTCTTAGTACTCATTAGACTTTTCGTGCCTCACCAGCACTGAAAATAGCCGTTGTGGATAGACATAAAGCTTCAGTTTATGTTCCAATTTGAGCCCAGGTTTAAATGGTGTAACATTTAAAATAAACTCTCCTGTAACAGAAGAAAGTTGAACAATGGCAATAGTGGTTTTGTAATAATGAGGTACTTCCCCACTGTAATTTTGTCCTCAGCCAAACTAAGGCAGGTGAATATAAACCTCTCACCGTAACAAGATATGGGTTGTCCATTACTTGGTCTTCTTCTAAGTGAATTTCTACAAAGTATGCTTATGTTAAATCATTTCTCAGTTGACCAAACCAAAATGCACATATAACACTGGTACTTGAGACATTGCACAGGATTTATTCAACATCCTATATTAGACTGAAAATTCCAGTCCTTTTTTGCCAGCCAAGTTCAGGGCTGTGTTGGCATCTGTTATGTACAGAGGAAACTATAAACATCGTCACCTACCAGCGATGGAGAGAGGAAAAAAAATCTGGAAGTTCAAGGATGAGATGATCTTAGTGAAAGAGCTCTTCCTAGGGACCTCTTATACTTGGAGATAAGACCGGTGTTTCTATTTTGCAACATTTGAAAAGCAGCTCTTCTTAGATATAGGCTGTGTAATGGCAAGGAACAGTTGTATTGTTGTAGCTTCTAGGTGCTTTCTGTTGTAATTTTGATTCATCACCAGAAGAACTCTCTGCCATTTTTTGACAACTGTGGTGTTTAACTTAACACTTGGAAATCCATAGGTGGGCAGACTGTGCAAGTACGTACAATATGCAGCATTCTTCCAGCCTTTGACTTCACAATACATGCTTATTGACTCCCCTCTAGTCAATATCCCAAATTTACAGATGGTGAATCAACGACTTCAGGAAGTGCCTAAACTGAGATTACAAAGAAATTGTGTTGAAAATTTAAATAGAAGGAAAAAAGTATGTCCTTTTTGATAACATGAATTAGGCTAAATTTGGTAGTCTCTCAACTGCTTCATGAGGAGGAGAAACTGATGATAGAGCCAGATATTTTTCATGCAGTCCTGTTATTCATAAATAACAGATAAAGTCTCCCTTTCCAGTATACAGGAAGAATTTTTATTTAGAAATTCAAGCCTTTCTCCTCCAGCTCTGAGTGAGAAAACTTTCTTTCTAGGTTCCTCCCAAGGTCAAGCTCCCAAGGGCTTATGCCCTATTCTTTTGTACCTTATATCTAGCTGTTTCTATGGTGATTCTCACTCTTCAGTGTTTCTCACAAACACTCATTTCTGCTGAAACAAAGCTGTTAAAAACTCTGTGATTCCAGGTGTCCTGATGTGCCTGTTGTAGGCTGGAGATGGCTATTGTGTCTACTGAGTCCATTCATAGTGTCCACTGAGTTGTTCTGGTTTAACTGAGAATACACTGTTAAAGGAGTACCAGTTCCAATGTAAATCATACTAAATTGAAAGTTTTCTTAATGAGTATGCAGACCTCTTAACTAGTACAAAGACAAAGCAATAGTGATTTTATTATGCCACTGTGGCTTTGCTAATACAACCTTGTTTCATGAGCATCTGAATGCAGAATGCAACTGAGTTGCCGTTAATACAGGCCTACCAGTGAAAAATCGTGTTGAGATTCCGCAGTGTAGACAAACAATAGCTGGTTTTGGTGGATTTTTTTGTCTTAATCATAAAGACTTATCTTTGATTGGGTCAAATTCTGAGACTTGGCATGGATGAACTCCCACCAACTTGCATGGGCATGTATCTGAAGTAGAGTGCCAGGATTTGCTCTTTTCTGAACTAGGTGTGTATGGCAACCTTTTGGGGTTTGGGTAAAGCTAGGAATGTTTTTCTAGGAGTTTCATAAAGGGCTTGTGTTAGATTCTTGCACAAAGAAAATCATATATTCCTCTGAAGTAAAGGTGAGTCCAAAATGACATTCAGGGGCGAAAAAACCTGTCATGTAACCTCTTGACAGATGAAAAGAAAACTACAAAGCAGCAAAAACAACAGTCAGTAAAATATGCCATGTAGCCAAGTTTTCTCATCACAAAAAAAGCACAAAAAAAAGCCCAAATACACAACTTCGAATATAGGTCTGGGATTGTAAACCTATTTGGATGACAATATGATTCGATATAAAAATGTTATAGATGTTCTTCTGCTCTCTAGTAACATTTAAAGGGCTTCTTCAGCAAATGAGAACCAGAGATGTTAGAAAGCCATATGAGGATATGGTGGCAAAAAAAGAGGCCACTGCTTCCATAGAGGCTGGAAAATAGATAATAGGTAGTGTGTTAGCAGTGATACTCTGGGCACAGCGCGGGGACTAAACACTCTGAGTCCCTGTTTTTGCCTTGACCTGTGATAGAAGGTAGTTCCTGCAGGCCTTCTGCTGACACGGCTTACCTTCTGTTCCAGCCCAGCTTGTCTGAACCAGCTGGTGTGTTGGAAGGGCTGGAGCCTTTCACTCTTTATTTTGGCCATCAGGCACTGCGAGCACCTTACCAAGAAAGAAGACCCTCATAGGACTCATGTGCAGGCATGACTGACCCCAGAGTGTTACCTAGCATTATCAAGTGACATTTGAATAGCAGAAGAACGGTTAGAGAATGGCCAATTTCTCTGACTTTTATAATTACTTCTATGGCTAGTAGAGACTAGTAGTTTTCAGCTGGGCACCCTCTTAAAATGTCAGTGGAGTTATTTCATCTCTTGCTTAGAAGATGTGCCCACAAAACAGCTATCATGATAAAGAAAATTATCAGTTTTAAAACCTGGATATGACAATCCTATCCTCTAGTGCCACGCTTTCCCGTCGCGACAATCTAGGAGAAACGACGCATCTCCAGGGACTTGCCCTGGGGAGAAATGGACCAACACAGATACTGTGGATCAAGCGATTTCTCCGTTTAATTGCTGCGTAACATTTGGTTATATACCATAGCCATGCGCAAGCCATCTACTGATTGGTTAGCATGTGCTGTCCACGCGCCTAAAGCAATAGTTCGATTGGATAAGGTCTTCTGATCACGCGAATGATTCCTCCTGTCTTTGTCTTGCCTGGTGTCCTGTTTTCAGTCACGTAGGCCCATCTTGTTTAGCTTTTTGTGCTTATTTCATCAAACTTTGTAGCAACAGTTAGCCTTCGCTGCATCCTTGAGGCCTGCTGCTTGCAGGTGCCTCTGGCTCAGATTGAACAGCCCCATTGTGTCTCTTGTTCACTATGTATCTATTTTTCTAATTATCCCACACTCTAGACTTTTATTTCTGGGCATTATCAAGAACTTCAAACATCGTCATAAAGACAGGTACCTGAGCAATGGTGGAACCTCAGTTGTTCCCATAAGACCCAGCCTGCACTGAGACCCTTGCAGGTGACATCTGTGACTGCAGAGAGCAGAGGTGGAGTCCACGTCCTTCCTGTGGTACAGGAATCTGTACGTGCAACCACCCATGTAGGACCCTGGCAATGCGTGTGAGCATCCGTAACGCCTCACAGAAAAGCACAAGTTCTGCATGTGCAGGCTTGAGCATATTATTTCATTGAAGGAGGCAATAATAATTGTAAAATGAAGCAAAAGAAAGTGTGAACTATGTTTTGGATCTTATTTGTTCAGGAAATAAACATGTACCTTCTTCTTTTAACTGGTATTATAACAAATATGTGTGTTCATGATCAGTTTCTCTAGTGATCTGTGATAAAGCATACTGCTTCCATATATTTTGAGACCATATTGTAATGTGCAGGTCACTTCAGTATTATGCACATGGAATATTATGCATATGGTCATGCATATTAAAATGTTGGTGATGAGAAATAAGGACAGTTTTCTTGTGGGCTATGGTATAGGGAACCCCATCTAGAAAATGAACTGAAGTGAAGCAGAGGTGAAGTGTGTACTGTACACATGACTATTTCCCTCAGCAGAAGTACTTGGCATGCTTGCATTTTTCAAAAGACAAAATCATGTTTGTCTTCCTTGAATGTGCACACATTCCTGGAGATGGGGGATGGTTTTCTTCTCTTTCTCTTTCTTTTTCCCCTGGCCCCTAAGCGCAGTTGAGTTTGGATAATTTGTCCACAGCAACTGAAGGATATGTTGCAGGGGAGGGAGGAACAGAGTTTGTATTTATTATTGTAAAAGCTCTTTTTTTCATGTTAATTCCTTTTAAAAAATATAATGGTACGTAGGGGTTACATTACAGGCCTGTTTCACCAACACAAAGTATCTGTACTAGAGTAGCACATGCAAATGAAGCTGAAACAGAGAATCATTGTTTAATAAAATTTGCTGCAGATAAAGCAAAACTATCCGTGTTTTTAGTAAAAGAAACAAATGAAAAAATGCATTTTTGAGACTTTTCCTTAAAGAGCGCTAGGGTTGAGGAAATGTCTTTATGTGGCTTAATAATCTTATTTCTTCCCATTAACATTTTCAACAGATTATCTGTTTAACCATTAAACACCAACCCTACAAGCATTTCAGTGCACACCTAAGTTTGGTCACATGAGTTATCCCACTGAAATGGGAATACTGTCCTGAGCAAAATAGTTCAGGGTTCAAATTAGGAATAGCCAAACTCCTTAAAGTAACACTTTCAAATGCATTAGAACTAATTCAACCTTTCACTCTTCTGAGCCTGTAATTTAATTGATTCTGGCTTAATTATATTAGAAACTTTTCATGCAACAGTAAATGCTTCCTAAGTGTAGTTTATCTAGTGATAATATTTTAAAATAGGAATATGTATAATATTGGGCATCTTTTTGTTCTTACTGCAAAGTTATTTTTTACTTGCTTGGTCAAAACTATTTACATTCTTTTACTGTGAACCATGTGACCATCAAGATCTACTCTAGACTTTAGTGGTATTTAGTGTCTTTATAACAATAAAGTCACTCTAACCTACTTTAAAGATACCCATTTTTAGAAAGATGACATATACACACACGTATACACATGTATATGTGTGTGTATAAGCGCACACACATGTATACATGTGTATACATGTACACTCTTGCACATACAAAAACCAAGTTTCTAAATTCTGGGAAATTTAGTGCAATTAGTCACACCAGCTGGTAGCCAAAGAATTTTTGCCAGATGGAATGGTACCTTCGCAGCATGTTTTGTCACAGACTTCAGCAAGGCCAGGACTTGAGCATACAGGGCTCGCCCCATTGAAAGCCGAAGCTCTGTAGCACACTCAAAGCTTCTCTTTAATTGTAGTCTGTCTTATATTTGGAGACCAGTATGTCTGTCTGTGACAGACCCCTTTCTTGTTGGGTATTTGTGGTTCAAGAAGTGATACCTTGCACCAGGCTAGGTAGAACATCCTTTGGAGTGTGTAAGTGCAAACTCTGTAGGAAAGCCACATTCATCATTAACTGAAATGGGATAAAAACACATGGTGCAGCCCTCACATAAGTTTTACCAACTGGATATGGCAATAGAAGATTTGTTTGCTTTGTGTAAAACATGCATTATGCAATACTATACCTTTCTTTGGAATGAAAAACAAGACAGACAGGAGAAGAAACAACAGTATTTTTTCCCAGTAAAGCAAGCAATCAGAATTTAGCTCTGACACCAGCTGACACTTATGGTGTTGTACCTCCCGTCTGCTGTATAACACCAAGTAAAGGTTCAGTTTGGGGAATTTTAAATGTTCTATTGCCAAGACCTAATAATCTATTACTATCATGATAATTCTAATCCTCCAGCACCCTACCTGTGCACTGAGTAGCCTGATAAGGAGACATCTGCCATGAGAAAAATAGTCCTCAGAGATTCCTGATTTTACTTTGCTGCTGCTGTCAGTGCAAACATAATCTGGAGTGACACCACCTTCCATTCTTCACTCCAGAGATTTATTCAAGAGTCTGTATGGTGCTGCTCTCTCCAACAACTACCTCAATGTCTAAAGTCTCTTTCTGGTTTGAGCAGCTCGCTAAATTTTGTAAAAAAGAAAGGGAAAATATATACCCCTGCTAAAAATGCCAAACACAAAATATTTGTGACTTTAAGCTGAGTGGTTTGTTTCATAGTTAAAACTTGGTCTGTAATTGGGAAGGGCTGCCAATGTAGCGGATAATCACTGAAGTTGTACTTCAAGGGAGATGATGCTCATAAGAAAAGTAGTAATTCACTAATACCAATTCAGTCAGTTCCTTGGATAGGGAAAGCTATGCTGGTAAAATGACCAAATCTACATAAGAGCCTTTGCAAGTATAGCTGTGATAATCAGAAGAAAAAAAAAAAAATCAAATCCCTTACCATCATAGCTATGCCTGCAAAACTTCTGAGTCTGCACCAGGCCTCAGAAAAGCATGTGCATTTGAAGAATAAAAAATAGGCTTTGAAGTGAGGAGCACTCAGTGAAGATGAATGGGCTGAGGTCACAACTCTACATGTTTTATTGTTTTAGTCCATCTGACTTGCAGAACAAACAAGGCAGCCAAGTGCTGATTTACAGGGGGAAGGTTATCTTCCTGACCAATAAGGACCAAATGTTTTGTTTTTGAGAAACAAAATCAGATTCTATGGAACATAAAATCCTTGGAACCTGCTGCTGATTTCCTGCCTTCGGGAATTTCTTTTTGCAGCTGGCAAAAGCTTAAAACAGTAAAATTGTGCAGTTTAGGAAGCTTTTCACAGCAATGTCTTCCTAATGCTAAGTACAACAACGTCGTAAAACATGCCACAGACAAAATGAGTAGTTGTAGCTGATTTCTTGTTTAATCTAACAGGTTTTCAAACTAACTAATTATTGTCATTCTCTTGTACCAGTTTTTACTTGCAGGTTGGTTAAGGGTTAACTAAAGTTGGGAGACTGGGTCCAACTAAGTACTAGCCAGGAACCATTATGAAAACATGGCAAACTGGAAAATCCAAATATGGATTTCTGAACTCCACAATGTACAGAACTGCTCTGATAGCTCTAGTTGTCTAGCCAATGGGTGTTTTCATGGGAATTTAACATTTAAGCTATCACTAACCAGTATCTCACAGGGAAAAAAAAAGGTTTCTAACTAATTTACTCCATAAAAGCTTTGGCGTAGGTATGTCCACAAAGACCCTGTAGCCTTGAACATTAGACATGACAGATGCTCAAAATCCCCAAACCCTCCTAACCTGCCAAGGAGGAAAAAATTCTTTGGCACCTGTATTTCTGCCCATGATTATGTGCAATATCTTAACACAGCTGCAGTACTCATGGACCTACCTTACAGCTAAGCCCAATGAAGCATGAGGACACAGATTTATCTTACATGGAGAATGTCTTGGTTTATCAAATATATTAATAATAGTATTACCCTGCTGAATGGTGGATAGCTACTCTGCCCAATTTAGAGAAAATAATTCTTCCTTATGCCTGTTGAGTGTTTTAGCCATTGGTCTACTGGACATACTGGGATGTGATAGCCCTTGTGTCTTGCACAGAAACAGTGCCACCTACATCCATAATTAGACACTGGAGCAGAGATTTGGACCTATCTGTGCCTCTTGCCAGTTAAATGTGCTAAACACTGCACTGCAGGATAAAATTCTCCTCATCTACCTATGACCCAATTAATAATTAATTGTTTTATGTAAAATGAAACAGGAGAAGCAGGCTCCTTTTCAGAACAGCATGTAGGTAGGGCTTCTCCTGAGAGAATGAGAACCTGGTTCATGTCTCTTATGCCCAGTCTGGCAAAATGTCCCATGCCCAAAATCAGTGCCCAAACTATTGAGCTGTTGGAGAACATCCCATGATTGGGAGGCTGAGCAGCTTTAGCTCCTACTTCAGAGAGAGAGCTCCCAGCTGAGAACTGAAGTCAGAGATACATGCCTTCCCCTGCACAATTAACCTTGGCTGAGTCTTGATGAATCTAAGTCAGTAACTAAGTTGTGTACAATTGCACTTCATTGGACTACAGCCTCATTTTATCTGCTTGTATTTCAGTAACTTTGTAAGTTTGTTGTGATTTAGATTGCTGTTTGGCGTGTGATCAATGCTGTATTTGAAAAACAAAACTTGCTCCAAGAAAGCTCAAGAGAGCGAGAGAACAAGAGATCATAGTTGAAAGTTTTTTTGGAAAAAGTGCCTGATTTTCTGGATACAGTGATCATTGTTCAGCTGTTAAGATGACTTAAACTAAACAATTCTACATTAGTTAACTCTTCTATTACAAGACTTATTGGATAAGCAAAGTCTTCCCTAAAATGGAGGCCTCTCAATAAATAGAAAAATAAAGTAAAATTAATTTATGCTCAGAGAACCAGCCCCAAAATCATGGACCACTTCTGTCTTATTTTGAGGGGTTTAAGGTGAGTCAATACTGTTGGCCACTTGACACATCACATTTGAGTAAGAAATGTTGTCAGGGTGTTCTTCCTCTCCCACATGTGTTTCTAGAAGGAACAATTCTTGATACTATATGTTCTGAGTCATGATAGCAAATATTACTGGAAAGTTACAAAAGTCTTAAAAAGAGCAAACTAAGTTCAGCTCAATTATTTATCAGTCCTTTCCCAGAGAAAGGTGTCAGCACAGACAATATTTGAAATTCATGTAGTATTTGATTAGACTGATTGATTGTTCTTACAGCTGAAGATATTAACATTCATTAGTCTTACTTACTGGTCATTAATACTGCCTTTATTATCAAGTAAAGAATAAATAGAAATTCTAATAAAAAATTCTCAAGTCTTGTGATTTCCAGTCCATTAGATCTGTTGTTTTAAGGCTGACAACACAAAAGTTTGTTATAAACATTTCAAAAATACTTTAATAAATCCTTTATATTTTAACTCTTTTAAACTTAAGCAGGCTAAGAGACATTCTCATATATCCAACATAATAAAGCACTAATCGCATGGTTTTTACTAACACACTATCACACTCTTATGTGATTCTGCAGAATGGTTAAAACTTGTTACATATAAAATGACTAACCACAATTAACCTCTATTAAAGAGATTAAAGTCAAATTTCTGTATTATATTTTGACAGGAAGTAAGAAAAAACTCTAAGAAGACTAAGAAATCATGTAAAATTTAATAGGTTTCATTTTAATTGATCATTTTAATGGTACACAAAATGTAACAAAATTAAAAGCCTGTTAGTGGTCATTGTTCCAAAAATGCACTTTACTTCCATTAATTTACTTCTATGATTTCAGTGGAAGCACATTTAAAGTACAGTTGTAAATATTTTTAATCTTTGACTTTTTTTTTTTACAGGAGCCTCTGAACGTGATTGATCCCAGTTTGATGGATCTAAATGGTCCAAGTGAAGATGCACTAGAATGGGATGAAACTGACATAAGTAATAAGCTGATCAGTATTCATGAAGACTTAAGTGATCCTGATCAGGAACTCAAGAAGGATGATCTAAGCCAGAAACCTACTTCAGGAGGATGTGGTGATAATGATGTGAATGAAGACAAAAGTATCAGTGATCGTGGAAGTCCTCTTTATTGTCCCAGCATTACTTCCCCTCCAAATCCTCACATCTATCAGGTCTATAGTCTTCATAATATTGAATTATCAGAAAAAAAACACATGCCTTTTTTGAAAAAAACATCCAAACTCTCCAATGTAACACAGTCTAACATTTTAAACAAAAGTCTTAGTAAAGACTCATCATTTTCATCTACCAAATCCCTGCCAGATCTAATAGGGGGAACCACACTGGCAAAACCATATAACTATATGTATCAGAGTGGAAGCATAAGCAGGCATTCTGAGAGTGAGAGTGGCATAGTGAGTGAATGTGATACAGAAACTACAAATAATTCAGAAATTTTTTTGCTAAATGATATTGAAAGCACTCAGAGTAATCCTGAAATTGGGCATGCAGAAACTCAAGTGGATGATATAGTTGATGTAATAAAACAAAAAATAAAGCAAGATGAAGAAGACCATGCTAGTCTCTCAGATGATTTCCAGTTGGCACCTTCTGCATGTTGTAGAACTGAAAATGGTGAGGATTTGGACAGCATTACCATGTGTAACCCTGTTTGTCTAGAAGAACTGCAAGGAAAACATGATGTGTTTACATTTTATGATTACTCATATCTTCAAGGCTCCAAATTCAAATTACCAATGATAATGAAACAATCACAAATTGAAAAAACACATACAGCGGGCAGTTTGTTTCATGGTATTTGTCTTGATAAAATACCTGGTAAATCTGAACATAAGGCTGGAGAGTCACAACCAGATGGGTTTATTCATGACCATACTCTGGCAAGTGTCCCTGGAGAATCAGATCCCAATTCCTGTAAATCTGCAGAAACTGTAAGAAAATTAACTGTTACAGAGAGTACAAGACAGGTTTCAACTTTATCTCGTAGTTCTTCATTAGAATCTCTGTCTGTAGTAGGTGATTTGTTCAGCTCAGGTATTTTTAAAGGTGGAGACGGTCTTCAGCGAAGCACCTCTTTGGAGAGCTGGCTGACTTCCTACAAAAGCAATGAAGATCTTTTTAGTCATCATGGCTCAGGAGACATAAGTGCAAGCAGTGATTCTGTTGGAGAGCTCAGCAAAAGGACATTAGATCTTTTGAACCGCTTAGAGAATATCCAGAGTCCTTTAGATCAAAAGATAAAGCACAGCATCTCTGATATAACACTCCAAAGTAGCTCTCAAAAAATGTCTTTTACTGGACAGCTGTCTCTAGACATTGCATCCTCAATCAACGAAGACTCAGCAGCTTCTCTCACTGAACTCAGCAGCAGCGAGGATCTTTCTCTCTGCTCTGAAGACATTGTACTGCACAGAAATAAAATGCCAGATTCAAATGCATCATTTAGAAAACATCTTAATAGATCTGTAGCTGATGAGAGCGATGTCAATGTCAGCATGATTGTTAATGTCTCCTGCACTTCTGCTTGTACTGATGATGAAGATGACAGTGATTTGCTTTCAAGTTCCACCCTTACCTTAACTGAGGAAGAGCTAGGTATCAAAGATGAAGATGATGACTCCAGTATAGCAACTGATGAGGATATTTATGAAGAATGCAATTTAATTTCAGGACTTGATTATATAAAAAATGAACTCCAGACTTGGATTAGACCAAAATTTTCTTTGACAAGGGAGAAGAGAAAAAGTAACCTCAGTGATGAAATTCAGCACAATAAAGTTAGTAATGAGACATCAAAAGCCACAGATACATTAAGCATTGAAACACTATTGAATGGTTCAGTACAGAAAATATCAGAAAATAATGGCAATAGTAAGAACGTACCACGTGAACGTGAAAAAGGGACAAAGAGTCACCTGATGAAAGATATCTCTCAGGTTGTGAAAGATCAGCTTGTGGATGATATGGAGAATGGCAATGTTGGAAATACTATTGGCAGTCAAAAGGAAGGTCTTGTTAGAACATCAGCAACTCCCCAAACTCATGCATCACTTGGTGTCAGAAAAGCTGAAAATGAATGTTGTGTCTGTGAAGCATTTACAGACAGTTCAGATGATTCACATATGGATGGCAAGGAGACTGTTCTGTCATCAGATGGATCCAGAAACCCTCCGAAAGAATGTCAAAGACATCTTCAGCCTGATCATCACTCTCTTGCTTCCTCTCCTGCTAAAAAGCCTTGTCTTGAATCTTCCTCAGAAATTAATTGTGTAGACATACAAGATACAGCTTTACAAACATCCTTA
>NW_010972853.1:9663349-9663558 GCF_000737465.1 Haliaeetus leucocephalus
CAGATCAAGGAAAAAGTGTTAGAACACTCTCACAGACCCATTCAGCTGAGAAAAGGGGACTTCTATTCTTATCTTTCACTTTCTTCTCATGATAGTGACTGTGGAGAGGTAATCAAATACATAGAGGAAAAGAGCAGCACTCCTGTGCCACTGGACTTCACAGATGAAAGAGAAAATATTGAATGCTTTTTTGAAGCCTGTCCTGAGGA
>NW_010972853.1:9663870-9664248 GCF_000737465.1 Haliaeetus leucocephalus
TAGCACTAAAAAGAGTAGTACAGGAGAATCACCTGGATCTGAAGAGCCCAAAGGATGTGTTGCTGCTTCTGAAGAGGCTTCAGCTATAGAGTTTCAGTTAAAGCCTGGCCATTCACAGAAGAAGGATGCTTTGCATCAGAACAGTAAAACTCTTACTTGTGAAGAAAATCTCCTTAATCTTCATAAGGAAAGACATATAAATATGCACAGATAGAATGTAACTCTCTCCAGGCACATACATTATCCTAAAAACAGGTATGTACTCTGCAAGTTGCACATTCTTTTTTTTAACCTTTTTTTGCTCCCCCCTTTTTTTTTTTACATTTTTGTACAATGAATGGAGATTAATCACCATCCAGGCTTCTGTTTTATGACAGT
>NW_010972854.1:0-14453 GCF_000737465.1 Haliaeetus leucocephalus
TTGTGTCCTCATTTTCATGTCCTCATTTCCTCTCCCACTAAGTCAGGGCAACCTGTGAATCTGAAGGCAAAGGAAGCAATGGATAAAGTCCTGTTTTTCTTTGTGTTTTCTGCATTCAGGAGCGGTCTTTCTTGGAGTGGAACAGGCCCACAGATTTTCAGGAAAGGGACCATTCTGCTGAAGGTGTGAGGTTGAAACTATCACGTGGTTGTCTTTTGTAGGCACGCTCTTGCTATCATGGGAAGTGTCAGTGAGCAGTGATTGCCCTGGAGAAGCCATTATTCTCTATTTTGTTGTCTACAGGCTGGGTTTCTGGTCGGTGTAAACTGGGATTTTTCATTGACTTCCCTGAAATAATGTAGTGAAACAGCACCAGAAAATCTGTCCCCAGCTTCTCAGTTGTTTTATGTCCTGATCAATAAAACTGGGGGGCAATTGCCTAACAGCACTGCTAAGTTTAACTGTAATGTCTTTTGCAAAATCTTATCTTCAATGTTATGTATCTACAAAGCCTGTTTCCATTTCTGAGCCTGTCCAATGCACTTTTCTGTCATGTCAGCCCTTCCTTGATTAGTTAGTTATGACTTTTTTCCTCTGCTAGATGGAGAGGGGGAAATCTGGACTTAATAAAAAGACAGGAGACATTTACCTTCCCCTCAGCCTTATTCTGCATGGGAAGCTAAGAGTTGAGTACTTCTGCCTAATACACAGTCATCCTCCTCTAAACCCAATGTCTTTCCCACTCCGAGTAAACTCTCGGTTCTGTGGGTGTGTCCTGGGTATTTCCTTCCTGGCTCACTTGTTGGTCTGATAAAGCTGGTCACACCTGGCAATTCTGAATAAATGATAGCCACTCATCACTTTGTGGACAGTGACTAGCAGCTCAAGTGTTTCAGTGCAGCATATCGACAGCCACCTATACTGGGATAAAAGCAGAAGTAGCGAGAAAACTTCTGGGGTTGCTTGGGTGCCATAAGACAGGAAGGCTGAGTGCAACCAGTAGCCACCAGGTCTTAAAGTCATTGCTTAAACAGTTAAATTAGGTGACATTCAGAACCCCATGGCACAAAATGTTCAGGGTCTTCAGCTGCTATGTGGTTCGTGGTGTGGCTGCAGACACTGTGAGACCCACAGGCCTGGAGTAGGCTGGAAGAGCCACAGGGGCTTGTGCAGAGCATGTGCCTCCCTCCCACAGCCTGACAGTGCCAGGCACCACAGGGGCTGGCCACCTCCAGGCGTGGGCCAGGACGCTGGCTGGAGGGCACGGGCAAGCTCCTGGAAAAGGATTACAGGCTACCACAAGTTCACAGTGGTAAATATCTAGGTAAACAGAAATAGATTCAGCTAAATTTCGACTTGGGAAAAATTCCTAATCTCTAGGTAAGCATGTTCTTTGCCAGAAAAAAAAGCTGAAATATTGAGTTATTTTAAAAATGCTTGCATCTGTGCTCAATTAAGTTGACAGGTTTTTAAAAATAATGCATTTGGAAATTCTGTGTGCTGTTATTTGCAAATTGCTTCAAGAAAGTCCTGGTTATCCGGTTAATTATTCAAAACTATACAATGAATTATTTCTGTACATGGTTTATGCACAGCTTATTCTAGATCTTTAATATTCATACTGAGATTGGATCATTTTAATTGAATGCCTATGGCCTATGTCCTGCTGTATGCTTCTGTCCTTTGATTGTATAAATTCCTGCACTTGCACATTTAGAATTTGTTTTTGTGATTTTTTTAAAAAGATCCTGTTTATGTGGAAACTTTTACCAGTGAACAAGTTCACTAGCATGCCATGGAAAATAAAATAGGTAGTGTGCTAAGCTGACAAATTTACCTGAAAATTATCTCTTTTCCTATTCTAAGCAAATACTCTCAAGCATTTATATTTTAAAGGAATTCAGTCAAGATTTTTGTGGAATTAGGCAAGTAACATGATGACTGAGGAAAGGCTAAAACTCTACTAGTGTGTTTTGTAGGGAAAAATCTTATACTTTTCAGATTGGATTTGTTTTTTCATGGCCACTGCTCAGAACCAGCTCCCCTCTGAGATGCAGAGTGCACAGTTCAGTATGCATAACAAAGCATCTATCTTGCAATGCATATGGATAACAGATTAAATGATAGCTATTTAAAGTACAGTGAGGGAACACCAAAGGCTTCACAAGATTAATTTGCTGCTCTTTGAATAACAAAAACGTCAAACACAGAAATGTGAGTGGTTAGTCAGATCAAAGACTTCCACAGCTACAATGATAAATGCTCAGACTGTGCCTTACAGAAAACCAAACAAAGGCATTGAGGGAGAAAGCAAACACGCTGGGTGACTCCTTCCTTTCTCACTGTTTTCACCTGTCCTGATTCTTGTATCTGCCAGTCAGTGTGCTAGCTCAGAGAGAAACCTAGAGCAGACAGAGTGTGGCATGCGTCCTCCCCTTCCCACTGCTGGCATTGCCTTCTCGATTTGTGCCCTCTTAGAAGTGCTCCCAAATACAGTGCAGAACCACTTAAAAATATCTTTTGTTTGAGCCTGAGTACGCCCGTACTCTGGAAGCTGTGAAACTCTCGGGCCAAGGAGAGTAGTCAACTCTGGGTAACCACGGACTTGTTTTTCCTTTTTCCTATCAAGACCTCTTGCTTCTGAATGCTAGCTCTGGGTGTGCCTATTCTCTCAAGTTTCCTATCAGTTTCTGCTACTGAACATGGTAGCATTTTTCTAATGATGGTGTCTGATGAGGGAGGCGTGTCATTGAGTGGCCGGGAACATGGGTTACAGTGCAGTGAGGTGTGTGTGACCCCTCTCCAGAGTGGTCATGGCATATAGGGCAGAGCATTTCTCTGCCTGCTGCTGTCTGAAAAAGAGCCGCTGCTTTTGGAGGCAAGTCAGCGTCCCAGTCCTCCTTCCCAGCGAAGAAGGGCCTTCTCTGACTCTTGCTGTGCTCCCTTTGTGTCAGGTTGTCCTGAACGTCCGAGCCTGTGTCCAGCAGGCCATGGCAGAGGTGAGACCACGCAGCTTCTGCACAGAGAAAAGCAGGGTGTTTTGCTGCAAACTCAAGCTCGTAGCCCGCTACGGCTCCTGCAGGTGAGTCGGCCTCAGCCCAAAGCACAAGCCACTTGATCTCCACCTCGCGACGTGTTGGCCGCGCGAAGCACGTGGGTTATGGTGTGGTTCCCCCAACAAATTTGCTGCCAGCTTGGTGAGCTCACTGCAAAATGGTCAGATGTTGAGTGGTAGGATAGTCAGTCTGAATTTGAAGCTGTCCTGTGGGCTAGGTTGGGATGTGCTTCTCCTCTGCTTCTTTTCAGGAACACGCTGGGGACCAGAGAGTTGTATCTTTACCCACATGGGAGTACTCCACGGACATGCAGACCTTTTTCTCCCTACAACCCCCGTCGCGCAGTGATTTTAGACATTTGCATGAGATACTTGAGGGCAGACACTTGAGGAGGTGTTGGTCTGGGTGAGTTCTTCCCATTCTCTCTCCCCTTCGCCTCCCTCCCCCGGCAATAGTTGCACTGCTAAAACACATGCAGTTCTCATGCTTTATACTGCAGAAATAGATTTATTCCCATGTGCGCTACACAAATGCCTCTGATGGTAGTGTCTGACTGTAACTTCTGTGCAGACAAACGTTTTTGGCCTAAGCCACTACAGCCTGGTTCAGTGCCCACCAAATTACTGTGTGCGCTCCCACTTTGATGAGCATCTGCTCCATCTCTGCTGAATTGCCCTTTGTCACTTTTCCAGTGATAGCTACTGAACTTATTCTGATCAACAGCAAGGAAAGGATTTTGTCCAGATAATCTTTTTCTGTGTTTGAAACAAAGAGCCTAGCATTTTTAGCATGTGAATAACAGATCATTCAGAGGAAAAATCCTCCCTTCTGGACGTATATTTCAAAATTTGCGGCATGTTGTAGCTCCACAGACAGTCAAAAAGGAGTTACTGCTGAAATTTCCATGCATGTTGATACCTTGTATTTTCAGCTTTTATTTTTCTTGTGACTTTACTGTCTTACTGATTTTCTTTTTAACTTTTCTATGCCCTGATAGATGACTTTTCTTCCTTTGGAAGGAGTTTACTTTTAGACGCTTTCAATCTTCATTTAAAAGTTGGGTTTGTATTCAGATTATTATTCTCATTGATTTCTGTTTCTTCCTCCTCCCAAATTCTTAATAACTTTGTGTCATGTCAGAGCAAAAAAATGTTACACATTTGGAGGGATGTTGTATGAGATAAATGATACATACCACTTAGCTGTTTGCTCAGCAGAAGTGGCAGCATTCGTTGTTCGTTTGCTTGTTTATGGTGGGAGCAACATTCTGTAATAGCTGGAACATCTACTGCCTGAAAAGAGTTTGGAAATGCCGTATTTTCATTCCACACACAGAAGTATGGGGCGAAGTGGAAGAGGGAGAGGAGGAAAACCCTTCCAATAAACGTAACCTCCAGTTATTCTCTATCCTTGCTTGCACTCTGCTGCTCTGTAATAACACTGTCATTGGTGACAACCATCCCGTCCCATAGATGGTTTAAATTGTTCTTAGCTTCTTCTTGCTTTTTCTGTGTGCCATTTCTCTGGGGGGATTTAACGTTAAAATTGTTTAATCAAAACTCAGATTCTCTCCTGATGTTGCGATAGTTTCATTCTCAGCTGGTGGTGCCGAAATTGTTCTTTCCAGGGGAGCAGCCTTTGCGTTAAAGCTGCCCTTCCAGTGTGAAGCCACTGCATTTTTTGCTAGTACCCAAAAGACAGGGGGAAGGTTGGAAGTTTTTCAGTCTTCCAGAAGGTGTCAGTAGGAAAATGTACATTGCCCAAAGGTAACCATCGTTGCTTCGATCCTCACTTACTTGATCCTGCCCTATCAGCCAAACTGCAAAGCTCCCTTCCCTCTGCTTTGAAATCTGAAAGACCTTGTATTTTATCCATTTCCATCGGGAGCAGCAAACAGACTTTGTGCTCAGGACCTCTGCATGACTGAAGTCCTACATGGCTTTCAGACAAAGCAGCCTCTCTGCTCTTCCAGCTTGCTCTCCTTTCAAAAGGAGACACTTTGGGTTTGGAAAAATATTGGTTGGTTAGCTTTTACAGCTGTGTAAATAAAGAATGAAGAATAAAATCTGGAGGCATAAAAATGACAGGTCTAAAAGTTCTTGTCTTTGTCTCAGGTCTGTTACATCAATGTAAATTGGAAGGGAATCTCTTTGCTCAAATATTTCATTTCCAACCCCAGTGGCAGATACAGTCTACTGACTCTCTGACCAGCTCTTTAAATTAGTATGCTGTTCCCCTTCTTTTATGTGAATTACTATGAGGACACATTTGTCATGCCTTTGCCAGCTGGATTGCTCTGCTGTGCATAGCTTGACGTGATACGGCACTTCCAGACGCATGAAATATTTCCATGTTTCTGATATTTCAGTGAGTCTCTGCATGACAGCACAGAACAAACCTGCCCAAATACGTGGTTCACCAAATTACCAGGCAATTAACTCACTCCAAGTTACTAGTTGTTGCCCCTTGCTCTCCCGCATTATTCCTTCCCCTGTGATGTGGCAGTGCCCTAAGAGCGCCTTTTCTTTGTGCTGCAGTAGTTTGTGACGGCCCCGACATAAAGCACAGGGTTCCCACCACTGCTTCCCCCTGCCCTTCCACCAAAGCCACTGAGTTCACAAGTATACCACTGAATATTGTCTGCTTCCTCAAAATCAATCACTCTCTGCAGAGTCCTCCCCTCTTCAGCCATCATTCCTCCTTTCCCGGATCTTGGCTGACTTCGGGCTGTCTGCTGCACAGTGACATGTTCATCTCTTCCTCACTGCAGTCAGCTCTGACACGCTCTTGTCTGTCTCTCAGCGAGACAAAGTTGTTTTGTTCAAGATCATGAGGCACTGGGGTTTGAAAGGAATCTCAACGTTCGGTAGCAGGGGGAAAATGGCATTGCTGGAGGCTTGATTTAGGTGTCCTGTGTCATGCCACTGAGGCACCTTAACCAGGGACTGCAGGCCTCCAGCTGCTGCTCCAAAATGATGTGGATCTTGTGTCTGCCAGCCGGAGGTGGGGATCTGGGGCATTACAGGGAAACTGACATATCGGTGATGCCCACCCTTGGGTAGCTGGATCAAAGCATTGGACCTTGTGAGCACGGCTCAGTTGCACTCCAGGCATTCAGACATCCAAGGACAAATCCTGCATCTCTTTTTTAAGCGATGCTATGATTTGGTTTTGTACCTGAGTCCTGACCTGCAGAGAGCTTCTCCAGCCTGGACTCCACGTAGGCATATGGGTGTGAGCTTTTACATCCATCGTTGCTGTGTAACCCAGGCATGAGATGCAAAAAGCCTACAGCTCTCTCAAGAGACATTGAAGGAAACCATTTGACTACCTGATTTCTCCCAGAAGAAGGATGTCTCCTTTTTTCCCTTCCCAGTCAGAAGAGGCTCAGTTGGGAGGGACTTCAAGTCCAACACTTCAGTCCATTTTTGCTGGAGGGCATGCCTGGAATGCACAAAAACCACCACAGAGTGCATACCTAGTGACCTTCTTCCTGAATCTGAGGGGGCAGTTTCTCTCCTGTCATGCCTGCAGGAAGGACTTCAGTGAAGAAGATGTAACTTTTTTTTTTCCTTTTGTGGCTAGATACCTGGGTGACAGTTATCGACAGCAGGGGTAAGGAAGCAGGTGCTTAGTGTTAGCTTCCTGCTCCAAGTGGGTTGCAGACTGATGCCAGAGGACAACATGGCTCTCTAAGCAGAAGAGTATGATCACTTACTTTTTCTCCCTCTCAGTGAATAAACTCTTCTACTGCCCTTTCCAAAAAGAGAACCATGCTACCTTTTTGATCTTTACTTTCTTTTCATCTCTTTAGTAGTTTACCCACTTAATCCAAGGAATCTCCTTGCTGCCCTGACATAAGAATAGTTTATTATTGCCTCTAAATGAGTAATTGCTACTTGACTCTGTTGTTGTTGTTTAGTTTCTTTATAGAGTGTCTGAGACAGGGCTAGTTTAAGTGTATAATCCTGGTGGTTATTTGGAAGACTTGCTTGTGACACATGAATTGTCTTCCAGATTATATATTGTAGACTGACAGTTTTCTGAGTACACTTAGCTGGAAGAAAAACTCATTGGGTCTCATATCTGGTCATTTGAAAATCATAAAATTACTGTAAAAACCCTTCTCTCTTGACTGAAAAGCCGTATCTTGTTCATTGTGGCAAAAGCAGATCTTAGGTGAATGTGCTATGCCACGTAACTAGTTTGTGAGGGTGACTCAATGAAAAACAAAAGAGCAGCTTGACATATATGGCAATCAGTGTAATGAGCTGAAATTCATGGCAGGAGAGAACATCCTTGCATACGGAGTATGAAGGTGAACAAAAGAAAAGAAGCAAAGAACCATTCTAACAACAAGCCCCCAAACATTTGGAAGGAAAACAAAAAGCGAAACCCTTTGTGTTGCAAGTTAAGCAAATCTCTGGTAGACAGGATTAGGAGAAAAATTTCCGACAAACTGTTTTTGTAGTTACCCACTTCAAAGCTCAGGCACAGCTCAGGCTCCTCTCCTAGTGCTGCCTCTGGCCGCTGCAAGGCAGCGCTTCCGCTTCTGGACTGCGTGACAATTTCTATGTACCCAAACCTGAGCTATATTTCCACAGACCTGTCTTGGTTTTGACTCCGTTCAAAGAACATTTTTCATGTCTTCTCACTCAAACTCTTCTTCCCAAATTGAGGAGGAAGCTCAATAGCTTCAACAGCAAAATAGCTCCTAGCAGCCTGAAACTGTCTTGCTATGAGCATGCCCGGAGCCTAGTGCACGAAATCACCAAGTAAGAGATCTCAAAATAAGTATTTTATCATAACAAATGTTTGGATGTGCTTTGTGGCTGATTGATATATGTCATGAAATAAAACTGCGTTAAATTTTTCGTACACGGTTTTACTTTAAAAAGTTTATCAGCTCCCATTGGCAGTTGCTTTCTGCTCTAAGGGTCTATTTGAAGACTGAACTAGTGAAGTTGCATGTTGCCTTTGCCAGTATTGCTTTCAGCAGACTTTTTTTATCCTGTTCTTTGACATTGCTTCAGGCAGTCTGAGCGCTTGAAGATGTCCACTGCCAGTACAAGATCTGTGTTGCCAAATGAACTGACTGGGGTGCCTTAAACTTCCCTAGCTGCCAGTACCACAAAAAGTGACACAGACTAATGGGTGCAGTGGAGAAATAAACAAAGGGTTACCACTTCCTTGGCAAAGCTGTTGATGATGACATGTCACCTGAACCTTGGAAGCTGATTTTCTGACAGATACTCCCACACTTTGTGGGCAGAACTGTCACAGGCAGATCTAACTGAATAGTGAAATGTCGTTCCTTCCTTTTTTCTGAAATTATAATTGTAACTAATATTTCATGTCAGATTTGCTAACCTTGGAAGTTAATGTTATATCTTCCCCTCCATAAGACAAATAGCAATATCGGTTTCCCCAGGTCTTTGCTAGTGTGGAGTAGTGGTGATCCTAGACACTTTTACGCTTGGCACAGTACAAGGATGAGAAAAGCCCAGTACATCTGCAAGGACCATTCCTGGGCAACAGGGGCATGAAGGTGGAGATTTTAAAAATGAGGATACGTGGCAGCCTGACTCCTCCAAACTGTGTTGCAGATTGGGTGTCCAAATCTCCCTCACTTAAATTTATAAGGCTGCCTAGGCCTTCATAGCATTTCAATATCAGTCTCTCAGAAGTTATAATACTTGGTATTTGTGAGCTGGTACTTATTGTCTAATGTGGCGAGTGCAATGACACCACTAGCTGGCACTACTTTGCACGACAAAGAGTCACTGTGTGGAAATATAACCCAGATATGTCACTATTGCTGTGCGATTCATTAGAGTCAATCACGTCAAACTGACAATGTTGTCATAGCTGTTCTGAATTTCTCAGTTCTTGTCTCCCCTTTGCCTTGAATTTCTTTGGTTTTTTTTAAATAGTGGAAAGAACAGTGTATTGAGTACTTGATATTTTTGCTCAGGGGGGGATGAAAATACATAACTTTGTTGGGTTTTAGTTAAGCCCTATCATCATCCTGCGTGTCTGTCGGAAGAGCATGAGCCGTGTCTCTCAAGCTTTTTCTGCCAGAGAATACCAGGTTTCTTTGGGAAAGAGATGAGAACGCTAGTAAGAAACTGATGGATTATTTGGATTTGGGTGGAAAATCTGTTTCAACAGTTTCTCCACAGCGATATCATATGGAGCCAGGGCAAAGACTAACGTAACAAGAACAGTAACCACGTTTTTTTCACCTATCAGGATGCGTTGTCCTGAGAGCGGAATGGAAGTTGGAAAATTTGCTAAGCTTAAATTTATACACAGTGGCAATCCATCAGTCTAAATTAAGCTTAATTGTAAAATGCATGGCTTGTGTTACAAGTATTTTGAAATTATGGCCTAAATAGTAAAAAAAAAAAAAAAGGAAAGAAAAAATTGTAGTATTTGAAATAGTAGATTAAAATTTTCAGAAGCACTTGAGGAGCTTTTGTCCAAAAGTCTTTCTAACCCGCTAAACCACTTGTTTTTAAGAATTTCTTATGCGGATAACCCCCCCCACACACACACATTTTAGCAAGGAACATTGAGCTGCTCTGTCTCACTGTAGACAGGTACTTACTGACATTGAAACAAGTTTGTGGGAGATTAAAAACAGAGATGATGGATGACCTGTAAATGAGGTTTAGATGGGTACAAAAGATAAGGCCCCATCTGTACTGTGAATTGATTCTGGAATCACTGACTGAAGTTCAGGAAAACACCTCAAGCTGACTGCAAACCTTCCACTGAATTGAGTGAAGCCAGGTGAATATCACAAGATTGCAAAATTAAGGAGGCAATTTTGAGAGTGGGAGCATTCTGGTAAAATTGTAATAAGCATTCGTTTCCAGCTGAGAACCAGAAAATATCAGGAAAAGGCTGGAACAGAATTTAGGAGTCATCTTAGTGAAAACTTTGAAAAGGGTGAAATGTGTTGGATGACAGTATCTGCAGATTCTAACTTCATTTGCCTGCAGTGAGTTTGCTTAATCCCGTTAGAAGTAGCTGTTTAGGCAGCCTTCTGATGCTATGCAACAGTATCATCCCCATCACACACATGCTTTTCTTTGATGCCTGTTCTCAGAATAATTTCAGGCGTAAACTGCCTTCAGTAGCTATGTATCAGTTTGTCTTTTTAACCTTCACTACACTGTTTCATATTCAAAATTCAGATTTTAATAGTGGGAATTAAATGCTAATCTAGAAGTCTTTCTAACCTTCAGGATCTTCGATCTATGTAGATACCTTTTGATTTCCAAATTGAGCCCTTGTTATCAGTCTTTAGAATAGAAAAAAGACACCATTATAGGCTGAAATATTATTTAAAATGGTGGTTGGGAAAACACTTACAGATTTTTAAGCAACGAGGCTTAAGCATCTTGCTAGAAAAGCATCTAAGCTAGAAAAAGACAACATTGGGTTTGGACTAGATCTCTGCCAGAAGCCTTCCTTCAGTTTCCGCTTGGTTTAGCTCGCAAGCACACCTTCTGAAGGAAAGGGAGGTGGAGCGTGGAGTGTGCAGTGATTTGGTCATTAATGGTGAAAAGCACCCTTTAGACACCATCTGCAATGGGCATTTCTGTTGAGCTGAGAGGAAGTAGTGGGAAAACCAATCAAACCGCTGTACTGGGTCTGTCTGGGATGGGCTTAATGTTCTTCCCAGCAGCCCACAGGGTGCTCCGCTCTGCATTCGTGACTAAGAAGGTGCTGGTGACACACACCAGTGTTTTGGCTAATGCTGGGCTGTGCTTGCACAGCATCAAGGCTTTCTCTGCTTCTCACGCTGCCTCCCCCAGCAAGCAGTCTAGTGGTGGGAAGAGGCTGGCAGAAGGCACAGCTGGGATGGGTGACCTGAACTGGCCAAGGGGTATTCCATATCATATAACATCATGGTCCGCGGTAAAGACTGGAGGGCTGCTCTTGCCAAAGTAGCTGTTGCTCGGAGACTGGCTGGGCATCAGTCTGCTGGTAGGAGGCGGGGAATGACTGCGTTTGCATCACTTTTTTGAAAAGCCTCTTTCATATTAAATGGTCTTCATTTCAGCCCGTGAGTTTTCACGCCCCATGAGCAAGCGGCTACATGGGTGCTTAGCTGCTGGCCTGGGTCAACCCACAGCAACCACACAGCTTGTAGATGAGTGGCCTGTTTTGGTTTGGGCTTTTTTTTGTTTGTTTCCCCCTAAACTTGAAAGCCACAAGAGGATAATTAAAACTTTGATTCCAGAAAAATAACCCATCAAAAAAATTCTGCTGCGTATTTCCTGGAACCACCTAGACCCTATTAAGGGACACTTTAGGGAGCACATGAATTATGAATGGCTACCAACTTATTTTCTCGGAACAACTATCTCATTTCTTTCCTTACTGCTGCATAATTTTAGCCGTTAGGTGACAAAAATCCTATTGTATTTACGTTAATTACATTGTACACTTACTGTCTTCTAACTTATCTTTACAAGGTCCCCCAAACTCTTCAAAAGTATTAATTTATTGTTCTGCATCTTGCCAGGGCAGGGATGATCTCAGCAAAGCAGAGAGCTGTGAACCGTTTCCAGTTGCCCATCATTCATTCTTCAAGCCAGAGAGTATGCCATGTAAGTTCAGCCAAAGACTTCAGTTTGGTATCTTTCACAATCAACCGGGGACGTGATACAAAAAAAGGACTCCCTGAAAGTTCCTACTTCAAAAGTTTCAAGCACAGGAGTTTCACCACGGTAGTAGAGACCCTAAAAATAATTCTGGTTGAGCTACCATGGACTGTAGAAAGGGAAAAGAGTTACCTAGTTCAGGAAATAATTTAAAGTGCATTACTCTGGAGCAGTTACATGGAAATAAAAGTAGGAGTACTCTGTCGACTACTTTGCACATCAGTGGAGTGCTGTGTGCATTTTCATGCATGCAGTAGGCCAGTAAAATGTTCCCTAGGATTCTGTGGAAGCAGGCAAGGCACATTAGCTAACTTAACCCACCTTCAGTTGCCCTGCAGCAGGGTTCCCTCTTCCACTTGTGTCTTCTCAGGGAGCGCACCAGTGTCTTCTCAGGGTGTGCAAGAGTGTGCTCTAGGAAAGATGCGTAGCAGACAGACCAGCCTGGTTGGTGGTGGGGTCACAGGCTGATGCCCTCTCCCTCCTGCTGCTCCTCAGCTGTCAGTCACCCACCCCTCTGCCACTCAGCAGCACCGGGGTGTCTGGTTCTCAAAGGAATATAGGGAAGTCAAGAAGTTTCTAGCTTAAGTTATGTGTAAATTACTCGTGTGTGTGTGTGTGTGTGTGTGTGTGTGTGTATTTCTTAAGTAGAAAATATATATTGTGTGATGTGTTTAGCTGACAGGGTATTTCATAGGCACTTGCATGCTACCATGAAAAGCCGTGTAGGCACCCATTTTCCAGCTCTGCTGTGATTGATGCGACGCAAATTAAACGGAATTAATATTTGCCGTTCACCAGAAGAATCTCAACATTTCCGTTTTCCCTGTGAAAGCAGCAGCAACAACGTTTGGCTTCTCTTTCTTCACCTTCTTTACTCCAAGTAAAGCCAACAGATGCCCTCAAAGTGCTGCCATTGGCGAGCACGTCTCTATTAAAACCAGGGATGCTAAACTGGTAATAATGATGTTCAGAAAAGTTATAGTGTGAAATTTAAAAACGCCTTTTTTTTTTTTCTTAGTGAGAATGACAACAATTTACTTTGGAATTAATACAAACTTCTTATTTTTATGGGTTGCAAAACACACTGTTTCCCTTGCTGCGTACAAGAGGCTTCTGTGGTGCTTTTTCCTATTTTTTGTCACACAGGAATTTTCTTTGTGTTTCACATTAATGACTGATCTTGGTCCAAGTTAAAACCCAGGACTGGCTCAGCGACGCTGTGCTGCTTTACGCCGCATGTGACCTTGAAACTGCGAAACAGTGGCTCAGAGAAGCAGATGGGCGGGGAGGAGCAATACGTGCCTTAATGAGAATGGCAATCTTCCTTGTGCTCCTAATGGTTTTAGCTTTCCAATGATCAAACGACACTGATTTTCCTTCTCTCTTCCCCTTGTGTCGAGACTGTTTTCGGTGACTCGCGGCGAGCTAACTGCTAAGCCATAGCATCAGCAGAATTCCTTCTTCCAGCACAGGCAAGGGGACCCATTCGGTTTGTTGAGGGTTTTACTCCCTCTATTGCTGCTGCCGCTGCTTTTTTTTTTGGTGGCGTTACATGTAAGTGCCTCTAACCCAGTGGTTGCTGGCCAGCTGCAGCAAAGCAAACCAAACAGTACGTGTTCAGTACTGCTGTGCTCCCCGGGCTCAGAACTGGCGCTGGGGCTGTGGCGGCAGCGCCCTGCATTATTCAACCTTAGGCACCCTTAGACTCGCGCGTATTGGTAATTCCTTTGGTTGGCCTTTCTTCGTGGTCTCCATGGCAACTGTTTCCATTGCCATCAGCACCTCTGGGGCCCAGCCTCGCTCACATGCGTCTCAGCTGCTCCCCTCCTAACACAGCAATTAACAGCTGTGGTGCCGCTGTACCTAGATGCCTCGTGCGCTCGGTGTTGTTCGTCTCTGAGACAGATGTCTTCGTGGTGGCCCTGGCTAGCGCTGGCTGCCTCGCTGCCTTCCGTGGCCTCCTCCTCTGGGGAGGCCACTGGGGAAGCTCGGTCTCTGCCGCCCGTCCCGCTCCGGACTGAAGTGCCTGTGGATGCTGGCTACGGCCGCAGCCTTTGCAGCGTTTGTCTGCCAGCTCCGCTCCCACGCTTCCCGCAGCTTTCACTGGAGGTGAGCAAGGAGAGGCGTTGCGGAGGCCCCTGGCAGGAGCGCAGCCCCACTGGCACCGGTTTGAGTGAGTAAGCCCAAACGCAGAAGTTTAGCCTCCCAGTCCCCAGGTTTCCCACCACAGACAATGCGTGGTATAGCTTGTTCACAGCCCCACGTTGTAAAATACCCTCCAAGGCTATGATCGTGGAGGGAAGTGCGGTTTTTAAATGCTTAAGTACAAGAATCTCTGCATAACATCCCACGCTGGCCGCTGGAAGTGCTGGAAGCACTTCCCCACCACACTGCCCTGTAAAAAGAAGTTTTTAAGAAGAGGCCGACTGAAAAGAGAAGTACAACATTTTGAAATCCTAAATTCTGTAATTTTATTTTAGCAAAGACTATTGGTCAGATTAAATGTATGAAGAATAAAGCTTTCACAAGGTTCCGTGAGATGGTTACTAAGAAAATCAGAAATTCTAAATTAGTCTCTGCCATTTGATCTTCAGTATGATGGTCTCTTGGTGTTCAGCTGCAATTTCACAGGAAGGTGGAGCATTGTTTGTTTTAAAGCAGACTCCAAAGTAGCCTGGAAAGGTTTCTTCTCGCCTCCTCCCCCCCCCCCCCCCCCCCC